>NC_138194.1:47123836-47566175 GCF_964194105.1 Spermophilus citellus | reverse complement strand
GCAAACAGCACAATATGTGACTTCTCAGTTTCTGTGATCATATGAAATACACACACACACACACACACACACACACACACACACACCACTACTGACCTTTTACTCTGGAAACCCATGGCTAATACAATACCTACAGAATTGGGTAATTTTCTTTTTGCTTGAGGTTCCTAAGTAATCCCATTTCCTGTATTTGACAGGAAGTGACCTTCCTTCATCACTTGTAAGCTTGAGAACCCTTTATGTCAGGTAGCAGGCAGGTTTTTCTTTTTCAGGAGGGTTCCCTACAATCAACCTTGGGTTTTTTTAAAACTGGTCATATCTGATTCTATGCATCATGTTTAAAATATAACATTTTATTCAAAGCCTTGGTAATATAGCCAATGTTTCCAATTGTGTCCTATTGCAAAGAGAAATGATTCTTTAATGTAATTATACTGCCATGCACTCAATAATAAGAACAGTCAATAATATTTTCTGAATTCTAGAGGGATCAGGAAGGAAGAAAAGATTAATATTATAAATATAAATGAATTTTATTTCTGTTTACAAAACTAAAATCTACCAACTTATCACAAATATAGATAACTTAAGTGAAAAGGAAAGATATTCCTTATATCAGGAACATAGAATATTAAGGAATGAGCAATATTCAAAAACAATGCTGTGATCATCCCATGTAATTAACTCATGCTCTACTTGATCTCCAGATAGCTGTTTCAGAACCTGTTCATCTTCTCCATTGGATTTCTAGAAAGCCTTAGTCCAGCTCTCCTGTAGCTGATTGCAAACAATTTCAGAGACAAATGTAATAAAACAAAAGCTACGTGTGATCAAATTTCTAAGAATTTCATAGCTTCTGAACAAACAAAATTTTACCCACACAAATGTAAGAGAAGGCTAAGTACTTTTCCTTGTTTGACATGTTCCCCATGCAATTCAACATATCAAATAAACCAAGTTAATTTTAGCATTTCTCTTTATAAGATAAAACAATGAATCCTTTGAAATTTTCCAGGGAACCTTTGGGAAATCTCAATATTAGTCTGAGAGCAAGATTTCATGTAGGATTTGATTTTGGAAGGGTAAGATTGCCAAAAATATAAGGAAAAAAAAAAAAACTTTTAGCTACTTTTAAAGTGAGAAGTCTTGATTCTCTTACATAGTGAAAGATAAAAGTTAATACACAGCATGGAAAATTGTTCTTATAAAATAATATTTTAGTTTTTAGACAGATTATTAAGAAATCTAAAATAAAAACTTTTACAATCTTTTTTGAAGAACACATCAGTAATCCAAGTAAAGATTGATCTTGTATTGACCATGTATTGTTTCTTTGAAGAGAAAAATAAATTCCTGTTTTGTACCAGTAAACTGTCTGACTTAATAAAAATAAAAAGCTAAGAAACCTTTCATAAATAAGTTTATTCAATCCTATAAGCTTTTACCACATATGAACTTTTTTCCCCCATAAATCTTCTACAACTTTCAATATCCATTCAGTGTTTGTCCTGTATTATTCTCTTTCTCATTCAGGAACAATATCTTATTATAACAAAGTTATTATTTTCTCCTTACAAAACACCTTCTTCATACTTTTTATCTTTCTTTATCCTTAACACATACTACTTTCCTTAATTCTTTTCATAAAGAATTCTTTCCTAGGGGCTGGGGTGTGGCTCAGTGGTAGAGGGCTTGCCTAGTATGTGTGAAGCATTAGGTTCAATCTTCATCACCACATAAAAGTAAATAAACAAAATAAAGATGTTGCATCCCTCTATAACTATTTTTTTAAAAGAGTTTTTTCCTTATTAATAGTAGTGCTTTCATTTATAAATGTCAATTACAATTTTTAACCATTAGTAATATTTTTACAAAGAAAATTAACAAGTAGTCAATTATGAATTGTCTGTCACTTACCATATTCTGTAGCAAGCTAGTAAATTTTATGAACTTACCATCACCAAATTTCATAGGTACCATTCCTCACAAAACATTTTTCAAAAAAAATAAAAATAGCAAAAACAACATTATTAACAGATCAAATATACTTTGCCTCTCTGTGTCATGTAAAAGAAAGAAGCCATAAGAATGTCAACTTAAACTATGTTTATCAATGAGTGGTTACATAGCACATTTTAGTTAGAAATCATCTAGATATTTAATGAATGTCTAATAGTTGATTAGTTTAATAAAAATGAAGATTTCAAGTTATAAAAATATTCAGGGCAGTGTTTTTAGGCAGACACATTTCAAGATTAAACAAAACTAGCCAGCATCTAGGTTAATTTACCTTTTCTTGATATTTATGGCACATGAATATTAGACAAGCCCTGCAAAATCAAAAAAGTGGAAAGGTTAAATACATGATTTTTGTTTTACTCTATTAACATACATGGAGTAATAGTTACCAATCGATTCATTTTCATTGTATCTTTACTTCTACATTTGTTTTTAGGTTGAATTGATAAATTAAACATTCAGGAGATACAATAGTGAAATACACTTATTTCACTAGTAAATCTGATAGAATAAAGATGAATGCTCATATATTTAATGCTGATAACTCAGAAGGTTGTTTTTTATTAAAGCAATAATAATCAAATAATCTTATATATTAAAGGTTTACAATAGTCATTGTGCAAACTAGCAAATAATTTGGGTTAGTTCCTATATTTCTGGAATTTTTAGGAATAGATAATTTATATAAGCACTGATTTATATTTAAAAAACTCATTCAGGGAATTTGTAATAATATTCAGGGGCAGAAAATACCACATATTTATGATATACACAAACATACAACACATACACACATTAGTATATACAAAGAAAAACACAGAGATGTTATAATTTTTTATTCTAAAATTAAGCCATTAGTCAGGTACACACAACAATATATTCTAATTTTTATTCCACTTTATATTTTTATACAGATTGTGTTTCTCACATATGGAACAAGTTAAAGTCATGTGCTTCATAGGAGGGCCAATACATTTTATCATTATTTGCCAAGAAGACTTCAGATTTTTTCTTTGCTCAGATGTAAAATTTTAAGGAAGCTGTGGAGTACACATTAGGTGAGAGGCTCAGAGGACATCAAACAGCTGTTGGGATGTCTCCAAAGTCTCATCTGCATGAATAAAATATCCAGTATATTTTCACTTGGACTTTTTTTTTTCCTTTGCAGCCTCAGGGAGTTGCTTTTTGGAATCCTTGAATCCTTTGAAAGCCTTGGTAGGGACAAGAGACCAAAAGTTCAGGTGACCAAAGGGCTAGAGCAGGAAGGCAAAGGCCTAGCAGGGTGGACAGAGGGATGGAAGAAGCAGGGGTGAAAGGCAGACTGATGAAAGGATTCAGAGACTGAAGGAGGCAAAAGGAGGAGGAAGGAGCAGAAGCAAACTTCAGGGAGATGCCATACATCAGCCAGGTTGGGGAGAGCCTACCTTTCCTGAATAAGCTACTGGAGATCTTTTCTTCTTCTCTTAGTAAAATCACATCAGCAAGAAAGGAAGTGGACAGAGCTGGCAGAGCATCCAGATTTGGGGAATCCAGAAGAAACCATTAGTCAACTAAGAAGCCCTCATAATCTTAACTCATGGTAACTTTTTGCTTATACCAGAGAAATCTGGGGCTGCATCCCAACACTGTTTGTTACTGAGACTAGCATCTTAAACAGAGAAGCCCAGAACTCTAGTGCATCCCCTGTTTACCCAGAATACAGGCTCTATTTTTCAGGGACCCTGAACCACATCTAAGAGTATATGCCAAATGTTGAGAGTCAAAATCTGTCCTTACCACTTTAGCCGTCTGTCCTTGAAGTACTAGCTCAGAAATCAGACTCCCTAATGTATACCTGATCAATCAGCCAGGAGTGAAAGCAAAGGCTTTAAAGATACACACTCAGGGTTTTGGGTGAGAGGTACAGAGTCCAGCAATGAATATGATACTATCTAAATATTGCACCAAGACTGTCAAAGAAAATCAGATCTGGACAATTCATAGAGCATTAAAGACAAATTCTATTCAGAACTATTACAACAGAGATTAAAAAAAAAAAAGACCTCAGTCTACATGTAGACTTAACTCAAAATACAACATGGACAAATGTGGACTGATAGCCAAGGAACAAGTATCAGTGGAAAATTACTAAGAGACATATGTACTTTTTTTGCTAAATTGACCTAATGAGATTCTTAATGAAGGCAAGCCAAAGTGTTCAAATATTGATTGGGGTATGAAAGGAAATACAGAATTCGACAAAATACAGAGCGTGATCATTTGTTGGGGTACAGAGTGCTGGCTAAACTGACTTGACAAGATTATTGCTAAAACTGAGGTCTTATGATCTCCAGGAATGGGATCAAATTAAAAAGGGCTCAGAAGAATCTGGCTAGAATTTGGTTAAGGAGAGAAGAGTTATCACTTGGAAGGTTGTTTACATAAAATGGCACTGAAATTATTGTTTAATTTTTAAAAGTTACTTTTAGGTTTGATTTAATCTGGATTCAGCAAATCTTTTAAGTCACCTTTTCACAAGTAAATATACTGTTTGAAAGTAATAAAATCATACTTAAAATTGACCAAAATCTACATTTTCCTATTAACATAGATCAAAGTGCAATTTTTGTTGCTTAACAAAAATAAACCTCAAATTAAAATGTACTAATTGTATTTATACTTTGTAAAGACAGAAACCTTAAAAGACCAGTTGGAAAGAAGGAGACTTATTTTATTCTGGATGTGGAATCTAAGTCTCTAGGTCAAGTGATATAACTCAGATGACTTCAAAAGTCAGGCAGGAATATAAGCAAATGGTTTGCTTCAAAACAGGATCTCAGTAGTATTCTTTGGACAAAACCACTTCTTGAATATTAAGCACACAGGAAACTGTTTTAATGAAACTTGCAGTCCTTGTATTTTCCTTTTCAGTAGCAAGTGAACACCAGTTAAATACAGTAATAGATGGCAAGTAAGACTTACCCTTAGTATTAAGGAAACATCAGGGAATAGCAACAACTGTGGGCATTATGGATAAAATATGTATTTTTGAAAGGATTGCTGCTCCTCAGTTCAAACTGATTACTCCCATGTGAAAATGCACAATCACTGTAGCCAGATAGCCTGATTTTTCAAGGGAAGCAATATATTCATATGCTAATCTGAAGTCTTTAGATATTAAAATGTTTGTAACCAATTTAAAATGATCAAAAGCATCATTCAGGCACTATGCTATCCAGATGCCCTATACAGAATTAGAAGTTCATGTAGAAAAAGATGAACTATTAAATAAAATAAAAATGCTGAAAGGGAGTGTTTTAAAGACTGTTGTAAGAAGTCTGCTACTGTTATAAGGTTCATGGAGTTCAAGTTCAGAGTATGGATTGAACTAATCTTTTATCAATTAAGTAAAAGTGTACTTTCCCTTGCTTGGGCTGACAATTCTCTAATTTAAAAACAATAGCCACAGAACTAATTGAAACCCTCACAGCTCAAAATTGCTAAGTAAATAGGTAGATTGTTTGCTAGGAGACCTTAGCTTTCAAGTGACAGGTCCTGAGGTTGAAGTTAGAATTTAGGCTCAAATTAAGATATAACATGGAATTCTGCCTTCCAATCATAGACATTTGCCTGAGGGAAGGTGCCCCTGGATAACTCCAGTCAATTTATTGTACTTCAATCAAACAAAAGAAAAGGTTACCTTAACTATATTCTAGAAACTCAGAACACAATCGTTGTCTTATTTCTTCCTTCTTCTAACATACAGAGTTTTAACAGCAAAGCAGAAAGTTATTATAAGTAATGTTGATTTAAAATAAATGAAGTGTCTTAGGTGAGATAATCTAAGAGTCATTGTTGATGCTTTGAGATTCAACATCTCTTCTTTGTAACAAATATTTTTAACACTTCACACAATGAAATTGTAAAATACTTTTAAAATAACAATTAAGAATAGCAACAAAAACCCCTAACTCAAACATAAGAAAAAATAATCTAAAATATATAATAAGATAATATACATTATAATGTAAACAAAAACATCCAAAAATGTCCCTGCAAATCAGTAGTACACACATTAAAACTGCTCTCCTGCATTCAGTCCGCACTGTACACATATTTTGCTTAGATAAGTGGTTTGCAGAGTTCTGTGAGCTCTTAGAACAACTGACTGGTGAGATGCTATGGTTTGTAGCTGAACTATCCCCCAAAGGTGCATATTTAAAATCATAGACCTGCTGGGCATGGTTGCACTATACCTATAATCCCAGAGACTCAGGGAAAAGAGGCAGGAGCATCACCAGTTTGAGGCCAGCCTAGACAACTTAGTGAGATCCTATCTCAAAATAAAATGAAAAGGGCTGAGGATATAGCACTGTGTCAAAGTGCCCATGGGTTTAAGCCCCAGTACAAAAAAAAAAAACCCAAACAAACAAATAAATTAAAAAAATAAAATTTCCATTCCCCATCCTGCGACTTTATTAGGAGATAATAAAGCTTAAGGATACAGGGGCATGCTGTTGAATGGATATTGAGACCCTCACTTTTCTTTTCTTTGCTTCCCAGCAACCAGAAGTGGGAAGCTTTGCTTCACCACAGTCCATGCCATGCACTTCTGCCTCACCAAAGGCCCCAAAACAACAGAGAAAACAAACTGCAGACTGAAACCTCTGAAAATATGAGCCCAAACAAACCATTTCTCCTTTTAGTTTGATTAGCTCAGGTTTTATTGTCACAGCATAGGAAAGCTGACTAACACAAGATTTTCACATTAAAGTATGTTTTGAAAAAGCTGTCAATTCATGTTAATGTATTTGATATTCTGAATGTCTTACAGAAATGAGATTTATTAATTCTATTTACCTTAATGTTTCTCAATTTTATTTGATCAAAGGAATACTTTTTCTGTAACATTTAATTGCATCTCTGTGGCAAACCAATCTCTAATTGCACTCAGAAGTAAGGTTTTAATATCCCAGGTACATCCATCCAACCTTTCATAGTCATTCTATTATATGAATTTTTACTGATATAACATGGAGTTCTGCCTTCCAATCATAGACATTTGGGGCCAGAAACAAACTCCCCATACCTAGACTAATACATACATGATTATTATGACTCCATGTTTTTAATTTACATATAAAATTATAAGTTTATATATAAAACATATAAAATTATAAGTTTATATATAAAACATATAAAATTATAAGTTTATACAGTTTGCATCTCTATGTTAACTTCAATTTCTTAAGACTTATATGTATGCAAGCGGCCAAAATATAGACATTCGCAAGGTGTGCATTTCAGAATATTATTTGAGAATAAATAATACCTGTATTCCTAGCTTTAAATTATCTAAGCTATTCTGCCTTGCCTGTACATTCTTCTTGCACTTTCTCATGTGATGGTAAAATGAGGCTGCACCACATTAAATTTCATCTGGGACATTCCTAGTCATGACTATGTTAAGATTTCCCTATAGTTTTATCCTATGCTCTGCTTTGTCTACTATTTTTAAACCAAGGTATTGTTGGGTTTACTCCAATTACCAGGTCATTTGTACAGCCAAATGAGATTGGCCCTAGTATAGAACTCAGGGAAAATGTGTTACCTTTCTTTCCTGGAGTCTTTCATTCAAAATTGAGAGAAAGCGCTATGTATTTGTGTGTATATGTATGTGTTCCCTTTTGAAATTCTTTCTCAAACACAATTTATTTAATCTATTATTACAATATTTTGTGGAAATGCCAAAGAAAGATGATAGGAAAACAAGATTCTTGCATACAATTCAATGGGAGCAAACCTATAAATCCATCTTTAGTTAAATGTAACGCGTGTGAAAAATGAAGTGTGGAAAGAACATATGGAAAGACATGAAAATCAAAACAGATAGTAAAACTAACTATATGAACATCTTCACATACTACTTCAAGTTTCAAGGTGTTATGCAAAACTTTCTATTCTTTTTCAAATTCGTGTGTATGTTTTTTCCCACAGTGAATTTAGCACTACACTTTGAAGGCTTCATGTGTATGTGATGTAATGTTTTATTTTTCAGGAATCATCTTAATTATGTATTATTTTCACAACAGCAATGGTATCATGCTTTAAAATTTCTCAACTGATTTATTTAAAATTTCTCAACTGTATAAATTGTTACCCAATTTATCCTTAAAAATACTATGCTTTGAGACAATTTTTAATTTGTTATATTTTACTAGTTGAGTTATGAATCAGAATGTCAATTGTCATGAGATTTCCTCAGCAAGTTAAAATATTTGATAGGGGGATTTTTTTTAACATTATAAAGTTTTTTTGAAGCCATTTGAGATTCTGAGAATTTTGTTTTTACCAGATATATTTGTCCCTGAGGCATCTCTGTACACAAAATAAATTACAGAGATTTTTTTTTACCATTGCTCATCTGAGAAATTAAACATGAAATAGCTTTCCTTAGAAATATCTACATTCTGCTTCAAATGCTCATACTTAAAACACCCACTCAGTCTTGCTTATAAATGACCATGGGGAACGGTCCTGAGATCACATGGTAAAGGAACAAAAGCACTCAGTTTTCCCACTCTCCTTTCCAGGACTCAAGGTATATGAGGGGAGCCACCTTGAAACCTCAGACTAGTTCCCAGACAGCAGCTAAATATTAATGAGTGATGTAAATCAGTGTTAAAGGGAATGAATTTTAATATTTAGATTATTCTTCTGGACAAGGCCTATCCAAATCTGTCCTTGATACACAGACTATATGCACAATAAAAATAGTAAATTATATTTTAGGTAGGTATCTTCATGTAGCAATAGGTAACTAGAAATCTACCCTTTAAATCATATTAAAATATTTATTATATAAAATATAGTTGCAAATATATATATTTATAAATAACTTATCTACTATTCATTTAATAAAAAGCGAAGTCATGTTAGCTCCTTTTTTTTGTATTCCCTCAACTTTTTCTACAGTCCTCCAGTACAGTTTTTTTTTTTCAATTTTTCTTTCTTCAGACTATACATGAGTCTGAGACAATGTGTATTTCTTCAGTAGAATATCCAAAAGTTTAAGCAAATGTGATTTTGTTGAGACAGACTGGTCTGTTACTTAATTTCAGAAAGTCTCATTTTTTTTTTTTTTGCCTGTACAATACAAGAAAGAACAGTACTTAATCAATGAACTTTTAAAGATTAATAGTTATGATCTTTAATATAGAATAGGATGGAAAGTTCTCAAAATAATTTTAAATAGCTAAATTTCCTTCTCCTGAATTCCATTTCTCATCAAGATGAAATAACAAGTAACCAGTTTAGTCTCTCACCTGAAACAAAAGAAAATTAGAAAGAGAGCATATATAAAGCAACATTTTTCAAGACACTAAAAATCAAACAGCCAAGAAAAGTTTTATATGGTGTCCATCAAAAGCTCATGTGTAAGACAATGCAACAAAATTCAGAGATGAAAGGATTAAGTTATGAAAGCCTCAACTTAATCAATGCCTAATCCACTAAAAAAGATACTAAAGGGCTACTGTAGGTAGGTAGGTACAGTGTGGCTGGAGGAAGCAGGTCACTGGGGTTATGCCTTTGGGGTTTATATTTTGTCCTTGGTGAGAGGATGTAGATCTCTATGCTTCCTGATTGTCATGTCCTGAGCAGTTTTTATCTGCCATGACCATGCACCATGATATTCTGCCTCACTTGGGGCTCAAAGCTATGGAGTTAGCAGACTGTAAACCAAACCTCTGAAACTGTGAGCCAAAATAAACTTTTCCTTCTCCATGTTGTTCTTGTCAGGTCTTTTGGTCACAGCAGTAACAAAGCTAACCAAAACAGTGATCTTCAAAAGATAGGAAGCTAATTAAGTGATGCCAAGAGTATCCCACTTTATCTTGAGAGAGTTTCTATTCGGAGACATGTAGATGAGGAAGACAATTGGAATGTGAGGAGTCCCATGAGCTGAGGGGTTAAGGCTGAGAGTCTGATGAAGGTGCTTGTGTTCATGGGAAAAAGTACTATAAACAAGAGCTGCACACAGAAAGAAACCTAGATGCTAAAGTAGGCTCTTTCCAGTACTCAGCAGATGCTGATCAGCACAAACCTTTGAGAGAACCACCTGTATCTCGGGGAAATAATCACCTGAGATGATTACAAGTAAGGGACACAGCACTCACTTAGAGCCATCTCCATCAAGCAGACTGCAGAACTTCATAATTCTGGTAGAGTACCCAGAGATAGGTCTTGCCTAATAGTTGGGAATAACTATCAATATACTGAGCACTGTTCTAACCCCACCTAAAATAACTTAAAAACTAGATGTGAAAAGATTAAACCATACGTAAATTACTTAGGCACATTCAGGAACAAAACTCAAGAATATTTGCAGAAATACAAAAATGGCCTGCACACAGGTAGATAAAATTCATGTCTGAAATTCAGTTAAAAAAATACCTTTTCAAACAAGTAAGAATAAATACCCTACATTGAGTAGAAAATTTAATGAAGTTGAACTTGAAACTGACACAGGTGTGAGAATTGCAGAGAATGTTAAAAATTGCTATTATACATGAATTCCACATGTTCAAAATATTAAGTAAAGAGAGATGAGACAAACATGCACACACACACACACACACACACACACACACACACACACGTTGGACCCAAACCAATCTTCTTGACATGAAGACAATAATGGGGGAGATAAAATGTACACTGAGTGGAATTAAAAGTAGATTAAATAGAAGAAATTACACTTTTATAATTGAATAATTAACATACTTCACAAGTTTATTAAAAAAATGGTTAAGAAAAAGCTATACTAGAATAATGCCTTAGAGTTAAACAGAAAAAATTAGGGAAGAGAAAAAGGATTCTGTAGCGTATACTGCTCAAAGTAGCTTGCACACATGGACTCATTTGTCGCAACAATATTGTACATGTTTTCAAAACAAAACAAAACAAAATAGAAGTTAAGAGACTTCAGAAACTAGTCCAATGTTACACTGCTTGAGATTATATGAACGAGCATTTGAGTCATTTGGTTTACTCCCCTGTTCTCCTGAACATCTATTTGCTGAAACATGTATTTCTTTTCATCCTTTCAGTAGGAAAGAGGATAATAAGCAGAGAAGGCATACATCTTCCTGTTTAGGGCAGAAATGTACAATTTGAACCCATATATACTGCTCCTGTTTTTATTGGACAAACTTAGCCCACATCACCATAAAAGGGAGGCTAGGAAATTAGAAAATTTCGTTTTTAATGGGATCCCCTGCTAATAACTGGCAGCTTTGTGGGGCCCCTCTCCAGCTTGCTCAAGAATGCTGTAGTAGAACAATTCAGTTCAGTAAGCTAATTTTGATTTTATTGATACCTAGAGAAAAGAACAAACAGACAACCACAACAACAAGAATGAGGAAGAAGAAGGAAAGGCAGTTTTCCCGTAGAGTCAATGATAAAAGTACTATTTTTTAAATTCTGAGTTACTTAACATATGTTTCTGTTCAACTGACTGATCTGTGACATTATACAGAAGAGATCTAAAGAAAATCTTCTCTTTTGGAGCAAACAAAAACAGAAATTATGCCTGGGGGAAGCAAATAACCATTATTGTCCTGGCCATTAAGAAATCAGATAAATTGTGGTTTGTACTATATTTTTTTTAATAACATGAGAAAGTCATTGGAAAGACTAGCTCCCTTTTGTGATGTTATACTTTTAAAAATATCATCTCCTGAAACAGAATTTAAAACAATAGGGTTATAAGAAATAGTGATTCCGGTATGTGCAACTTTAGGAAGTAATTCTCAAAACTTTTACTCTCTTTTTTTTCTAGTTATCTTTAACAGTAATTGCTGTATTCTTTATGATCTCATCATGTTCCAATAAACTATTTTGAGATAAAAAAAAATGATTCTGGAAGCGTACAACTGATAAATTAAATAAGGAAATAAAATCCCCATAAATAAGGCAAATCTCATATAAATGTTATTTTTAAATTATTTTGTTTTAAAAATCTATTACTTGGGCAATTATTTTCCAATTTTGAGTGCAATGTTACATTTTAATAAGAAAAAATTGGAAAAATGTAAGAACATTTCTATCAAATTTCTTTTATATATATATATGTATGTTTTTAATTGTTGATGGACCTTTATTTTATTTATTTTTATGTGGAACTGAGGATTGGACCCAGTGCGTCACATGTGCTAGGAAAGCGCTCTACCACTGAGTTACAACCTGAGCCCTCAAATTTCTTGGCTACATAAATATCATATACAATTTGTATAATTATCAAAAACTGATCAAAAAGTCTGTCATGGTGGTGCACCACTTTAATCCCAGGGACTTGGGAGGTTAAAGCAGGAGTATTGCAAGTTCCATGACAGCTTCAGCAACTTAGCAAGACCCTGTCTCAAAATAAAAAATAAAAAAGAGCTGGGGATGGGGCTCAGTGGTCAAGTACCCTAGGTTCAATTCCAAATAGTGCAAATAAATAAATAAATAAATAACGCAAAACAATTTTGAAGCATAATATGATTGGATCAATAGTTGTTTTTGTTTCATATGCAAAATGATTTACATTTGAGAGAAAAAAATGATAGAAGGGGTATGCAAATAGGACTCTTGAGATGACACTGCTATTCTGGTTTTTATGCTGTCTGAATATAGCCTTGAGTTTTGATCTTTTCCAGTACTCTATCTTGTCATTTATAACTCTCTCTCTTTCTGAATGCTTTTGAAGAGAATGCTACGGATATGATGAGGAATGGAAACTGATTTACTGGAAGGGAACAAACATGTTCTCAGAATACCTGGTAGTATCATGATGATTGAAAGGCGTGATTAATGAACTGAAAAAAAAAAAAAACCTTACTTTTGGTTTCTAAAAATAAATATGAATTTAGATACACCTCAGGAAATTTCCCACAAGTTCCCAGAAATAATTTTCTTCATTTTAACTTTAGTTATAGTTTCAGAAGATTTCTTTCTTTTGTACAGATTAATCTTTCCATTTTACCATAAAGCCTATGCCACATAAATAAAATAAGTGCAATTTGTTCATTTTGTAGTTTAAACTGTTTAGGGAAGCAAGTTATACCATAAATAATTATCAGCATAAAAGAAATTTTTCTCAGGTCTAGCTAAGATGTAATATGACTTTGTATGTAACAAACCACTACAATTTTAAGTATTTTCAATTTTTTATATACTGCTTCCACAAAGATAAATGGAGATTGTTCAAATATAAATCAAAAGTACAGGATTATACTCATGGACTTATGATAAGGTCCTAAATCTTGCTTCTAAAATTCCCATTAAAATTGTCTATGAAAATATGAGGGAAAATGTCTAGACCAGCAAAAAATAGTGAAAAAAAAAACTCTTACCAATATATCAGAAACAGGTAGAATCTCTCATAGATAAAATATCTAAGATACAATTTGGAACCAAATCAAATAAAAAGATAAGTCATTACCACTTCAAATGACAAAATGTTATACAATCCCTGTCTTCCACTTTCATTGGAGTATATAGTATTTTCAGTAAACATTGAGAGTAAAACCTTATTGAACCTCAAATGATACATTCTGTTATGCTTTGGATGTGAGGTGTCCCCCAAAAGTTCATGTGTGAGACAATGTAATAAGGTTTAGAAGACAAATGATTGAGTTATGAGAGCCTTAACCCAATCAGTGAATTAATTCTCTTATGGGATTAATGAAGTGGTAACTGAAGATAAGTAGGGTATGGCAGGAGGAGGTGGGTGATTGGGGGTATGTCTTTGGGGTATATATTTTATATCATACAAGTGGAGTATTTCTCTGCTTTCTGATCATCATGTGAGCCACTTCCCTCCACTACACTCTTCCACCATGATGTTGTGCCTCACCTCAAGTCCTAAGGAATGGAGCCAACCTTCTATAGATTGAGGCCTCCTCCTCTAAAATTGTTCTTGTCAGGTCTTTTAGTAAAGCAATTAGAAATATAAAAAAAAAAAACACACATCCTTAATTCAAAGAAACTTTGAATTTACAGCTAAATTATTGTTTCTTTAAGAACAAGCAAATTTAGAAAATAGGCATTACCAATATTAACATTCTCTCATGATATCCCAGGGTGAATAAATCTTCAAATGGTACCTACCAGTATTCTCCCTTTAATCTGAATCACCAAATACAGAGATTTCCTTGTGAAAAATTTGAGTGGTGATTCACACCTGTTATTAACAGAAGCTCATTCTGCTCTTTTATTAAGTTTCACATCAACATTGGCAAGCATACAGAATGAGCATATTAAGCAGTGTGGATGTGATGGTGCATGAACGGGAAGCTTTTCATCCTCATTGTGCTCACCACTATTTCAAAAAAAAAAATCATCTTAGGGTAAATGTAGAGATGAAACAATGTTGAAGCATCCTGTTGCTGAGGAAGATGAAAATCCTTCTTTTAGGCATCCTTGTTTTCTGTGAGTTATTAATTTGAAATTCCATTTTATATGGGTCTGGAAAGGTAGAAAGGAAGCCTCTTCCATTTACCAATCCTATTCTTATCAAGAACACTGAAATTATTTTTTCTCTTTCTCTGTTCTTGTTTGTGTTTATAGATAAGCTCTATATTGAACTGGGTAAATGGTTGATTATAGAATTCAACAAATTCTTAATAAGGTCTGAGGGAGGAATTTGGTTCCAATTTTGCTTTATCAAAAAAAAAAATTGAACTCTGGCTCTCAACCGCTGAGCCACATCCCCAGTCCTATTTTGTATTTTATTTAGAGACAGGGTCTCACCGAGTTGCTTAGCACCTCGCTTTTGCTGAAGCTGGTTTTGAATTTGCAATCCTCCTGCCTCAGCCTCCTGAGCTGCTGGGATTACAGGCATGCACTCCCATGCCTTGCCAAAAATATGTTTTTGATAAAAATCCATAAACTTATTTGGATATATTGATAAATATATTTGGATTTCTTTCTTGGCTTTGGACACTAATTGCCAGTTCTATTGTAATAGGAAAACTTAGAATTAAAAGACCCTGCAGTTCTGTGAAAGTATTCTGTAGCAAAAGAGATGGAAACACAATATAAATATTCTTCAGTGCCAACTTGATGTTCAAAAATTCATTTCTGACTCTAACTATCCTGAGTCATCTCAGGATTGAAAGCTTGGCATCTTTGCCTCCATTTTGCATCTTTCTCCTGTGCTCTGAGTCACATTGGATTCCAGGAACAACAGGTCTGATCCATAAACATCTTCTGAGGAGTTCAAATTACCTCTTAAGCAAGAGAAGTTTCTCATCTTGAGCAAGGCCCCACCTGACCAATCCCAAGATAATGATGAACCACACCACATGTGTCCAAGGGCATTGCTTTATTTGCTGTGCAATCTTCCAGCTATGAGAGCTATCTTGCCCTCAGTTGCCTTTCTATCAAATATCAAAGTCATTATCAGCCTCTCAAAGACAGGGCTAAGGACAGGTTTACCTTATCTTTCCAGTGTAGCTATACTAATTAAAGTTCCTTTTGTGTTTTTTGTCAAAAATTTTCTGACTGGTCTTTGGGGTTAATGGCCTGATCCTGATTAGTTGGACTCCCCAGAGTCAGGCTGCTGACATAAGACACTGGTAAGGATCACACAAAACTGTCTCCACTTCTGGACTTCAACTAGTGGTTCCCAGGCTACCCACATGGCTTCCTGGTTGACTACAAATGCAGTGTTCCCCAAAATAACCTGTCAAGTTTGACAATTCTTTAGATTGATTCAATAAACTCAGAAAGGTGTTTTACTACAGTTTACTACAAGGATATAACTCTGAAATATCCAAATGGCACAGATGTGTGTGAAAAAGTATGGAAACAGAGAGGGAGGGAATTTCCATGCCTACTCTGGGTATGCCACCCTCCCAGCACCACACATGTTCACCAACCTAGAAGCTCAGAAAGACTGTAGTGAGGAGATTTTTATGGAAGTCTCATTAGGTAGTCATACTTCAGTAAGTCAATGGCCACTGGTGATTGAACTCACCTTCCAGCCCGTCTCTTCTACCTGGAGTTCAAAAGCATGGTGCTAAATGTTGTAGTGTGAACTGATAAATGCAATCAATAAGAGTGTAAGTTATAGGTTATAAAAATATAGATTATAGATATAAGATTTTGATAAGTGAAATAAGACAATTATAAAGCAAGAACTGTTGGGGCTGGAGATATAGCTTAGTTGGTAGAGTGCTTGCCTTGAATGCCCAAAGCCATGGGTTTAATCCCAAACACCAATAAATAAATAAATAAATAAATAACATAAAAAAAATAAAAAATAAAGCAAGAACTGTCATACGCAGGCCTGAAACTCCATTTTGCTTCCTTCTATAAAAAAGGGTTACAAGAGCTGTTTCTGAGAAACTGAAATGAAGCTGTTTCCTGCTATATCAAAAAAAAAAAAAAAAAGAAGAAAGAAAAAGAAAAAAATACATTGTCTTCTGTACTTTGTACCCCAGAAAATGTACTCAACCCAGGATATGGTGGTCTTGGTGACCCAAGACTTTGAAGTAGATTCTCACCCAGGCTAACCACTTGTTTGAACCCAGGATACAGTTTTCTAACACCTGCTTAAATCCAAGATGCAATTATCTGAGTTGCTCTGCTAACTGCAGTTTTAGTTTCTGTGATTGGCTTGCTTGCATAACAATAAGGAAAGTCTCTGAACTGTGGTTTTTGTCCTTAAATTCCCAAGACACAGGCCAGTAAATTACTGTTCCCCCACAGAGCTTCAGTCTCTAAGGGTGGGTAAAAGTCCCTGGCCAGGTAAATAAATCTCTCTTTGATTTGAATTTAGACTTAGAGTGTTTTCTGAAGCAGCTCCTCATAACACTAAATATTTCAGTCCTCAAATTCCATGCTTGAATTCTGTGGCTACCAGCTTCTATCACAAAGCTATGTAGGGACCCACCAGCATTTTTCTCATGAGCATAACCTCAAGAATTGTGAAAGGGACTCATTATGAATAACAAAAGATACCTCATCAGTCATGAAATTCCAACATATTTTTTGGAGCTCTATGCTAGCAGCCAGCAAGGACAACAAAAAAAGAAAACCTACTATTTATTTGTATTATATCCACAGTGTAATGATCACTATAAACCAGTAATTCTCAATCATATGTGATTTTACTTCTAATGGCAAGGTCTGGAGACATTTTGGATTGTCATTAAAAGGGTGGATAATACAGTCACATATTGAATAGAGGCCAGAAATTCATCTAAATATTCCTAAACAAAGATTATGTGATACAACTATCAATAGTGCCCATGTTGAAAAACCCTGCTATAAAGAATGTAAATCATATGGTCATATTCTTATTTTTCAAGTTAATGTGATAAGTACCTTTTATATTTTCCAAATGTTAAATCAACCTTATATTCCTGGAACAGAACTAACTTGGTCATGATATATCATCATTTTCATATATCACTGTTTATCTTGGTCACATTTTAAGATGACTTTTCACCTATATTCATGATAGTTATTAATTTGCAGTTTTTTAGAAAGTTCTAATATGGTATGTTATGGAAAATAGGATTCATAAAATAATTAGGGCATCTACATAGATTTTACCTAATATTATCCATATTATATACACTTTCCATTTGGAAAGTTTGTTTTTTTTTAAATTTAAGATTAACATTTTTTACCAAAGGACAATTTTGATTTATTTCTCTTGTGATGGTTTTGTAAAATGTGCTGTTTGAACCAATTCATCCATTTTTATACAAATTATAAAATGTATAACTGTAAAGTTTTCACAACATTTAAAAAAAAATATCTACCTATGTTTATGAGGAAGGCTATTCCCTTATTTCTATTATGTTTATAAATAGACAGGCTTATTGACATTTTGAAGAAACAATTTTTAGCTTTACTTATTTTTTTTCCACTAGTGGTATTCTATTTTATTATTTTCTTCTTTCTTCAGGTTTGATTTTTTTAAATTATTTTTGGTAGCGCATTAGTAATTGAATTTTCTAACACATGCAATAACAGATATGAATTCCTGTCCCTCCTACTCCCTTTCTTCTTTTTTCTTTTCTTTCAACAATTTTTAGCAACTTGTCACAAATATTGATTTGTTATTAATTTGTTTCCAATGTGGGGATCATTAACTGTTATGATTTTCATAATATAATTGTATTTCTGTTAGTTATACATGGATTATTTACTACCATCTAATTCAGTTGTCATGCAGTTGGATATTTTCTTATTGGCCTTATATTTAATGTCATTTCTTATTTAATGTCAAGGTTGTAATATAAGATGCCTTTAAATAATTGAACATAGTTTCAATTATTTAAAATTTATTCAAGTTTTCTTCACTTCCCAGAACATCATAAATTTTGGTATATGTTCTGGATGCCCTTGAAAAAGTAAATTCTGAATTATGTTTTGTTTAGGTAAATTATGTCAGGTGTGTTTACTGAGTTGCTCTAATACACTCAACATTAATGTAAGAAAAAGCCATAAAAAAGTGATTTTTTAAAATTTGATTATTTGATCCTCAATTAAAATGTGTGCTGTCTCACAAAGAAATTTGTTTCTTTCTTCTTTCAACTTTATCAAATTTATTTTAATATATTTTGAATTTATATTACAAATGTATTATTTATACACATATTAATGAGTATGCATAGATTTAAATTTATAATAATTTACTGAATTTCTCAGCTTAACATATTGAAATTTTCTCTGTATCTCAGTATAGTTTCTCAGGTTTAAGTATATTTTGCCTTTTATTAGTATAGCTTCCTTTGATTAGTGTTTGCTGGTGTATCTTTTTTTATATCATTTTAGCCTTTTTGATCTTTTCCTTTAAGGAGTGTACCATAAAATAAAAGATGTATAGATTTTTGTTTTATATCTAGAATAATAAACTTAACTTTAATTTGAAATATTACTTAATTGGTGTTTACTATAATTGCTAATAAGTACTTATTTTTTCTGTTAAAGTCAACATTTATTATTGATACACCTAACAAACCAAGAATCAAAAGCAATTTTATTTATTCAAGGGTATATAAGTCTTCCAGCAAACACCACAATGAAGAATAAAATATTGAAAACTTTCCATCTAAACTCAAAAATGAATCCAAGATGCCAGTACAAAAACCATTTTGTATTGGAAGTCCCAGCCAATGTAATAACGTAAGAAAAACACATAAAAATATGAAGATTTTAATGAAAAAACACTGTCATTATTTGCAGAAAATATGATTGTGCACATGAAAACTCCAAAAGAATTGCATACCCCAGGATAATGCAATATAAATATTCCAAGAAAGAACCTCTCTCTAGTTCCACAGTAATAAGTCTGGGGTCCCTGTGCTTGAGTCTGCTTCTTTTCACAATTCTGTCTAGTTGATCTTTTTATCAGAACTCTTAAAATGACTATCTAAGGTAGATTGCAGTACAAATTACTTAAGTATTTCTCTTCTATTAGAAAATTCAAAAGTTTTGCAGTCACCAATAATGCTGTAAAACACAGGTAAGTATCCAAAATGTTTCTTATCCCTAATAAGTATTCATTTTGAATATCCTGCTAGTTTGTATTTTACTTGACTCAAATATTTTATGTTCATCTTTGCCTTTTCTGACTTCTTTTAGAATAATCAAAACTATTCATAATTTATCTGTTAAGTACTTCCTCATATATTTACATTATTTTTCTTTTAACCTGCTTTTCTTTGGATTAATAAAATAATTACATGCACTAATCACTATGCCATTTATATTTACCCATATAGTGCCATTCTCTGATTTCCTTCATTTTTTCTTATTTTTAAATTTTTTATGTCATAATATTTATTTCAGTATAAAAATTTCCTTAAGTAATTCCTTTCTTTTTCCTCTTCTTTTTTTTCAATTTATTTTACTGTACCAATACTTGAAATGTTGTCATTCAGCTTTCATTTATTTGAACTCATCTTTATTTCAATATCATTTTAGAAAGATTATTTTTTGGCTACATCAATTTCTATAGCCAGGCATGGTGATGCATAACTGTAATCTCAGCTACTCAGGAGGATGAGGCAGGAGGATCACAAGTTTGAGGCCAGCCTCAGCAATTTAGCCAGACCTTCAACAACTTAGAATATAAAAACTTTAAAAATTCAAATGTAGGGCTGGGGATGTGGCTCAAGTGGTAACATGGTCGCCTGGCATGCGTGGGGCGGTAGGTTCGATCCTCAGCACCACGAAAAAAATAAAATAAAGATGTTGTGTCCACCGAAAACTAAGACAATAAATATTAAAAAATTCTCTCTCTTAAAAAAAAATCGAACATGACAGCACCTTAAAGTTTCTGTCCCAATTTCTATTAGTTTTCATAATTTCTTTAGGTATCAGATGAAATTAAAATAATATACTTTCTGTTTTTCCTCTCTAGCTCTTTTAATATTTTTCTCTTTGCATTGACTTTTTTTTGTAGTTTGAAACTATTGTTCATAGATGTGTTGATTTTGTTTTGTTTTTCCTGAATTTTTTCAATAATGTGTTGATGCATTTCAGCAGTTTTAAAATTTTGTCATGATTCATCTTCTTCTTTATTCTTTTTCCTTACTTTTTCAGAATAGCATTTTGTACATTTAAATTCCACTGGTTACTTTTTATCTGTGTTTTGCATTATTTTCTCACATTATGTTTCAATACAAGTATTTTCTATTAATTTATTTTCTGGCTAACAAATCCTGCTGGTAAAACCAATCTGTAAGTCCTAATTCAGATATTTATTTAAGAATGTACAATTGGTTATTATTATACATTCTCATTCTGTTTCATTCATTCATTTTTGATCTATTTTTCTCTACCATTTCTTTTAGATATTTTCATACATTTGTAATAATTTAAAGTAACTGTTGTGAATATCAGCAATTGGATCACATGGTAGTATGCTTTTATTGTCTCTCTCACGTCCTTGATTATCAATTCAATAATCCTTTTGTTGTCTCAAACATTGAATGTAATGATGGATGTTTCTGTTAAAAGTTTTAGTGGCTAAATATGATTTAAATTCTATCAGGAAAGTTTTATTCTTTCCTCTGATGAGCATAAAAAATGTGTCCTACATCCTTTAGTCATAACAGGTTGAATTTTGTCAAATCTGGCCTCCAGTTTTGATACAACTCAACCAATTCTGGTTTGCCTGTTCCTAAACTATAGCCCACCATTCCTTTCAATCAACATCAAGTGAAAACTTACCTCCTCAGCCCTATTGAACAGAAGGAGTATGTTTGACTTTTTCAGAAATTTTTATTTTATTCCTTTAGTCTCCAAGCCCTCACATCTTTAGAATTTATATAAATTTTTAAAAAGCAGTGTGTGTGTGAGGTTGCTTGAATTTCTAGTTATATCAGTCACTCCAGCCCCCTACAGTCACTAAACCCTCATCTGGTTTCTCCTCAATCCAGGTATCTGTCTATCCTGCACCCAGGATTTGAAAATTCCCTTAGGGTCATTTTCTGGCACTTCATTTACTCTGAGTTTCTCTCTTTTGTGCAGTTTGGGAATTGGGCTCCTTTGGTCCTATTTACTTCTTGTTTCTCTGATAGTCTTAACATTAGATGGTTGTAATATACCATTCTCTGTCAGTTTTATTATTGAAAATGATCACTAGTGAGCTATATCATTAACATAGACCAAACACCTTTGTGTCTTTCCACAGTGTCAGAATTTGTTGACTAACAAATTAAAGATCATCCCACTTTTATCAGTGGCAGTTCACTGAGTACTTGTGGGTCACCTGGTAGTCAACAGCAGAACAATTGCTTTTTTTTTATTCCAATTTTAAATGCTAATACCTAGAACACTAAGGTTACATGTCACACTGTACATAAACATATTACAAAAATGCTAAGAAGATGTTAAGGCAGCCACAGGGGTTCAAGAGGCTGAACTAAGAGCAAAGGCAGAGAACAGATATAAATGCAGAAAACCACTGCAGGTGGTCAGATAAGATTACCAAACAAATCAAAAGAACTTGTTCAGGTCACTGAGCTGTCAAAGTGCAGTAACTTATTCTAGTGTAAGGTCCAGACAGTTGACAGCAGTTTTATAGTGTCAGCTTGAGCTGCTAGCTTGGATTGGGCCATGTATGGTTGTTATGGGCAGGAGAAACCACACTCTGCTGAGACCAGATGGCAGAGCACAAGGTTCTCTCTGTATTGATTTTCCTGGGCCAGGTTCATGACAAATTACCAGGGGACAAGCTCACTGTGCCACTGTTTCCAGTCTTGGGGTGTGCTTCCTTTTATGGTCTTCAAGTGAGCGGTTGCTTCATTCCTTGGTCTGTTGTGTCCAATAAGCTCGTGGGTCTGGTTTTTCTGTTGTGAGTTTGATAAACCCATGTATCCATGTGCTTCTGATTAATTTGGTAAGTACACAGGTGGTCATTTCTATTAACACTATTAATTTAATTATCAGTTTGTTTCTTATGTCTGTATAGGCAGATGGTGGTTGCCTACTTGTACACACAAAGTGTAGAGTCATTCTACCTGAGCACTTACACTCCCAATGGAGTGGCTTATGGCTACTGCTTTATAAAATGAGTAACTCAGGTTTAGGCACAGCCTGAAAACTTCTGTAGAATATGTCATGGAGTAACTCAGAAAGGGGCTCAGCTGGCTCTCCATGGAAACATTAGCAGTTAAATTTCTTTCTTGTTTTAAAATAAGACAATATTTTGTTCCACTATAGCTGCAGTGTTGATCTTAAGGTAATTTGATAACAGTGAGAAAGCAAAGAAAAAGTCAAACCTTAAAGGGTCTTTGTAGCCCAGTTGTACTATGCATAATAATCCTGTCTGCCTTAGTTATAAAATCATAATGCCCATTGGTTTTGACAAAATGATCAGTTTCAGACTGTGCTATTTGCATCCTTGTCTAAGTCTCATAGAAATTAATACCATTTCTGTTTAATAACTTAAGACAAATTTGTCTTTTTGGAAAAATTTTGTATTCAGCATAACTAATAACACTTCCATTAGCTTGCAGAAACATCTCACAGATATTTCGGGATTAGTAGATTAGTTTACAGAATATCTCTATCATAAAACTAATGAGACTCCTAAGCCAGTATTAAGCATGTCTCTTTGCAGCTGCAATAGATTCCACAACTTAAATCTCTGTTATTTGTCTTCTAATCCATCCTCTTTGTACAGAAAGAGCAACCCATTTCACAATCAAATCTTGGGAGCTCTTCATCTTCTCTTTTACCTTTTAGTTAAGGCAAAAGAAAAAAAAGAAGAACATAAAACAAGATATTTACATCATTGTATATATAGAATATCATAAGCAAATCAACCAGTGTGTGGGAAAGGTTTTGGAAAAATAAGATTTAAAATTTTACTAAAAATAAAAATGTGTTTTGGTACAATCACCCTGTATACTGGGAAAATTCAAGATTAAATGTAATTCAAAAAAAAAGAGGATAATGAAAATAAACAAAGAAAAACTGGTTGATTGAATATTTCTTTCTAATACAAGTAGGAAACAAAGGTGAATTGTAGTATAGCATAGACAGACAGAAATTAATCATATGTTCAATTTCCCAGGATGAAGATAAAATGACATTTAAGGTATTTTAAAATGGCACATTGGGCATTGACTTTGAAGATATTATTCCAAAGATCTAATAATAGAACATAATCCATTTCATTTAGACTTCAGTTAAATGTGTTTTTGATGTAATAATACATTAACATAATATTCTAATATTTTAAATTATGACTTCGGGTCATGACTAATTAATCTATGGGGTTTTATTAGACTCTGATAAACCCTAGAAAGAGTTGGTAAAAAGAAAAATGATGTTTTAATGACTTTTGTAAAGCATTTTAGTCTTTAAAAAGAAATCTGACTATAAAGGTTTAAAATTAAAATTAAATTATTATTTAAGGTTTAACTTTAATTTGTTTGGACTGAGCATTAATAGAGATACTTAAATAAGTAGATACAAACTGCCTACTGCCTTACTTACATAGTTTCAGAATTGCTATATGATTATATATATATATATATATATTTTTTTTTTTTTCCCTGTTTGGGATTCACAAAAAGGTGGCAGAGGTTAACATCCGTCTTTCCAGATGTGAGAACATTGACATCATCACCTAAATAATTTGCATATTTTTTATATCTAAAGAATATTGGGATTATTGATCTATAAAAATTAAATAACTATGAACAAAGGCTATACAATTTTCTAAAATCAGTTCATTTGATATTAAGTGTACTTAAATGCAATGTATATAAGTATAGTTTTCCAAAATAAATGACTATGAATAACACACCTATAAAGAGTCTATTTTCCCTAGAGATCAAAACCACCACAAGTTTATTCTTCAAGAAGCTGCCAGATCTCAGGATCTCATAGCTGATTCCAAAACAGAAATGGAAAAGTAAAAAATTACAAGGGCAGACAACTTGCAACTTGCCAGAATAATGCCAAAACGTTTATTCAGTTTTCTTCTCATAAGTCAAATGATAATTCATGAAGATTTTCAGCTTTTCCAGAGCTCAGATTTTCACTGTAATGTAGTTTTCATTTGTTGGTATTAAATTAAGTCAAGATAGATTTTTTAAGCTACTATAAATTATATACCCACTAATATGCAAGCTCAGAGGTCCACAAACAAGGTCCTGAAACAAAATGAGCCTGCCACCTGCTTTTTCCATGATGTATGATCCAAGTGTGTCTTTTACATTTTTAAATATTTGAAGAAAATTTAACAAAATAATATTTTGTGACACATGAAGATTAGATGAAAATCAAATTTCAGAGTCCATTAATACAGTTTTATTAAAACAGAGCTAAGTTAGTTAGGGTGAACTCTCCATTGAAATAATAATGTTTTGGATACATTGAGTTAAATAAAACAGATTAGGAAAATGAATTATAACTCTGCCTTTCAATATGAATATTAGAACATTTAATAGATATCTCACATTACATTGCTATTGGACAATGTTGCTTTGATGATTGATCTCACTAATGATCTACAAGAGAGGTGTGAATAAGAGTTTCATGTCTCTTTTAATAGAAAAAATTGATCAAAACAATAGAATATGTTTCAAATCCTACAAGAGATTGGAGTTATTTAAGCTAAAAGTTACAGAAAATATGGCAAAGTGATAAATAATGGCATCATGAATATCAAGATTTATCCTATTCAAAGTCCTAATATCCTAATTCTCCAATTTCATTTTTTAAAATTAACATTATAAGACTCAATAGTTTTAGAAAAAAATGGATGTAGTACCTTTAGATAACTCATATCAACTAATCACCCAAAACATCAATTAAATTATTGTTTTAAGCCCCAGAACAATTCTGTCTCAGAAAATTTTACTTTAATATCAAAATTTTCATTAAAGCACAAATAGTCTGATTAAAATCAAGTTTAGTGTACTGACTCCCTGTTTGCCAAGGTGTCCTCACACTCATTCCAGCCTTCAGATAGCTTGAGAGAACTGTGCAGAGATATTCTGAAAACTAGAATATAAGACAAGTAGCCAGGGCGTGAGTGTGTTGAGGTCCTTCCAACAGTGATTTATTTTCTTACAATCAGTGGCTATTTAAAAAAACAAATATTTTTACTAGTGCACTGTATTTATACAAAATAGCAGTAGGTACTCTTTTTGACATTAAAAAGGCTACTTTTTAACTTGATATATAAAATTCAGTACAGAATCTTTTTGAGAATAATTATTAAATGACATGAAATATGTAAACTTAAAAATAAGCACATGTGATTTATGATTAACCATAAATAAAAAGATACTTCCTAACTTACAAAGTCCATCCACATCTTTTAATAACTTGAGCCATAAGAACTTATTAATTATGAAAATGGTAATTTCACATAGTTCAAGATGATAGATTAAAAAGATACTGATAATGGGCATAATGGCTACTTGAGCTGAATTTTTAAGAGCAGCATCTTTTTCACTCTATTAATATCATACCTCAGGCTAAAACTAACACTAGATAGAGGTACTTAGTATAAAATCTGTTATATTGCAGGGACGCTAGATCCAAATTATCTGAGAAAATCCTTCAATTATGCAAAAGGGAGGGTCAAGTAGGCTAGTTGATTATCTTTGGAGGGGCAACCAATAGATTTTGTTTAGGATTTTCAATCTTAGAACAACTTCCTACCATGACAAATTATATAGCATATGGAATTGGCAATTGGACAAAGGGATTTCAAGTCTACTTTTTTCCTCTTGTGCTTTCATTAATAACTGCCTTCCATACTTATCTGTCTGAATCACACCATTAAATGGAGATCCACACTGTGGGAAGAATTTTTTTAACAGAAAGTTTTATGCAATGTAAAATACTCCCTCTAAAAATTAGGATTTTATATTTATCCAAAAACCTAGTAAACAGATATCCATATCTGAAAAATACTATAATTCTTGTTTTGGATTTAGTAATTAATTTATCACAGCCTGGTAATTCCAATTGGCACAGGATAAAAATTTCATGAACTATTAAGCAGTTTTAGCTATGTTCCTTCCTTATTCATAGACATGATGTGAGAATACACATAAGCCTACAGTCTGTTGAAAAGAAACTTGGGATATCAGTTCATTCAACATCTACTTAGTGCATCTTCACAATTGTATCAGAAATTGGAAATAAAGAGATTATTTAAGTCTTTGTTCTATAAAAATTTGTAGTTCTCTTGGAGAGAAAAGTCAATGAATAGTACACACGTGGCAGCTTATGTGTCCTTGTGAATATTGTTTGTTACTTGCCATACAAGTTATAAAAGTATAAATAATATATACATTGTTTTATTCTACTATGGAAGTTATAACTTGTTATTTTTGTTTGTCCTTCCTATAGGAAGCTGACTACAGCTAGCAATGTGAGGATGTGGGTCAAATTATTGTAATAAGAATATAAATGAATCTATAGTAATTGGAATGAGTTTAGAGATATTATACTACAAAATAGACTAACTTTGTTTAATTACAAATTTTAATTTTATGACTATTTATATTTATGATTCCTTTGTTTTGGTGATTAGTGATTACATAGCCAGAAGGCAAATCAAACAATTAGAGAATACAAAAAATCCAAATACTAGAAAACAGATTGTATGTCTTCAGCTCCATATATAAATAATTTCATTTTAGGTGTTATATGGAGAGGTGGTGGAAATAGTAAAATATAGACAGCAATATGGCTGGGAGAAATAAAAATGAGTGAAAGTGTACACATTTTTAAGATTCTTGCAGGTCACTGATTCATTTTATTGATAAAAGATTATGAAAAGTAGTGATCACAGCAAAAATGACTTTAACACCTTGATCTGAATACAGGTAAGCTTGTGCTTAGATGGCTGCCTTATTCCATGAACACCAAGGCCTCCCTGGAATGTCAAATTCTGAATCCTCACAATTTTATGACAAATATATATATATATATATATATATATATATATATATATATATATATATATATATATTTCTGCCCAAGTTATTTCATAGATTCTTCATCTAAAACTGGTCTAGATTATCTTGGATGAAATTGAACATTTTTATCACCCATTTCCCTTGAATAGTTTTGAGCGAAAAATGAACAAAACAATTTGGGAGAAAATAATCTTTGCTTAGTCATAAATGGAACAAAACCAAAACACTTCAAGGCTGATGGTCTTCAATGTTAAGTTCCATCAGAAACCCAACAAACAATCTGAATGACTGTATTATTTTCAGAAATTGTTCTGAAGAATTGCATGTAATACAGTTCTGATCAACTTTTTATTAGGTTAAAATTCATGATTCCTAAATATCCTTCGTATTTGGGAAGCAGCACAAAAAGATGGCTATAAAAATTTCTAGAGATATTAGAGATTAAAAGCATTATGGACTCCTTCATGTCATAAACAAAATGAAGCATATCTTTGTGGGCAAAATTTTCTTATTAGAACAAATTTGCAAGTACAAATTTTAAAGTTGTTTTTCAGACCTGAGATAAGTTAAAAATTAGGAAACTCTCTTTTAAAAGACCACAGTCATTGAATTTAACCAGGAAAGTTGTTGAAATTTATAAGATACAAAATTTCACAACTGCTCCATCATGGGCATAAACTTTGAATTATAAGTTGGTTAACTTTCTAAGAATTATGGCCATTTCCTTATTGCTTTCTGTAGATAACACCAAAGTCATGTGTCACTATTATATCATAGGCAATTTTGTATTTTACCTTGAAAGTTAAGTAAAGCAGTTATTCCTGATTAGCTGACTTTTAATCTACTAGTCCTAAATGTAGATGAGATGAAATTTTAATGTTTTATCTTTTAGTCACCAATTTAGATGGCACATTTGCCTTAAGATCCTCCCTGAATTCTTTCTACAGCAACTATTGCCCCTTAAATTCCACACTTTCTTCTTGTAGTGTTGCTGTGTGGTACTTTGCTGTGGGTATAAATATGAGAGACATGCAGTCCTCCACTCCCATAGGAAGTCACCTGCATTTTCTTTTAGCACTCAAATTATTCTGTATGTATTTTCCATTATTTTCTAATGAAGGGCTCTTGTTTTATTCATCTCTTTTTCCAGCACCCAGTTGAATGCCCAACTCATTGATATATTGGATAAATGGAATTGTTGGAGTGAAGTATTTCCCTTTTCATAAAACTTTAATATCTTTTGCCTATTAAAGAAGATCACTTTCTATTCTTCATGACTAAAATAAGAAATTCAATGTAATCCCTTATGGGATGAATGGTGCAGAGGAAGAATAGAAGATCTGGTACATGTTGTCATGTAAATTGTGTTCTAAAGTGACTATGGTTGTCTCTTCATCCTATATCTCCACAGCCTGGCTCAAAATCCAGGTCCTTGTGGATGTGAACAATGTTTTTCTTGATCAGGCAAGAAACTGGTAGAACATAGAATTGGTGTTCCACTCATTAAATAATATGTGACACAGCATGTATTGCTTAACTTCCACAGTTCCTTTTCACTTCCTGGAAAAGAAATTTAACTTATACAAATTTGATAGAAAGATCATCTAGGGGAAATGTTTACAAAAAAATGTTTTGTAAACTGTTAATCCTGAAACAATTACATTAATATTACTAATATATTAAAATATGAACACACTCTTATGTTTTCCTTTTCAATATTGCCTTATAAAAAAGAGGAAAATAATTCTCCTTAATTTCTCTGATAGATGCATTAATGTTGTGATTGGATATTTTGATTTTATTCCCTTCCTTTTCTCTATAGTGTTATTGATTTTAATAACTGCCATTCTAAAAATATTTTAAATAATAAGTTTTATAATAATTCAGAAGGTAATTAATATTTTTGTTTAGTATAATTTTCAGTTCTAGATCAGTGCAGAAAAGAGGAAACTTAAAAATATGGTTTTTTTTGTAGTGTTTTATTAACTGACTGACCTATCTTAATAGAAGTCTTAATAAATTCAGAAAAAATTAGTGTATCATTACTTCTCAGGCTTTATGCTACAAATTGAAATATACCACCACAAGTTGTCTATTATATGAGAAGTTAATAATTTGTTTTCTGTTTTCTGGTTTGCTCTTTTTTGACTCCTTAGAATTCAATTCTCATTAGGATAGGTGTTTACCAAGATTCTGTACCATGACTCTTCATTTGAGTTTGAAAAGTCATTTGCAAATGTCCTTAGCTTTCGTTTTTTCAAAAAAAAAAAAGAAAAAAGTGGTTAACACTTGTTAATATTCTGACTTTTTGATCATAACAGATGTACAGTAGTAGCTCACTATGATTTTAGTTTGTATTTATCTGATCACTATTGAGGTTGAGAATCCTTTCAGATGTTTATTGATGTATCTTCTCTGGGAAAATATCTATTCAAATATTTTGCCCATTTTTAAATTGAATTATTTGTATTTTTATTGTTGACCTGTTATTCATATATTTTTGATACAATTTTCTCATCATATATGATTTATAAATATTTTCTTCAATTCTGTTGTTTATGTATGCCTTCTTTTGGTATTATGCTTTGTAGCAAAAAGTTCTATGTTTGACTGAAGTTCAGTTTTTCTGATATTTTTCTTTGGTTGCTCATGATTTTGATTTCTTATTGTAAGAATATTTTGCCAAATGCAGTTTCATGAAGGTTTCTCCCTATATTCTAAGACTTCTATAATTTTAACACTTATATTTAGGTCTTTGATTTACTTTGAATTATTTTTTATACATGGTATATGAGGCTGAATTTATTCTTTTGCATGTGACTTTTCAGTTGTCCTAACATCATTTGTTAAAATTACTCTTCTGAGAGTAATTTTAGGTGGTTTTGACACCCCTATTGAACATCACTTTATGATAATATAAGTATATACCCCAAAGAAATGAAACCATGCTTACTAAAAAACTTGTGTATAACTACTTATAGCAGCATTATTCATTAGCAAAAAGATAAAAACAAGCCAAATATGTATCAAGTGATAAAAGAATTAAAACAATATGGTGTACTCATATCATGAAATTTAACTTGACCATTAAAAAAAAAAGAACAAAAGATTCGTATACACTGCAATATGAAAACATTATGCTGAGTATAAGAAGCTGATTGCAAAATATTACTTAGTATATGAATACATTCATATGAAATGCCCCAAGCTAGGAAAAGTGTATAGAGAGAAAGTTGCTAAGTACTGAGTGTGAGGGGAGAGTAATGGAGAGGTAACTAAACAGCACATGGTTTCTTTTTGCAATGATGATATTCTTATGTTCTAAGTGTTATAAATGTTTGAAATTGATCATGCTAATTGTTGCATATATGTGCAAACACATTAAAACAATTGAATTGTATATTGGTAATGGATGAATTTTATGGTATGTGAATTATATCTTAATTATTTTTTTTTCAGAAATGACTGAGGTGTCTGAGAAAAAGGCTAAGAATAATAGCTGTTGACTGCTCAGGGAAGGAAGAAGAAACCATGAAGGATCCATTAAAGAGAATTCACAAAGCCAAACAACCATATTAGCCTAGAAGCCAAGCAGGGTAAAAGTTTCAGGGAAATGAACTACCAAAGGTTTGAAACATGTTACTGATAGGTTTAATAAGGAAGGATTAAAACTTGACAGCAATCCTTAGTGAGAAAAGTGAATCAGGAGGCATCACAAAACCAAAACTTAAATTATACTACAGAGCTCTATACTAACAAAAACAGCATGGTATTGACACCAAAATGGACATTAAGACCAATGGAACAGCATAGACCAGAGAGACAAACCACATAAATATAGTTGTCTCATATTAGATGGAGGCCCCAGAAACATACATTAGAGAAAAGATAGCCTCTTCAACATTTGATGCTGGGAAAACTGGAAATCCATATGTAGCAGAATGAAATTGAACCCCTATCTCTCATGCTGTACAAAACTCAAATCAAATGGATCAAGAACCTAGGCATTAGACCAGGGACACTGAGCCTCCTCAAAGAAAATGTAGGTCAAACTCTCTGTCGTGTCAGCTTATGAACCAACTTCCTCATCAAGACTACTAAAATTCAAGTAAAATCAAGAATCAGTAAACGAAATGGGTTCTAATTAAAGAGCTTCTTCACGGCGAAGTAAACAATCAAAAACACGAAAAGAGAGTCCACAGAATGGGAGAAAATCTTTGCCACTTGCACCTCACATAGAGTATTAATCTCTAGTATTTATCAAGAACTCAAAAAACTTAACACACACACAAAAATATAAGCAAAAAAAAAAATCAAACCCAATAAATAAATGGGAAAAGGAAATGAACAGGTACTTCACAAAAGAATAAATACGAATGGTCAGCAAATATATGAAAAAAATGTTCAACAGCTCTAGCAATTAGAGAAATGCAAATCAAAACTACACTGAGATTTCATCCTACTCCTGTCAGAATAGCAACAATCAAGAATATAAATGACAATAAATGTTAGTGAGGATGTGGGGAAAAGGTTCATTCATGTATTGCTGGTGGAACTGCAAATTAGGGCGACCACTTTGGAAAGCAGCATAGAGATTCTTCAGAAAACTTGGAGTGGAACTACCATTTTATCCAGTTATCCCACTCCTCGGTTTATATTTAAAAACTTAAAATCAGGGCTGGGGATGTGGCTCAAGCAGTAGCACGCTTGCCTGGCATGCGTGCAGCACGGGTTCGATCCTCAGCACCACATACAAAGATGTTGTGTCCTCCGAAAACTAAAAAATAGATATTAAAAAATTCTCTCTCTCTTTAAAAAAAAAAACACAAAAAAATTAAAATCAGCATGCTACAATAATGCAGCCACACCAATGTTTAGAGCCAAGCTAGGAAACCAACTTAGGTGCCCTTCAATAGATGAATAGATAAAGAAAATGTGGTATATATACACAATAGGATATTATGGCTTTATGCCTTTTGCTGGTAAATGGATGGATCTGGTGACTATCATGCTACGTGAAATAAGGCTATCCTATAAGACCAAAGGGTGAATGTTCTCTTGGATATGTGGATGCTGACACACACAAGGAGGACAGAAAAATAGAAGTTCAGTGGATTAGACAAAGAAGAATGAAGGGTCAGGTGGGGATAGGCATAGGAAAGACAGTGAAATGAATCAGACATAATTTTTCTATGTTCATAAATGAATACACCCCAGTGAAACTCCACATCATGTACAGCCAAGAGACTGTGATCCTAATTAGAGTAAGTTATAATCCATGTATATATAATATGTCAAAATATACTCTACTGTCATGTAGATCTAAAAAGAATAAATAAAAAAATAAGGAGTTAAAAAAATTGACTACTATATTTGGCCCAGAAACAGGTATTAATTGGATAGTACTCATTTTGCTGCAATAATAGAACAAAAACTTACGATAAAGAGTTTAAGAGAGAAAAGGGGAGGACAATTTTTATCATAGTGAATTAGGCAACTCTTTTAAGGATTTTTTAAAGAAAGGAGAAAACTAGGAAAACATTTAACACAGGGTGAACCCAAATTGGTAGATACTTTTTTTTTTAAGACGAAAGCAACACCAGCAGTTTTGATTGCTGGTAGTAATGACTTATTTGGGAGAAGAACACTGATGATATAGGAGAGGAAAAGGTGTCTGAAATCTTGAGTAGTAAGAGGGAGAGGGGCCTAGTGCAAAAGTATAGAGTCAGTGCACTGAGTTCTTTCATCTTCTCAGGGAAGAAAATGGAGCATTGAGCACAGATGAAAATTTGTGTGCATCTTTGGTGGTAAGTGCATATGGAATTTTTTCTAGTTGCTTCCATTTTCTCAAGTTCTTCATGTACGTTTGAGGAGTACAGAGTAGTGTGTAGGTTTGAAGAAAGAGAAAAATACACAAAGTAGTTATCTAGGAGAGAGAAGTAAATGGACTAGAAAGGTGTAGTGTAGTTATTGCCAGGTGACACATTAACTGTTCTCTAGAAGTTATTGATCATGGATTTAATATGAAAACTGCCAGCACGGGTTTCTGCTTCTTTTCCTCTATATTTCTCTGTGCACTGGGGCAGATGTGGGGTAAGCAGAAACATGGCTTATGATCAAGTGAACAAAGTGACATTGGAAAAGAGCCATGGAGTTGAACATGGTTAAAGGGAGCATCTGTAGTGATAGGCATAAATTTAAGTTATACATACAGATAAATGTGGGAATAAATAGGATAAAGAACAGCAACAGGTGGTAGATCACAATATAATCAAATGTTGCTTAGAACTAGGGCACAAAACTAAGTTTAGATGGAAAGATTAAGAGGTGGTAGTGAGAAGTGGTAAGATGACAAATTATTTTGGAGAAGTGGTAAGATGACAAATTACTTCTGAGTCCCACAAAGGTATCAAAGAGGAAACATCCATCATGAAAAGAGAAATACCATGGAAGCATGTCTCATCAAGTGAGTCAGCTGTCAATGAGAGCAATTAATGTAAAGGACAAGCTGGAGTAAAAGTTGAAGATGTAGGTGACTTAGCTGACATCTAAGTTTTAGATGGGATGGAGGAAGAGTTTCAGTAAATGAGGAGAAAATGAAAAGAGGGTCAGAAATACATGCACAGATATCTTTGGTAATGAAGGTGATCTAGGAATCATGGACTGCTTCTGGTGCCTCTTCTGAATATTAATAAAAGATTTTAAAAATAAGTCCCAGTGATGGTTACAGATGCTTGCATTGGGACTATGGATTTTGAGGGTCAGGAGGAATGGGAACTCTTACCAAGAACACACATTTCTGGACTTGATTCCTGCAGAAGGATATCTGATTTTTGCAGAGGTAGGCTTATTTTCCAAATAGAGGCTAGATACAAGCAAAGCTAATATATTATTCTAAGTCACTCTTGACTCTCATCAATGGTAAGATGTACAGTGATGGCCTTATTATCTAAATATGGTTCCTACTTTTATAATGTGTACCATGAAGACACCTCTCTAAAAGTTAGCTCCATAAGAATACTCCCTTTGAAGATAATGTCATAATATCAAATTTTCAATTATCTCCACCTTTTAACGTGCTGCTTTTTAGCCTGTTACTAAAATTGTATATATACCAGTATCCTCATATTATTAATTCTCATGATAGAGAATAGAAAGATAAATATTTATTTTCCAGAGAACCAAGAACTGTAAAATAGGAGGAGACCAGGTAAATTATGTTTTTTTTTAATGGATATACTGTACTCACATAAATCTACTTACTCTTGAATATTGCTGAAGGATTACATATTTGTGTTGAGTCACTGGGATCCCATATCTGTTACAGCTGCCGAATGTAATTTCCATCCAAATCAACTTTGAAAATCATCATTTCCTTTTTCTTGTCATGTGGTACATGATCTCTTGACTCCTGTCAAGGGTAAGATGCACAGGGATGGTCTTATAAACTCAATATGGTCACTACTTTTATAAAATAATAAAAAAGATGCTTTGTAAATATTAAAGAAGATACTAAACTGTCATGCAGTAAGGCTGGTTATTCCCTTCTTTCTCCTTTATCAAAGAATATGATAGAATTGTCTCCCTGCTTCCTTAAAGCAATTAATGATCACATGACCTGCTTTGGCCAATGAAATATAATGTGACTTCTGGACTTAAAGAACCAGTATGTAATCGAATACATACCTTATTCCTTGTCACTTTAGCTGGAGATATTACAGATTATGGATGATTCATTGTCCTGGTTTGCTGATCAAGGATTATATAGCCAAGAGACCCTGCTAATCACAGTGGACCTAAAGTGAAGGTGAGAGATACAACTTCATTTTTTTAAGCTTGTGATATCTGAGTTAAGTGTGTTACTATATTTTAATGTAGCTTATCTCATCAGCTATACCACAATTCTTTTTTTTCTTTTAGCTATGTAGTTTAAGGGTATATTCTTATTTTATAGTTTACTTCTTATCTATCTTTAGTTTTGTTCTCCTAATTTCTTTTCCAAATTCTTGAGTTGAAATCTCGTTCATTTATTTTTAATCTCTCATTCTTTTTTTTTACATTTATTAAAGTGTTTTGGAAGTAAAAGTGCGATTATTCTTAGATAACAGAAGGCATTTGGGGTGGAAGATATTTAATTCTATTACTTTGCATTCTGGTTATTTTCATGTGCTTTACTCTATAGAAAATCTGGAGTCACTGACCACTATACTTTGAATGATCACCATGCCCTTCACTTGACTAGAAAGGTTGTGAGGAGTCTGAATTATCAGAAGAAATTAGATGTGAGTAGGATGTGTTTTTCTTTGATTTTCCTGAAAAAAAAAATTTTGGCGTATGCCACCTGAATCATGTTTGCACAATTTTTCTCGATTTCTCTAGGTTACCATTGAACCTTCTGAAGAGCCTTTATTTCCTGCTGATGAGATGTATGGAATAGTTGGTGCTAACCTCAAGCGGAATTTTGATATCCGAGAGGTATGAGAAAGTGGAACTGTAAGCTGTAAGCCATGCTGGCAGTCTCCGTGTCTTCAGAACTGAAGTTTTGTTACAGGGTATTCATGCACCAGGACTGATGTGGCTCTTAATGAGGAGTAGTATACAGGAAAGATGTCTTTCCATGTGATAGGTTTCACTGGTGCATACTCAAAGAGAGAGGGGGGAAAGCCTCTTAATGATTGGGAAGTTTTCCTTGCAGGAAAACAAGGCTTGGGTTGTTCATAGAACTCCGTATTCATGTGGACATTAGGAACTAGGTTGGGACAGTGTCACAATTTCCAACTGTTTATTTTTGGTGTTCTTATTTTAGGATATGGACAAAATGTCAGTAATTTGTTGGAATGAAAAGGTACCCTTTTAGAGCAATATGACATTAGTGAGTAGTAAACTTGGTTACAGTGGAAGATGTTGCTATGGTTGCAGATTGCCAACATAGTGTTCTATAATCTAGATTGACAATTTTAGTGTTTGCATGAGCACATAAGCTTTTTTTTTATTGGTTGTTCACAACATTACAAAGCTCTTGACATATCATATTTCATACATTAGATTGAAGTGGGTTATGAACCCCCAATTTTACCCCAAATGCAGATTGCAGAATCACGTCGGTTACACATCCACAATTTTACATAATGCCCTATTAGTAGTTGTTGTATTCTGCTACCTTTCCTATCCCCTACTATCCCCCCTCCCCTCCCCTCCCATCTTCTCTCTCTACCCCATCTACTGTAATTCATTTCTCTCCTTGTTTATTTTCCCATTCCCCTTAAACTAAAAAGTTTTTTCTCAGCAAGAGAAACAATAAGAGAGGTAAATAGGGAGCCTACATCCTGGGAACAAATTTTTACTCCTCACACTTCAAATAGAGCCCTAATATCCAGAGTATACAAAGAATTCAAAAAATTATACAATAAGATAACAAATAACCCAATCAACAAATGGGCCAAGGACCTGAACAGACACTTCTCAGAGGAGGATATACAATCAATCAACGAGTACATGAAAAAATGCTCACCATCTCTAGCAGTCAGAGAAATGCAAATCAAAACCACCCTAAGATACCATCTCACTCCAGTAAGATTGGCAGCCACTATGAAGTCAAACAACAACAAGTGCTGGTGAGGATGTGGAGAAAAGGGTACACTTGTACATTGCTGGTGGGACTGCAATTTGGTGCGGCCAATTTGGAAAGCAGTATGGAGATTCCTGGGAAAGCTGGGAATGGAACCACCATTTGACCCTGCTATTGCCCTTCTCGGACTATTCCCTGAAGACCTTAAAAGAGCATGCTACAGGGATACTGCCACATCGATGTTCATAGCAGCACAATTCACAATAGCTAGACTGTGGATCCAACCCAGATGCCCTTTAATAGATGAATGGATAAAAAAAAAAATGTGGCATCTATACACAATGGAGTACTATGCAGCAATAAAAAATGACAAAATCATAGAATTTTCAGGGAAATGGATGGCACTAGAGCAGATTATGCTTAGTGAAGCTAGCCAATCCCTAAAAAACAAATACCAAATGTCTTCTTTGATATAATGAGAGCAACTATGAACAGAGCAGGGAGGAAGAGCAGGAAGAAAAGATTAACTTTAAACAGAGACATGAGATGGGAGGGAAAGGGAGAGAAAAGGGAAATTGCATGGAAATGAAGGGAGGCCCTCATTGCTATACAAAATTACATGTAAGAGGTTGTGAGGGGAATGGGAAAATAATCTCTCATTCTTGACAGGTAGATTTATGTTATAAATTTTCCTGTAAATGTTGCTCTATTCTCACAGTTTTCAACATACTCTTTAAAAAATATGTTTTTAGTTGTTGATAGACCTATGTGGTGCTGAGAAATCGAACCACGTGCCTCACACATGCCTGGCAAGTGCGCTACTACTGAGCCTCAGCCCCAGACTCTCAACATACTCTCTTTTAAAAATCATTCTATGCTGCATGTTTCATATCTTTCTTTATGATTTTCATTTTAGCAAAATAATCATCTGATAGTATACAATTTAGTTTCTAGTCACAATATTTAAAAAAAATTCTTTTATTTATTAATTTCCAGTTTTATTGAATCTTGATGAGAACATGATATAGTGTTGTTCATCCTTTTGAAATATATTAAGGATTATTTTTGCTCTAATAAATGTTGAAATCCTTTGTCTTTCTTTTTCTGATGCTGGAGATCCAATCCAGGGTGCCTCACAGACAACAGGCAAGTTCTTTATCACTGACCTACATCTCCTGCATTTGTATGTTAAAAAATTGTGAATGCCTGAACAGTGTGTATGGTCTTGGTAAGCTCAATTTACAGTTTATACTAATGGTATTCAGATCTGCTTCTTTCTTGAACTCTGCTGTCTTGATCTGTCAATTTCAGAAAGGGATGTGTTAAACTCTTCAGCCTGGATTGCTGACTTACCTGTTTATCCCCACAGTTCAGTCAGTTGCATTCAATATACTTAGAGGCATTAACAGACTGTCGTTTATTTGTATTGTTTACTATTCTGAGTTCCTTGAAAGCAGAGACTCTTACCACTGTAACATTCAAAATAAAAATTTAAGAGTCTCATTATAGTTCATCTTAATTCACTTTTGCTGAATTTGGACAAGGGAATAGTAATGTAAAATTAATTTTAAAATTTCTCATGAGAGTTATATACTTGCAATGATATATTTGCACATGTTCCCTGCTATCTTGTACAGGTATAAAATATGACTGGACAGGCAGAGTGAGCAGGAAGAAGCTAACTAGTTTATAAGAAGATATAACAGATGGATACATTCTCATGATCTAAAAAAGGATATTTGCTGACTTTTGATAATCATTTTCATACCTGCTTAAGTTAGAAAAAAGGACAAGACAAATATTTTAATGAACATTCTAGAATATGACTGATTTTAGTCATCCTATGACAAATAAAGATTGTTATTTATTGCACATTGCAAGCTTTTTAACCTGCCTCAAGACCTGGGTACACACCCTCAAAGACATACATATTAATGGTGGGTCAATTCTGGAAACTGTAAATAAAAAAGGTTTAGTTCAAAGCAGACAAGTTTTCAAGTTAGAAATCTTTGCAGATCACAAGATGTAAAGATGTAACTTGACAAACTGCTAGAAGTTCTAATAGCAAATTTAGAAAAAATTGAGCTTTTTCCTAAAATAAATTTTTATGTGCATATGTATATATGCATATATATTTATATATGGAATTTTATGCAATTTATATATGTATATGTGTGAATATGAATATATACATATATGTGTATGTGTATATATATATATACATATATATATTATAAAGGAGTAAGAATATAAGCCCAATTTTATAATTTTTAAAATTCATTTAGCCTGTCTTTTAAAAAGAATATTGACATTGTCCTTCAACATTTTATGTAGATCATATTTTATGCATTTTATTTCACTTTTTTTGAATAACTCAGCTAAAACTTATCAAGCTCTAATGACAAAGGGCTTTCAAAGAACTAACAAAATAATCAGAACTTGAATGCAACATAAAGAAAATGTAAATAAATAGTTAAGTTAGCTTTTTGTGGTATTTAATATCCTAATTTATACAATGTAGATAGATGCTGAATGCCTTGAGCTGCTTTTATGTATAATATTTTATGATTCCAAACACAAGGAAATAATATTCTGAAGGGTATTTCTAAGTAATAAATGGAACATCCACAAAATGAGGGTGAATTTACAACAATAACAAAAAATCATCATGCATTAAAAGTGTTTTATAGCTTTTGCAAAACTTTTTCAAACATTACATCAACTCCTAAAATAGCTGTGCTTTAAGACGTTATCCCCATTTTATGGAGAAAGAAACCAGAATGGACACAAGTTAAATTTCTTGTCTATTAATCACAGGGGGAGAAACCCTGGCTGAAGCTCATATTTAAGTGTCTCACTTCAAAAACAATGCTTTCCCCCCCACAATGCCTAGGAATTTTTCATTAGTGGGGGCAGTTATCTAATTGTGCCAAATAACATTGCAATAATTGTTTCTTATTATCCTTTCTAATTATTTTTAAGTGGAAACAACTGCAAATTGCATTTTTTGAGGTAATGCATCTCACCTAAAAGTGGAGGCTTCTTTTCTTCTCTGCAACTGATAGATCTTGATCTGCCAAAGCTACTGTAGATGTATTAAGACTGTGAGGCTAGTAAAATGTTAAATTAGTATCTTTGTACTATTGTCATAGTATTAGGACTTAACTAGTTGTGATTGCATTTCAAAATCACCCATTATTTCCTACAATGTGCATTTTCATATATATATATATATATATATATATATATATATGAAAATTGGAATGTATTACAATTCATATTACACACATAGAGTAAAATTTTTCATATCTCTGGTTGTATAAAAAGTATATTCACATCAATTCATGTCTTCATACATGTACTTTGGATAGTGATGTCCATCACATTCCACCATCATTTCTATCCCATGTTCCCTCCCTTCCCCTCCCACCCCTCTGCCTTATCTAGAGTTCCTCTATTTCTCCCATGCTCCCATGCCTCCTTATATCAGAGAAAACATTCCGAATTTGTTTTTTTGGGGGATTGGCTAACTTCACTTAGCATTATATTCTCAAACTCCACCCATTTACCTGCAAATGTCATGATTTTATTCTGTTTTATTGCTGAACAATATTCCATTGTGTATATATACCACATTTTTTATCCATTCATAAGCAGAAGGGCATCTAGGTTGGTTTCACAGTTTATCTATTGTGAATTGTGCTTCTATAAACATTGATGTGTCCCTGCAGTATGCTGTTTTTAAGTCCTTTAGGTATAGACTGAGGAGTTGGATAGCTGGGTCAAATGGTGGTTCCATTCCCAGATTTCCAAGGAATTTCCAAACTGCTTTCCATATTGGCTGCCCTAATTTGCAGTCTCACCACCAATGTATGAGTGTGCCTTTTTCCTCACATCCTTGACAACACTTATTGCTGTTTGTATTCATAATAGCTGCCATTCTGAATGGAGTGAGATGAAATCTTAGAGTAGTTTTGTTTTGCATTTCTCTAATTGCTAAAGATGATGAGCATTTTTTCATATATTTGTTGATTGTATATCATCTTCTGAGAAGGGTCTGTTCATGTCCCTGGCCTATTTGTTGATTGGGTTTTTGTTGTTGTTGTTGTTGTTTTAATTCAAAGATTGTTTTTCTTTTGCTGAGAAGAAACTTTTTAGTTTGAATCCATTCTATTTATTTATTCTTGATTTTAATTCTTGAACTATATGTGTCTTATTAAGGAAGATGCGGCCTAATCCGACATGATGAATGAAGAGTAGGGCCTAATTTTTCTTCTATTAGACCCAGGTCTCTGGTTTAATTCCTAGGTACTCTATCCACTTTGAGTTGAGTTTTGTTCATGGTGAAAGAGAAGGGTTTTTTTTTTTTGTGTGTGTGTATGGGTTTAATTTCATTTTGTTGCACATGGATTTCAGGTTTTCCCAGCACCATTTGTTGAAGAGGCTATCTTTTCGATAATGTATGTTTTTGGCTCCTTTGTCTAAGATAATTGTAATTTTGTGGGTCAGTCTCACTGTCCTCTATTCTGTACCATTAGTCTACCAGTCTCTTTTGGTGCCAATACCATGCTTTGTTACTATTGCTCTGTAGTAGAGTTTAAAGACTGATATAGTGATGACACCTGCTTCACTCTTCCTTCTAAGGATTGCTTTAGCTATTCTGGGTCTCTTATTTTTCCAGATGAATTTCATGACTGCTTTTTATATTTCTATGAGATTTCATGACTGCTTTTTATATTTCTATGAGGAATGTCATTGGGATTTTGACTGGAATTGCATTAAATCTGTATCGTGCTTTTGTTATTATGGTCATTTTTATAATATTAATTCTACCTATCCAAGAGCAAGGTAGATCTTTCCTTCTTCTAAGGTCTTCTTTGATTTCTTTCTTTAGGGTTCTGTAATTTTTATTATACAGATCTTTCACCTCCCTCATTAAGTTGATTCCCAGGTATTTTATTTTATTTGAGGCTATTGTAAATGGGGTAGTTTTCCTCATTTCCCTCTCAGAGGATTTGTCACTGATATACAGAAATGCCTTTGATTTGTGGGTGTTGATTTTATATCCTGTTACTTTGCTGAATTCATTTACTAGTTCTAGAAGTTTTCTGGTGGAACTTTTTGGGTCTTCTAGGTATAGAATCATATCATTAGCAAATAGTGCTAATTTGAGTTCTTCTTTTCCTATGCATATCCTTTAATTTCTTTCATCTGTGTAATTACTCTGGCCAGTGTTTCAAGAACTATGTTAAATAGAAGTGGTGAAAGAGGACATCTATGTCTTGTTCCAGTTTTTAGAGAGAATGCCTTTAATTTTTCTCCATTTAGAACGATGTTGGCCTGGGGCTTAGCATAGATAGCTTTTACAGTGTTGACATATGTTCCTGTTATCTCTAATTTTTCTAGTGTTTTGAACATGAAGGGGTGCTGTATTTTGACAAATGCTTTTTTTCTGCATCTATTGAGATGATCATGTCATTCTTATCTTTAAGTCTATTGATGTGATGAATTATATTTATTGATTTCTGCATGTTGAACCAAACTTGCATCCCTGGGATGAATCCCACTTGATCATGCTGCACAATTAATATGGTTTTGTATTTAATTTGCCAGAATTGTATTGAGAATTTTTACATCTTTGTTTATTACAGATATTGATCTGAAGTTTTCTTTCTTTGATGTGTCCTTGCCTGGTTTTGGAATCAGGGCCTCATAGAATGGCCTCATAGAATGAGTTTGGACGTGTTCCCTCTTTTTCTATTTCCTGAAATAAATTGAAGTGTATTGGTATTAGTTCTTCTTTAAAAGCTTGTAGAACTCAGCTGTGTATCCATCTGGTCCTGGGCTTTTCTTGGTTGGTAGGCTTCTGATGGCATCTTCTATTTCATCACTTGATATTTGTCTGTTTAAATTGTTTATATAATCCTGATTGAATTTGGGCAAATCATATGTCTTAAGAAATTTGTGGATGCTTTTCATATTTTCTATTTAATTGGAGTACAAGTTTTCAAAATAATTTCTAATTATCTTCTGTATTTATGTAGTGTCTGTTACGATATTATCCTTTTCATCACAGATGTTAGTAATTTGAGTTTTCTCTCTCCTTCTCTTTATTAGCATAGCTAAGGTCCATCAATTTTATTTATATTTTTCAAAGAACCAACTTTTTGCTTTGTCAATTTTTTCAATTTTTTTTGTTTTGATTTCATTGATTTTAGCTCTAATTTTAATTATTTCCCACTTTCTGCTGCTTTTGGTGTTGATTTGTTTTTCTTTTCCTAGGGCTTTGAGATGTAATGTTAAGCCATTCATTTGTTGACTTTTTCTTCTTTTAAGAAGTGAACTCCATGCAATGAACTTTCTCTTAGTACTGCTTTCATAGTTTCCCAGAGATTTTTATATGTTGTGTCCATGTTCTCATTTACCACTAAGAATTTATTGGGGGGATCCAACATGGCCGTCAGCGAGGAAGCAGTGTGTCCAATGTCTCCACATTAACGGGATCAGAAAGACCCATTGGAACAGCGACAGTCTACCTACTGAGGAACTTCTAGCAAAATTCCGTTAAGAGGGCACCTGCCAGGAATTGGTAGGTTTATTAGAAGTGTCAGTTTGTCCCAGACAAGTGGATCTTGGCCGGCCACGCGGGCGCGGAGGTCCAGTCCCGCAGCCACCAGCCGCTTCAGAAAGCGGCCGGCGGTCCCGAGCGGCGCGGCCCGCCCGAACCCGCAGACGGCACCCGCCATCTCGCCGTCCCAGGAGGCCCCACTCTCGCTCAGCGAACGGCCACCCCGCCCGCCCGGATCTTAGCCACGAGGCCCCAGCTGCCCGGCTCTACAGGCAGCCCCCAGCGGCCCAGGGCAGTGAGAAGTGTCCCCGCCTGGCCTAGCAGACAGCCCGTGCCCTCCCGCTCTACTAACAGCCCCGCCCACCCGGCGAATGGCTCCCCCCCTGAGACAGTGTGAAGGGAATCTAACCAACGCTTTACGAAATTGGGAACTAAAACCAGAGATTGTGTCAGACCAGAGACAAGCCAGTTCCACCCCTCCCTTCGGACACTCTGGCAAGGAGCCAGGGGCCCGCCGTAGCAGAGAGGGGAAGTCACCAAAGTTCGGCCAAAGAGATTCCTTCCCAGCAGAATCTACTTTAGCAGGTGTGTGACTCCCACCCACACCAGATACAAACAACCGGGAAACTTCAAAATCTCTCTGTGGGTGTGACCGTAAGGGCCAAAGGACTCTCGACCCCCAACTCCCCCTACTGCCAGTGATGAGGGCGTGACCGTAGGGGCAGAGGGAAGCAGAGAAGACTCCCCACCCCCAAATCCCCCAACCGCGAACTGAGAGGGTGTGATGGTAGGGGCGGAAGGAAACAGAGGACACTCCAGACCCCCAACTCCTCCTACCTACCGCCAGCAGTGTGGTTGTGACTGTAGGGGTTGAGGGAGGTAGAGGGGATCCTCGACCCCCAACTCCTATTACCACCAGCAGCGACACCAATGGTCTTAGCTGCCAGATTCCGAAGGTGTGCCCACCAAAGGGGTCCGGAAAAATTAAACAATTGACTCCCAGACCACAGCTCCACAGCACTGGGGCTTAGATGAATGACAGCAAGAGTGCTCAGTAGTTAGGGAAATAGAGCACTCGGTGGGGCTGAAAGTATAACCAAATCCTTGGGGAACTGCCTCCGGTGAGCAGGACCTGGCTGGCTGGCAGGAGGAAGGGGAGGAGGGGCCGTAGAAGTGAAACGGCTCTGGACCAACAGGATTGAGAGACTCCCAGGAACCGCCTTACAGGGATTGCTGTTGACACATTGAGGGCAAAACTCAGCCCGGAGGGCACAGCTTTGCCTACGGGAAGAGAAGAAATTGGATCTCTAAGACCTAATTTTATTTCCTATTTCATTTTAATTTTTTCTATCCCTTTTCCCTCTCTCTCTCCCCTTCCAAGTTTTATTGTTCTTTCCATTCTCCTCTATACTATCTATCTCCCTCTCCTTCTTTCTTTTCAAGAGCACCTACCTTCCCCTTCCCCCCAACTTTCATCCCAAGCATTACATCCTCCATTTCGCGTAACTTTATAAATACAAATAGGTGTGCGCCCTCCCCCCGCGCCTGCAAGGTAGCCGGACTTGCAACCTAACAGCAGGTCAGGCCCAGCATTCGACAAAGTACAGCATCCCTTTATGTTCAAAACTCTCAAAAAACTAGGGATAACAGGAACATACCTCAACATTGTAAAAGCAATCTATGCTAAGCCTCAGGCTAGCATCATTTTGAATGGAGAAAAATTGAAGGCATTCCCTCTAAAATCTGGAACAAGACAGGGATGCCCTCTCTCACCACTTCTGTTCAACATAGTTCTCGAAACACTGGCCAGAGCAATTAGACAGACGAAAGAAATTAAAGGCATAAAAATAGGAAAAGAAGAACTTAAATTATCACTATTTGCAGATGACATGATTCTATACCTAGAAGACCCAAAAGGGTCTACAAAGAAACTATTAGAGCTAATAAATGAATTCAGCAAAGTGGCAGGATATAAAATCAACACGCATAAATCAAAGGCATTCCTGTATATCAGCGACAAACCCTCTGAAATGGAAATGAGGAAAAACACTCCATTCACAATATCCTCAAAAATAATAAAATACTTGGGAATCAACCTAACAAAAGAGGTAAAAGACTTATACAATGAAAACTATGGAACCCTAAAGAGAGAAATTGAAGAAGATCTTAGAAGATGGAAAAATATACCCTGTTCATGAATAGGCAGAACTAACATCATCAAAATGGTGATATTACCAAAAGTTCTCTATAGGTTTAATGCAATGCCAATCAAAATCCCTATGGCATTTCTTGTAGAAATAGAGAAAGCAATCATGAAATTCATATGGAAAAATAAAAGACCCAGAATAGCAAAAACAATGCTAAGCAGGAAGTGTGAATCAGGTGGTATAGCGATACCAGACTTCAAACTATACTACAGAGCAATAGTAACAAAAACAGCATGGTATTGGTATCAAAACAGGCGGGTGGACCAATGGTATAGAATAGAGGACACAGAAACCAACCCACAAAACTACAACTTTCTTATATTTGATAAAGGGGATAAAAGCATGCAATGGAGGAAGGATAGCATCTTCAACAAATGGTGCTGGGAAAACTGGAAATCCATATGCAACAAAATGAAACTGAATCCCTTTCTCTCGCCATGCACAAAAGTTAACTCAAAATGGATCAAGGAGCTTGATATCAAACCAGAGACAAGGCATTTGATAGAAGAAAAAGTTGGCTACGACCTACATACTGTGGGGTAGGGCTCCAAATTCCTTAATAGGACACCCATAGCACAAGAATTAATATCTAGAATCAACAAATGGGACTTGCTCAAACTAAAAAGTTTTTTCTCAGCAAAAGAAACAATAAGAGAGGTAAATAGGGAGCCTACATCCTGGGAACAAATCTTTACTCCTCACACTTCAGATGGAGCCCTAATATCCAGAGTATATAAAGAACTCAAAAAATTAGACAATAAGATAACAAAAACCCAATCAACAAATGGGCCAAGGACCTAAACAGACACTTCTCAGAGGAGGACATACAATCAATCAACAAGTACATGAAAAAATGCTCACCATTGCTAGCAGTCAGAGAAATGCAAATCAAAACCACCCTAAGATATCATCTCACTCCAGTAAGATTGGCAGCCATTATGAAATCAAACAACAACAAGTGCTGGCGAGGATGTGGGGAAAAGGGTACACTTGTACATTGTTGGTGGGACTGCAAATTGGTGCAACCAATTTGGAAAGCAGTATGGAGATTTCTTGGAAAGCTGGGAATGGAACCACCATTTGACCCAGCTATTCCCCTTCTGGGTCTATTCCCTAAAGACCTAAAAACAGCATGCTACAGGGACACTGCTACATCGATGTTCATAGCAGTACAATTTACAATAGCAAGACTGTGGAAGCAACCTAGATGCCCTTCAATAGAGGAATGGATAAAAAAATGTGGCATTTATACACAATGGAGTATTACTCTGCATTAAAAAATGACAAAATTATAGAATTTGGAGGGAAATGGATGGCAGTAGAGCAGATTATGCTAAGTGAAGCTAGCCAATCCCTAAAAAACAAATGCCAAATGTCTTCTTTGATATAAGGAGAATAACTAAGAACAGAGTAGGGAAGAAGAGCATGAGAAGATGACTAACATTAAACAGGGATGAGAGGTGGGAGGGACAGGGACAGAGAAGGGAAATTGCTTGGAAATGGAAGGAGACCCTTAGGGTTATACAAAATTACATACAAGAGGAAGTGAGGGGAAAGGGAAAAATAATACAAGGGGGAGAAATGAATTACAGTAGATGGGGTAAAGAGAGAAGAGGGGAGGAGAGGGGAGGGGAGGGGGGATAGTAGAGGATAGGAAAGGCAGCAGAATACAACAGACATGAGTATGTCAATATGTAAATCAGTGGAAGTGTAACTGATGTGACTCTGCAATCTGTATAGGGGGTAAAAATGGGAGTTCATAACCCACTTGAATCAAAGTGTGAAATATGATATATCAAGAACTATGTAATGTTTTGAACAACCAATAAAAAAAAAAAGAAAAGCAAGTATAGTGGAGAAAGCAAGAATATATTATTTCAGTTCTTCTAAAAGAAATTTGGGTCTGGGTGGGGTTAAAAGTCCTCTAAGTTATCATGAAGGGAGTAATCATCTGAGAACTATCATTTAAATAGTCTTTAATCAGGGAAATAAAAATCAGACAAGAGGAATGGTCTACTGATATGTAAATCAATGGAAGTGTAACTGATGTGATACAGCAATCTGTATATGGGGTAAAAATGGGAGTTCATAACCCACTTGAATCAAACTGTGAAATATGATATATTAAGAACTATGTAATGTTTTGAACAACCAACAATAAATAAAATAAAATAAAAAAATAAAATAAAAAAAGAATTTATTAATCTCATCCTTGATTTATTCTGAAATCCATTGTTCATTCAGTAGCATATTATTTAGTCTCCAGGTGTTGGTGTAATTTTTATTTTTTATTTAGTCTTTGATTTCTAATTTTATTCCATTAACATTATAATCTGATAAAATGCAGGGTAGTATCTCTACTTTTCTGAATTTGCTGAAAGTTGTTTTGTGGCATATTATATGATCTATTTTAGAGAAGAACCCATGTGCTGCTTGTTGAAGGATGAAATATTCTATATATGTCAGTTAAGTCAAAATTAATGATTGTATTATTGAGATCTATAGTTTCTTTGTTCAATTTTTGTTTGGAAGATCTATCCATTGGTGAGAGAGGTGTCTTAAAATCACTCAGATTATTGTGTTATGGTCAGTTTGACTCTTGAACTTGAGAAGAATTTGTTTAATGAACATAGATGCTCCATTGTTTTGGCATATATATTTATAATTGTTATGTCTTGTTGGTGTATTGTTCCCTTGAGCAGTATGAAATGTCTTTGTTTATTGCTTTTAATTAACTTGAGTTTGAAGTCTACTTTATTTGATATGATGATAGAAGCCCCTGCTTACTTCTGCAGCCATGTGAATGGTATGGTTTTTCCCAACCTTTCACCTTCAGTCTGTATATATCTTTTCCTATCAGATGAGTCTCCTGGAGGCAGCACATTGTTGGGTCTTTTTAATCCAATCTGCTAGCTGATATCTTTTGATTGGTCAGTTTTGGCCATTAAGATTCAGAGATATTATTGTGACATGATTTGTATTCCCATTCATATTTGTTTATTTTTGTTATTTAACTTGACTTGTTTTCTCCTTTTATTAGTTTTTCCTTTAGGGTACTACCTCCCTGTACTGATTTTTATTGTTGTTTTTTGTTTCTTCTCCATGGGAATATTTTACCAAGGATGTTTTGTAGTGCTGGTTTTCTAGCTGTTAATCCTTTCAACTTTTGTTTAATCATGGAATGTTTTTATTTCATCATTAAATATAAAGCTTAATATTACTGAATACATGATTCTTGGTTGGCATCTATTTTCTTTCAGGGCTTGATAAATGTTGTTCCATGATCTTCTAGCTTTCAGGGTCTGTGTTGAAAAATCTGCCATTATCTTAATTCGTTTCCCCCTGTATGTAATCTGATTATTTACTCTCCTGGCTTTTAATAATATCTCCTTTTCCTCTATATTGGGCATTTTCATTATAATGTGCCTTGGTGTGGATCTGTTGTGATTTTGTACATTTCGTCTCCTGTAGGCTACTTAAATTGGGTTTTCCAATTTATTCTTCCTGTTTCAAAAGTTTTCTGATATTATTTTACTGAATAGATTGTTCATTTCTTTGGTTTTGGAACTCTATGCCTTCCTTACCCCAATAACTCTTAAATTAGGTGTTTTATGCTATCCCATTTTTCTTGAATTTTTTGCTCATGGTTTCTTACCATTTTTACTGTGTGGTCTGAATTCTTTCCAAGATTATATATTTTTTCTTCATTGTCTGATGTCCTATCTTCCAAGTGGTCTACTCTGTTGATGATGTTTTTTTTTTAATTGGTTGTTCAAAACATTACAAAGCTCATGACATATCATCTTCCATACATTTGATTCAAGTGGGTTATGAACTCCCATTTCTTACCCCAAATACAAGTTGCAGAATCACATCGGTTACACATCCACATTTTTACATAACACCATATTAATGACTGTTGTATTCTGCTACCTTTCCTATCCCCTATTATCCCCCCTCCCCTTCCCTCTCATTTTCCCCCTCTACCCCATCTGCTGTTGTTTAATTCTCTCCCTTGTTTTTTTTTTTTTCCCCTTTCCCCTCACAAACTCTTATATGTAATTTTGTGTAACAATGAGGGTCTCCTTCCATTTCCATACAGTTTCCCTTCTCTCTCCCTCTCTCTCCCCCCACTCGTCTCTGTTTAATGTTAATCTTTTCCTCATGCTCTTCTTCCCCGTTCTGATCTTAGTTGCTCTCTTTATATCAAAGAAGACATTGGGCATTTGTTTTTTAAGAACTGGCTAGCTTCACTTAGCATTATCTGCTCTAATGCCATCTAGCAGCACAATTCACAATAGCTAGACTTTGGTATCAACCTAGATGCCCTTCAATAGATGAATGGATTAAAAAACTGTGGCATTTATACACAATGGAGTATTACACACCACTAAAAAATGACAAAATCGTGTTGGTGATGTTTTCAATTGAATTTTTAATTTGGTTTATTGTTCCTTTCATTTCAAGGATTTCTTTTTTTTAAACCTCTATCTCCCTATTGAAGTAATCTTTTGCTTCCTGTATTTGTTTATGTAGCTCCTTGTCAAAATGATCTTTTGCTGCCTGTATTTGCACTCTTATATTGTCCTTTGATTCACAAAACATTTTAATCATGTACATCCTGAACTCTTTCTGTGTAATTTCTTCTTCTGGTATCTTTATTTGCTTGGGGCACTTTCTTCCCTTGTCTTTTCAGGTTGCTCTTTGTCTCTTCCCTTCTATTGCTGTGGGTCCAGGGTGTTATTGTTTTTACCCTATAGGCTTATAGTTCTCCTGTTGGGTTCCAATTCCTCTCCTTTTTGAGGAAGGGTGATGTTAACATATCCCAAAATCAACAATATACCACCTATTAAGATATTTACAGTTTGGTCACTATGTACAGAATGTTGAATTCAATTATTATCTATAGATAATCAGTATTTTTGTAAAAGAGCTTATAGTTTCTGACAGTGGGCATAGGAGGCATAGGATGACATGCTGAGGAGGTAGGATGTGAGGATATAGAGTTAATATATATTAGGATGTATGAATGAGAAATCTAATGAGGAGCCTTAGTAGCAAGAAAATAGACAGGAAGTAATTTTGGATAGACAAGTATGTGGGAAGACAGCAGAGTACATAAAACAAACACACATATGTATTCAGAAAAATAAAGGAAGTTAAAATAGTAAAAATTTGAGGAGAAAAAAAAAGGCATATACAACAAACCTCTAATATATTATTCAGACATTCCACTCCTCAAACTCTGAATTCATGCAAAGTACTTGTATTCACAAATGTTGAAGATGTGAGGGTGGGAGAATATAGGAGTAGAAGAAAAGGAGAAAAAAGAAAAGAAAAAGTCTTGAAGGAAGAAACCAAGATTGTTGATTGTTTGGGGATCAATTTCTTTCCTGCTTCCCTTGTCATCCAATAGGGGGGATTGTCTGTTGTTACCTGGCATCTCCACCTCAAAGTGGTGAAGGTAACCAGGGTGGGAAGGCTGGTCCTGGTGGAGGGTTCCTGGAAGTGAGCTGTGGCATCCGTCAGTTCCTGCAGGGAGACTGTACCTCACGGGTCACTTTTTGAGTCTTCTCCTATGACTTGATTGCCCAGTCTATCTCCTTATCTTGCGTGAAGATTTCCCAGTTCCAGGTGTCTCTGTTAGTCTAGAAACTTTTTCACCGTCTCTCTCTCCCTTAGTAGTTCCCAATTAAGGAAACTCTCACTGGGACTCCTGTGGCAGCACCCTGGTCACACTGCGCATTCATCCCACTGAGAGATTTTTTTGTTTTGGGGAGCTACTGTGCTGTGTTACTGCCAATGGGGAGAGGGGGTTTTGGAAATCAGGTACCTGGCCAGCTGGAGTTCCAATCTGGAGCTTTCCCCACCAAACATGGCAAGGAAAGTGAGCCAAGATGGAAGTGGTCCACTTCAAGCGCCAGGGGTGTCAAATGGGGTTGGGGGAGCTAGGTGATGGTGTTTGATGTGTTCAGAGATGAGCCCTGTGACAGTCAGTACTGCAGCTTTTGGCTCTCTTCAGAGTCAGTGAGATATTCCCAGGTTCAAGCAGATTACTGTAGGGGACTGTGTTCCTTGCAAGATGGAGGAAATGGGAGAGCCCCTCATTGGTCTATGGGGGTCCACAGGGTAGTGGCCACCAGAGTTCCTGGTAGTAGGTATCAATTGAGTGTCCTGTGTGGGAGCAGAGCAGCATCTGGAAGTTCTGCAGGGTTGCTGATGCGGTGAGCCTGCTGAGGCACTTGTGAGCCCTGTGTGAATTAGTACTTTGCAAGTTGTGTGTCAAGATCTGGGAGTCCTGCTCCAAAGATGAGGTCCAGAACCCTGTGTGGGGGCACAGCACTGCTGATATCTGTGTGAGAGTGATAGGGGTCCTCTATCACTTTCAGAGAAGCAGTATTCCCATTAGTTGAGACTCAGGTCACAGAGTGACACAGAATTCTGTCTCCCTCTGGCCCGCCATCTTGGATTCTCCTACAATGTGCATTTTCATATGGTAAAAATTCACTTGATTATATCCCACAAAGGTCATGAACAGGATTAAATTGAGGTACCTCTTAGAATGTAACCAATTGCTAAGAGTTTACTGCTAAGATATCAGTGCATCTGGACATTTACCAAGTATTCTTAGTTGCTTAAGGAGTTCCCAAACTCCTTTGAGCATCCTTTTGAGGATACTAAAAGAGCTTTGAAACAGCCACTAAAGATTCATCCCCTGGGATTGTATTTCTGCATGCATGCAGGACAAAGTAACTATTACATTAATACTTGTTAGTCAAAGCACTGGTATTGTTTAATCCACAGTTTCAATTCCTTAATTACATGGCACTCCCATGAAATATGGGAGTGCTTTTATTTCCACAGGCAAACCCAAGTGATTAAGTTAATTCCAAGTAAATGAAATGAGGTGGTAGGGAGAAGTCAACAATACCTGTAGCAAGATTGGAATTAAGGATTTTTGATACCCAATTTTAAACTCTAAGTGTGGTTTCATGGTTTATGCAAAAATCCCATGAATATTATTTAGAAGACAGGAGGTATAAACTTTTCAGATTCATTAACCTAATTTTTACAAAAATCTATTGTTTAATGGCATTAATATTTTGAAAGGATAAACAGCATACTTATCTGTATTCCAGAGGAATTACTGTGAGATTTATCTAAACATGCTTGTGCTTATATGGATGTGGGCCTATGTGTGAAAAATTCTCTCATTTAAATCTATGGAATTAACTAACTTCTTTTGAAGTAAACAAAGACTATTTTATAACAAATTTTGAAATTTTCCTGAATTACTCCCTTATGTAAAATTATTTTCTTGCTCTTTGATCTTAATCCTGTTAAAAAAGCAAATTTTAAAGCCATCTGGTTATTTTGGTGGTGAACATCGCACAGTGCACAGTGTGCACATAATAAGCTAAGTAAATTTATTTTGTTTTGTGGTGAGTTTGATATGAAAGGAAAGAACTCCTGCAAGTTCTGAATTTAAATACCTTTGAATCATTACTTCACATCTATGCTTTCACCAAATTAGCACATTCTGTTAAATTTATTCACAAAATGGAATAATGAAGAGGAGCTAAAGATGCAGACACTAAATAAAAGGAATAAGCTTTACTGAAGTGCAGATTCATAAGCCATGTTTTCATTTAGGTTGGAGAAAAGGGTTCAATCCAAAGGCCATCATGCATGGAGTATTCCCAATGAAGTAAATTTAACTCAGGAAACCTGGAAGCAAGTAATATGATTGAATTTCAAATATGCAAACTTGACTGTACAGAAGATTCTGAAGAATTTTAGTACCTTTCAAAACACAGGTACACACATATCTCCAAAGAGAGTATAGGCTTATTGTAAATACACCTTAGAAATATTTAAAAATATGTTATGAGCCAGGAAAAAAAGTACATCTTTTTTATTTTTCCAGTTATTTAGTTTTCATCTGAGTAATATTTCCAGTGCCTCTGCTGGTAGTGAAGAGTTAAAGGTTACTGTGAAGAAATGCAAGTTCAATTTTTACCCTTAGAGACTCAAATACTTTGTTGGAAAGAGCTAGTGATTTCTGTATGGTATCAGACAGCTCTGAACTGCTCTGCTAAAGATTCTGAAACCATGCTGAGAACAAATGCCGCAAATCTTAAAGTCAACACAAGTGGAAGATGCAGAAGTAGTAAAACAAACAAGCTCAATTTTCTCAAACCCTCATCCAAATAAGAGCATGGGCAGTGACCTCTCAATCAGACATTCGTCTTGGCAGAGGAACCATTGCTTCTTTAGACTGCATCCAAGGGAAAAAGAAAAAAAAGAAAAAGAAAAGAAACAGGGAAAAATTCATACTCATTAGGCTGTCAGGACATGTGTGGTGAAAAGATAGTTGCTTGAAAAGAAATAGATTGTGAAGATGAACATCTTTCTAAGCACTGCTTAAATTGTCTCTGATGTAGCACATTATTTTGCCATAGGGATGTACTATAAAAATATAGTCTGTATCTCCAAGGAATGGAATTGCTTTTTAATTATTTCTGGCTCAATAGAAACACAAGTCATAGAAAAAATGTTCTATGTTTGATCAAATGGCTAAAAAATAGTGATCAAAAAATAATAACCTCCCAAACACATGTGTAAAACACAAAGATATTCCAGGATTAGAACAATGTAAAGAGAGGCAAACTCCCCACTTTTACCCTACCCAATCACAGACTTTTTTCCATGTACTTTACCTTTGATCAAAATTGCTCAAAAGCAGATGGTTAAAAATTAAAAAAAGAATCCCCAAATATATAGGTAAAAATATAAAGATACTACAAAATTAAAACAGAAAGATAAACTCCCCCCATATAGATCTTTTTTCCCATGTGACTTATATTTGATGAAAATGACTAAAGACAGAACATTTGAAATAAACAACAAAAAATAGTCTTCTCAAGACAGATAAAAAATATATAGAAAGCTCTTTCAGGATTAAAACAGATTCTAAAGATAAACTCTCTTACCCTCCCCCATCACACTGAATATTTTCTTTCACATGCTTTCTGTGTTCACATCCATGACACATTGAATTAATTCTTTTCCCTGAGGGATGGATTACCTTATCTAGGCTAGGCATTTCAGTAGTTGACAATGAACCCATGAATTAATCTGAATATAGAAACTAATTACAATGAAACCTGTTCAGTGTTTTCACTTAAAACATTTCCGTACCCTTGATGGTAATCTTTAAAAGTCGAAGACAATTGGCACAAAGGTAATAATCTTGATTTAAGAAAAATGTTTTTCTTCCTATACTGATGTACATTATTTCCAGTGAGTCACTGAGATGGCATTATACTTTAAGGTTAGCAAAGTGCTCTTTGGGTAATTGCACCCACATGGTCTCAAAGGTCAAAATGGCTAAAAATTTTAAGGAGAATATAACAAAAAAGACAAAAAGTGGCTGATATAATAGGGGCAAAATTCATTCAATCAAAAAGAGATAACCAAAGTCACCTATCCCCCTTGGTGTCTCTTCTTCTGTCCCTTCCCCACTCTCTATAATGTGACAGATGAAGGAACAAAAATGTGTATATAGTTGATAATCATTGAGAAGTTTATGGAAAAAATTATGACAGATATGTATATATTTCCCATTATATCAAGAAAACTCACTGAATCCTTAGAATAGCTTTGGCTTCTCAAAAGATTCTAATCATTGTTACCAAAATTTTTAGAGAGCTAGTAAAATAAATATTCATATAAATATTCAAATGAATATGCAGGTATCCTCTATACATATTAAGGTTCTTATACATGTTCATTTTCAAGATTTGAGGACTATGTAACACAGATAGTTATGGCTTGAGGAAGATAAGGCCATCAATAGTAAAAACTTTTTTGCTTTTTCCCTACAGAATCCCCAAATACAAACATTTATAGAAACTTTAGTTTAATTTTCTTTTCATAGATAAGACAATTGAAATAAAATCAATAAATGTTCCTGATCACAAGTCCCAGGGCAAGGACATAAATTCTTTTGAGTCCAAATCCATTCTTCTCCCCACCAGGATTCAACATCTCAGCAAGTTTGATGTACACAAAGGTAATGTAGATCATTGCATTCAGGTGGGAATGGATTTATCTTCACTCCCAAGAACTGCTTGGTATCTTCCCTAGATGTTCTAGAAATGCCTTTAGAATGACTAATCTCCAAATGTAGTATGAGTAAGCCTTGCTTTTCTCCTCAGGGAGGATCCCCTTGGCAGAGGGGATCCCTCATCTGCATCTTTCAGTAGTAGCAGTGTTCTGTTATCAGAATAATTATTTTCCCTCTTTATTACATCAACTTAAACCATTGCTAAACTACATATATAAGAAAGAACTATTAAGTTTAAAGTTATATTATTGAGTTTTAGTTTGACTAATATATTAATACTAAGCTTTACTTTAAAATTATCTCTATTTTCATGAAAAATAAGTATTATTTTCAGGCTAACTTTAAAAGTGCAAAAGTGAAAACCAAGCTAATATGGTAGAGTAGATATTTTTTATTAGAAATTTTAGTATAGATCTAAGCCCGGAAAAGTTTTAAAAAGAAAACTATAATAAAGAAGGACTGGTATCTAAACTTCTAAACACTTCACTAAGTATCAGACCCTTAAGGTTTCTCACTCTCACCTCAAGCTCCCATATAATGGCCCTCATAATTCATGTCAGCAGGGGCTTGTTGAGAGGGTTGTCATAGCTCCGTGGTGTCATTCTTCAATTTGCTGATTGTGCTCATGGTGTAATAAGGGATAAAAAGTTCTATTGGTGACCACATTAAACCCAGAAAACTGGTATCAAGAAACAAGTATTTATCATAAAAATTATTTCTGGCTATATACCTGTGACCATGGGTGTACATTAAATGAAACAATCACATACCAAAATATAAATAAAAGTAGTTGTAAATCTAGTATGTGTCAGATTTTAGCATTAATAAACTTGACATTTCAAGTATCTTCTATTTAGAGCTAAAGATTCAATAAACTCTGCATTTAGAACACATTGTCTGATATTTAACCATCCTCACAAAAAATCTCCAGAAATAATTCTTAAAATAAATAACTAAAGTAATTAGGATCCTTATCTCTTTTTTAATTACCTTCCTCCATTCCTTATTTAGTTTCTTTTTACCTTAAGTTATATAATTTTGTTTGAACATGATCTACATTTTAATTATATGTCTTGTACTGTGCATTTGATTTTTCATGGTGACATGCAGTTTAAGAACAATAGGAGTGAGACTTTGAGAGGGTGTATTTTCCAGATTCCCTTTATTTGAAAGATAATTGATCAGCATCAGGAAAGACAAGGTTATGACTCATAATAGCTATAGCAGTGCATGCTGTTATAGGGCAGTCATATTAAGAAAGAATGTAGAGAAACATTAGGAAATAAATAAAAGGAGAATGCTAGAAAGATTTAAAGGATGTCTACCTAAAGCGACTTCACCCTCATGGGCTGTAAGAATGGCTTAACAAGCTCATGTTGACCCTAAGGTGCCTGAAGTTTCAGATGCTAGAGATTGACAGTTGGTCAGGAAATGGTAACCCTGTTAACCCAACATGATTCTGAATTCAGCAGTATACTGAAGAGGATCAGTCCCTCTCATTTTCCTGTGAAGAAGTAAGAAACTGGCTTTTTTTGTGCTTGAACAGCCTTGTCCATTAGGAAGCATCAGATAAAATCCACATAGGCAAGGGATTCACCCAATGTTCTGTGTATTTTTCTATGTGGATTTCTTTTGTAAACTGTTAAAACAACTGTGTCATGAGGATACTATCTCATTTGAAAAAAAAAATAATGCATTTGCAGAATGAACTATCAACTAGGCAAATCATTGATTTGAAACTCATCTCTTAAAAATTATAAGACACACATTTTAATTAATTCTTTGTTATTGTCATTCATAGTCTCTGTTCACAATAAACAAAGCAAAAAAAGAAAAAGGCAGGTCAATCACTAAGGCAAGCTGATCAAGGAAATTAAATGGGATTATTGTAAAGAGGATGAGTTTGTTTAAATGTAAATAAAAAATGAGTTAACTGTATTGATTTCTACAAGAATACTCTAATAAATATATCTTTAGCACTTTTTTCCTATTAATATATTAAGATTGAATATTTCCAAGTGTACAAAAGTATGTTTGAAAATATTTTTAAAAATCATGTCTCATTTTTAATCTTTTTCTCTTCCATTTTTATAAATGAAGAATCCAAAAATAAATAAACACAAACAATATGAATCAGATATGGATAATGAATATTGCCTATTACTTCCTTATGATACAATTTTGGAATTTCTGAGTCAAAAGATAATAAAAATTTAGAGATTTTTGCTATTTATTATATTGTATACCCTGAGCAGCAACACCAATTTTCCTTTTATTTTTTACAGCAAACAAAATTCTCATTTTTTAAGCTGGTTTTTAATAACTTACTATGAATAATAGCTTCTCATTGGCATAAAGCAAAGAATCTCAAATTATGAGTCAAATCTTTTTTGTTGTTACTGTTTTTGTAAACAACACCTTGTTTCAATGCAGTCACCCTCTTGCGTACACTCCATTGTAGCAATGTCACAGGAATACTGGGGCAGAGACTTCATACAAAGCTGGACATATCTACTATCAAGACCTTGACAAAAAATAATAAATGATAAACCTTGATATAAATGGCTGCACATTTTCTTCTTGAAAACAAAATCATTTCATCTATTTTCATTTGTTCCTTTGCTCACCTATAAAAATTGTGCATTAAAGCATTTATTTGTCTTTTATGTTGATTATGTCATATGTGAATTCGTAAAGTAACACTCAGACTCGTTGTCATTGTTTTATTGACTTTACTGTTTTTGTCATTCTGGTTTTTGGATTTTATGTACTTTCTTGAGGAAAAATAGTTCCTACTTTTTGAAGTTTTTATGAAGACTATATTAGTGCATCATTGACTACATCTGTCACAGTCCCCAACTAGAGTAGATTCTCAATAAATATCTCATTATTAAGGGTTAAGATCATACATTCAGATTGAATAGATTATGCATCTTCTTTTATATTTTTTAACTGACTTAATTCAAACAGATAAGTAAATCTAAGTCTCTGTTGTTTTTGCATGTAGAGAAATTAAGCACTTCCCATGTGAATTGTAAAGACCAGATAGAATAATGCCTTTCTTAACTATATAAAGTACTACAAATGGTATACTTTAAATTTTAAAATATCTTACATCTTACTGACTGTGTACACTTTGTTCTACCTAATATTTATGTACTTAAACTAATCTCATTTTTTTCATTAGTTTTAGAGAAATTTTCTGAATTTGTTTAAATTTTACCCAAATTTTAAAAAATTGAGTTTTATTGTATAGCATTATTTATTTCTTTAAATTCTTTAAACAATTTTATCATTCTCCCTTTTCTCATGCCCAGCTTTTTTCTCCTTTTACTGTTTCTTGAACTTACCCATAAGTTAATATGACTTTTGTATTTCTCTTCTAATATTATGGGTATTTAAAGCTATGACTTTCCCAACCATTCAACAAAGGGCAAAATCGCATAAGCTTTTAAATATTTCATATTTCATCTCTTTATTCAGTGAATATAAATTTTAATTTCTCTTTTCCCTAACATTTATTTAATGAAGTTTAAAAATGTCTAGGCAAAAAGAAATATGTTATTAATTTTACTTTTTTTCTAAAATCAGAAATTAGATTATGGGCTTCCTTTTTCCCTTTAAAGTAGAAATATATAGTGTTCCTCTTTATTAATGATAATACAAATCATTCTGTGGGCTATAGATGATATTATATATTCTCCCCTTATATGAAAAAAGGTTAGGAAAAATTGATTACATCAAGTCATTAAAGCACACTACTTAAATCTTCTGTCAACATTTTTTATTCATCATTGGTTTGCTTATCCTACAAAGTATAATGAAATTAAGCTATGGGAAATCTTTCTAGAAAATAAAATATTTTCAGGCTGTTTGTTTGGACTTTCATATTCACTTACATAATGCAAATCAAAGGTACCTTCTGCTTATGATCTTTTTCATTTATTTTGCAGAAAAATACATTAAACAGAGACTGCCAAAAAGAGAGATTTTCATTAGCATCTTTTTGAGTTCCAATTTTTTTATATATTTTAATTGTGTTGCTTGATTCTTATGTATTAGATATCAATTATAACTATATTTCTAATCTATGAAAAAAATTTTTTCTATTAATGCCTTTCCAACTTAAAAATCTATTTTCTTTCACTTTTTTTAGTTGTCAAGCTAACTTTTTTTCCCTTTTTAATTACATGGCCTCATTTCTTAGGCTCTTTCCTTAAAATCTCTCTTTCAATTTTGCATATCATATTATTTTAAGCATGTCAGTGTATATTAAACATGATATAATTTTTGCTCTTTATTCTTATACAATTTGAGATTCTTTGATTTCCATAGCTCTGATGTATTCCTGGGAAGCTAGTTCTTGCATATATCAAGAAAAGACCTGAAAAGGATGTGACCTGTTACATTAGGCTTGCCTTGAGATTCCATACAAAGTTATAAACTGCCTTCTGGAATGTTGAAAATTAAGTCCAACACTCATAAAGAGTATGTTATGGTCTAGATATAAAAAGTGTTCCCCAAAGAGCTCATGTGTTAGGTAATACATGCATGTTCAGAAGTGAAATGATAGTATTATGAGAACTGTAACCTCTTCAGTGTATTTTTCATTTAATGAATTAGTAATTTGAATGAACTATTGAGTAGGAACTATAGACAGCTAGGGCATGGCTGTAGGAGGTAGGTCACAGAGGGTATGCCCTTGGACTATCCTTGGCTTCTCTTTCTTCTGCTGCTCTTTCTCTCTTTCTCCCTCTCTGTGTTTACAGACTGCTATGAGCTAAGCAACCTTCTTTCACCATGATCAGCCTCACCTCAGGCCTAGACCATCAAGTCAGCTGACCATGGACTGAACCTCTGAAACCATGATCCCAAAAAACCTTTTCCTCCTCTATGTTGTTTTTGTCAGGTATTTTGATCACAGACAAAAATAAATAAATAAAGATAAAAACCAACTAATCCAGCTTCTGAGAAAAGAATAAGAAGGAATGGGAAAATAAAGCCCCTCCATAAAAAGAAGCAAACAGGAAATATCAATTGTTCCTGAGAAAGTTCAAACACTGCTTTAGATAAAGATTCAAAATTAACTACTACAGTTCAAAGAACTATAAGAATCTGTGTCTAAAGATTTAAAAGAGATGATAATGATCTCCCCAAATAGAGAATGTTGATAGAGAGACAGAGCGTATATAGAAGAACCAAAGTAAAGTTCTGGAGTTTAGTTAAAGTACTAAAATTCGGTAGAGAAGTTCAACAAAACATCTGAGCAAACAAAAGCAAAAATCAACTAAGTCCAGCGTACATCAATTGAAATTATTAACTTAAATGTCCATAAACTAATGAATAAATAAAAAATCTAATGCATTATATGATAAAAAGTAATTCAGCCATATGCCATCTAGTTTTTTTGCCTACTATGTCTTGAATGAACATTGAAAGCATTATGCTGAGTGAAAGAAAGGAGGTACTAAAGACTCTCTCTTAAAAAAAATACATAAATACATGATCCCAACAATGTAAAAAATATATGTGAACCAAAAATGTCAAGGAAATCTATTAATCATTAAATTGGATGATTTTGGATTAAAAAAAAAGACTTTCTATATAAATTGTTCTTAATTACCAAATCCATAGAAGCAGAAGAGATTTGTGGTTGCTGGGGTCTGCAGAAAGAGGGAATGGGGAGTGACTAATAAAAGTCATGGGATTCATTGTTAGGATGACAAAATGTTCAAAAATTTTATATAGGTGCAGTTGCACAAATCTCTATATAAAATTAAAATATTTAAAAATAACATAAATATTCATTATGTGAATAAAGAAAAAACAAAAACAGAAAAACATCACATTTTATACTTTAAAAGGTGAGTTTTAAAATATATACATATCTTCATAAAGTTGCTACAAGAATTAGCAAGCTTTTCCTGTTCAATTTTTAATATTATCTATTTAATGCAACATCTTTATTATTAAAATTGTTTAATTATTAGCTGTACAAACAATGGGTTTCACTGTGACATTTCCATACATGCACTTATTATGTTTTGATTATATCCACCCTCATACTAACCTTTCTTTTCCTCCTCTCTCTGCCCCATCCCCTTTCCCTTTCTCTTCCATATTCTATGTTTTCTCTTTTCAGATCTTTTTTTTTAAATCAGCTTCCACATATGAAAAAAAATTAAAAAGCATAAAATACTTATCTTTCTGTAGAAAATTCTTAGCTCTCATATTTAATTGATTTTTGTTTTTCTTTTCTTAAGCTTAACCTAATATTTGCTCTAAAATTTCAAATTAAAAAAAATGTTTATATGATATAAAATGATATTATACAGATAGATAATTTTATTTTTATTGTTTCTAACCAATTTTGAAAATACCTTTAAAAACCTTTTATAAAATGTGTGAATATATTCTCTTTCTGCACAATAAGGTTTAAACAATAAAGATTAAATCATAAAAAGAATTTAGGGTTTGATACTATATATACAAATGATATTAAAGTATTATAATGAATAATAAAAATTATAAATATCAAGAATGTGCTAATACATATAATACACATAAAGATTGATCTTGATAAAAATAAAATCATTTATTCTTTAGTTTGTCATTTTTATTCATCATATCAGTAAATCGTCACTGTAGTTAAATATATTATCCCCAACAGTTTTAACAACTTCCCTTTTTAAACTTGTAAATTTGTGATACAGTTTCATATCAGTGGATGTATATCTTTAATTCCTTTATTGTATTCTATTATATGTACATATCTTAATTTCATGTCAGATTTATAAATTGACTAGGTTAATGAACTTTAGAGAAGTCTTAATATAATGTAGCTATGTTCTGTAGAGAGCAATTATAATAATTTTGCACACTATGTCCCTTGGAGCCACTACTAGAAAATATTTGACCTGAAGGCCTATTTGCATGACCCATTTCCTTTGTTGTTATTCACATATCACTAAATAAATTAATATTGTCCTTTTAGGAACTTATGTGTATATTGCCAAAACTGTGTTACTTGCTTACATTAGTCAGTATCAAAACCTAAAGCTTCTTCTGCTGTGAAAATAATAATGCCTTCAAGTTAATTAGTCTTTTAGATTCTTCTATGAGATTACGACTAAAACATTGTTTTATACTCACTTGTCAGAGACAAGTACAACTAAGAATTTGGACTCAATAAGACTTCTATTATTATCCTTTCTTTATTTGGAAAATAAGACTCTGAAACTAAGATATTTTAGAAGGAATATATGAATAGATCCACAGAAGGTGTTTTTTTTAATTAACAATTTAGAAATAGCAATATATATATATATATACACATACATATGTATATATATAATATACATTTATATTATATATAGATATATATTATATATCTATATATAATTTTTAATTATGGAATACCTGCTACTAGCAAAACAAATATTGTCCCTGCCTTAAAGGAGCTTAAAATCTACCCTACTGGGATAGACAAACATAAGTCAACTAGTCCCATAAAAAAAATGTAAACTTGTGAACCAATTCCGTAATTAACTCTCTGACACCATTTTTAATTGCTTCCCAACAACCAACACAGTGAGTGGTAGAATTGGGGCATAGTCCTGAACAATTAAATGGAAAAGTAGTCTGCTAAGGGGTTCTAGGAAAGCCTCTATTCTTCTGATATAAAGAATCGAAAACTACTGGAATGTCCTTTCCTGCTTCTCTTCTCTCTGGAATGAAAATGTGAAACTTAGAGGAAGAGCATCATGAGATTTAGTGGTGATGAGTGTGAGAATAAAGTTACCTATCCTCTATAGATGAGGGAGTGAAAGGTCAGAAAGGCTCTGCTCCAGATTCACTTTTTTAGAAGAAAAATGAATACCTATTTTCTCTGTGTTTCTTCTTGTGATTTGGAATTTTAGGTGAATGCATTCCATAGTAACATAAAATTCAATTGTGATAAGTGATAGCTGAAACACACAGTATCTCAAAAGCATAAGCTGGGTGATTTGTTTCAAACACAGGCAGTCCAGAAATGAGAATTGACACGAGATATGAAAAATTAGTAGGTGGGCACAAAGGGAAGAAGTGAGATGTGCAAGGAAATAGGAGAAAGCATAGAACAAAGAGATCTAAGAGGGAGTATGCAGAGGATGGGATTGAAGGTAATGATTCAATTTGAGGTCAGAGTTTAGAGCCTTTTAAATCCTCTTTAGGAGCATTATATTTATTATTACCACTATGAGAAAACAATGAAGAAGTTTAACCAAGCAAGGGATTGTGGTAAGACTTGCTTTTTTAATTTTTTAGTCTTTATATTTACTCCTTATCATTTTAGAGAATGGATTGGAGATCATTAAAGCAGTCTATTCCAATAATTTACTATGAGAAATGATGGTGGGTAAAGCAAGCTGATGGACCCAGAGAAAGCTAGTATTTGGGGGTTGGAAGGAATGTACCAGAATTAAATGGAAGTATCACTGAATAAAATATCAAAATGACTTATAGATTTCATGTTTTTCTAAGCAAAATCCTAACAAAGCCAGTCCCTGTCTAGACAATAGGGCAAAGGACTACAGTTAGATGGTTAAAATCTAGGGTTTGATTTTATAAACATATGTAGAATCTGAGCTGTCTTTAGCACTTCTAAAAAAAACAATGAAAGGCAAGAAGTTGTATGTATACCTCTAGAAATCAATAAAAATCTAGGAGATATTATCTTGGAACTTTTCTGATTGTATATGCTGATGGAAACTAAGAGTAAAAATTACAACACAGAGAGACATTATGAGGACAGAAAAAGCTAGGGTTTAGGGTGAAAACTTAAATACTCTTCCAGGTAGCAAATGGATAAAGAAATTTGTGCCTTTTGAGGACAAAAACAAAGTAGGGGGAAAAATGTAGAATACCCACAGGAATTCAGTGAAAAGGAGGACAAATTAAGAGGGGATTTTAAGAATTAAAGCATTGTTTAATTTATCAAATGTTATTGTTTGAATGAGGACTAACTAGGTAAACATTTAGTTAATATTTTAAATATAGCACAATGTTTGAAATTGAATTCAGGTAATAATTATATAAATATTTATTAAATTATGTTTTCAATCTTTATGCAATTTTTTCAAAATAAAAATACTGGAAAAATTATATTTTAGAGCTCAAACTAAGATTTAAATATTTTAAAAATCCAGTTGAAAGATTAACTGTATCAATTCTATGTCTTATTTAAAATCAACAAAGACCATCAAAATTACACCAATAGTTAGAAGATATCGTGGGAAGTCTCAGCAAAAGGATGTGAATTAGGCTTATAGGGTGTAAGATAGTACTGGTAGACTTTGAGGCAAAGGGAAGGAAGACAGGGCCACAACTGGATTGGATGTTGTCAAAAAGCAAGGTCATAGGGTGATTGCTTTTGTAACTAGGGCATAGATTAAAACAAGTTTAAAACTTCCATTTGTAAAAGGGTAAGAAGTCTCTCAGGTTCCCTAGAAGAGGGAGATGCTAAATCTCTTTTTTTGTAGCTACACTGTGGCCATTTTTTTATCTCAATACATATATGGACATGGAATGGTTTTCTCTGGACTTTGCTCATTTATGTTCAGTTGGAAACATAATAAATTTATATGTAATAAGCTCAAGGTAGTCATTAACTTTTTTGTTTGGTTGAGAGACAAAAGATCAATTCAAATTAGATCAAAATGGGGTCCCCAAGAACTTCAGTAGATCCTGAATCCTAAACCAGACTTCTCATTATTCTACCTTCTATTCAGTACTTAGTATTGGTAATCTGTTAATATTAGTCATTCTGAAGGACTTGTAGTAATCTTTTCTTCTGAGATATATACATATATATGTATGTATGTGTGCATATATGTGCTCATATATATTAATTAAACACATCTGAGATCAGTTGATCTCTACTATCTGTTTATTGAACATTTGGATACATTTTTTTTTGTAAAATGCCTGTTGAACACTCTTGTTCACATTTTCCAATGAGCTTTCTGCCCCTTTATTATTGGTTATGCTTTTATCATATTCTGAGCTCATAAGTTTTTGTCATTATGTGTGTTACAATATTTTTCAGTCTTTGCGGAATGCCTTTTCAGTTCAGATGCCTTTTTATGAAAAAAAGCTTTAAAATCATCCAATTTAAAGTATTTTGTTTTTATGGTTTCTAATTTTTTGCCCTGCTTAGAAAAGATCTTTTAAATTCAAAAACCATAAGCATGATCTTTCATATTGTCTTCTAGAATCTTTATTGCTTCACCTTTTACATATACAGCTGCAAACTGCTGGAACTGAGTTTTTAATATGGTATGAGGTAAGAGTGTTTTTCCAGATGGGTATTCAACTAGCTCAGCAATAGGTATCAGAAAGACCCTCCTTACAGCATTGTAGTCCCACCATTGAATTAAATAAAAGTCCATGTGTTTCTGACATAGCTTTTTAAATTTCAATTATATTTCATTGGTTTAGTATTATTTACTGTGCCAAATATACACTTTTTTCAGTGTATCTTTTTAATGTGTTGATGCCTAATAAAGTGAATACATAAAAATTATGCTTTTCATACTATACATTGTCCTTTATATTTTCTTGTAAATTATAAAATCAGCTTCTTAATTTCTGCAAAACATCTGTTTTAATGTGGGATTTCATTAAATGAACTGATAAGTTTGAAGAGAGTTGATATTTTTACCCTACTGATTCTTTGATCAATAGACAAGACATATTATTCTGCTTTTATCTTTAATATTTTATTACTATTTTGGAACCAATTTATATTCTTAACTAATTCTATTAAGCATAGATAATTGGCTTTCAGCCTTCTTTTCTTTGTTTCTAACATATACATTAAAATTACATATTGTCTCAGAACATAGTTTTACCTCTAGCCTAGTAGTTTTATTTTTATTATCATTTAATTCAACTTTAATTATTTTTCTTTAACATTGGTTCATATAGATCTTTTATTTCACAAGCATGTAGAGATTTTTTTTCTCTCTTTCAGAATCAGTTACCCACTGTCAGAGCATACTCTTAGTGTGAATCACACATAGCTAATCAAAAGCCAGAAATTTGGGTGTTATTATTATTACAATTACCAGATAAGGAGCTTAGTCTGAGATATGATAAATGGTTTATCCTGAAGTCACAGAAGGAGTAAGTGATTGAAGTGGTAATTTAAATCCATTTCTCCATGACTCCAGAATATGTTTTCTTTGTCACCAATACACTATCTTCTCATTGTTCGCTTTTGTTTCTCAGGGTTTACATGTGATTTCTTTCAGACATCCAGATCTATACTTGTATTTTTAGAATGTTTTTAAATTCTTAACTGATAAAGTATATTAGACAAAATATATCAGGTAAGAATATATCTGATATATAAAAGTCAAATCTTTTTGTTGGTTAAAAAGAACACTTAAAATAATTAAATAACACTTAAAATAAATAAATAAGATTGGTTGTCTAAGAAAAAATAATTTATATTTAATTTTAATTGTTTAATTTGTATGCTTACCAATTTTCAAATAGCACTGCAACTGACATAATCTAAACTGGATTGAAAAAAAATAAAAGTAAAGTGTTGGTTCTTGATAAAAGTCCAGAAATAATACATGGTTTGGGGTACTTTCTCCCAAATTCTGTAGACTTGTTCCCTATGTCTTCTTTGTCCTCAAGCTGATATATCTCATGGCTGAAGAATGGTTGCTTTCAGCAAGAAGACTTAATGCCTCTGTGTCTATCGTTAAAAGAAGAGGAGAGGGACCATATATTTTCCTTTAACTATGAAATAAAACTTTAGAGTTTCACTCTGATTGGACAAATTTAGCTCATATACCTATTCCTCAATGAAATTATATGATTTCATTAAGGGAGACAAACCAGAGCTCACCTCTGCAGCTAGGGTTCAAGATAATCCCAGAACAACATAACAGAGGAGGTGTGTTTTGAGCAGCCGTTTAAATCACTCTCAAGTTTCAAAACCTCATAAAACAATTATGTGGAATGATCCACAAATAAAACATAGAATCTAAAGCAAATAATTTTAGTAAAAATATAAGATCTTACATGTGAAGTAAGATGAGTATAAAATTAGTTATGTCTTTTTAGATCTAAATCTTTTGCACAAAATCAATTCTCTTCTATATTTTTTCCTTCTCCAAATCTTGCTAGCAGCTTTAATTTGCCCTTCAAGGTGCTAACACTTGATTTAGTCTTGTTTTATATTGTTTTTGACTTGTTTTGCACATGCAAGCCTTCCTGGTCATCTGTTTAAAAACATATTTGACCCTGTGAGAACAAAAGCTACTTTTCTCAAATATTCTCCACAGCCTAGCACATTATTGACAACTTCCCTGAAGCTTAATAAATTCTTGATGCTTTGAGCTCTGGCTTCCAGCAAAAGGAAACAGGTTTACAGAGTGGGAGAAATATAGAGGGGACCTTTCAATACAAAACAAGTTTCCACAAAATATATAACAGAGATTGAGGAGAATTGAGAAAATTTCCAAAGTTTCCTATTTCAAAACACATTCCAGATCCCAGGGGGTGAGAAACAATTTAGCAGAAATTGACTTTGTTTTCTAGACCATCTATGGCCTACTATAAATAAAATGTATATATAAAAAAGAGTAATTGGGTAATTCCTCAGTGTACTTCACTCTATGTATTTTTGACTTTTATATGGTAGGTCAAAAAAATCTTTTTGCAAAATCACTAAGTATTCTTTAGTGGTAGTGTTCTATATTTTTCTCTTTTTTTTTACATTAAGAAAGAAAGTCTGTAATTTCCACAATTAAGGATAGAAATACATTTGATAAAAATCAAGTCATTCTTTTTTTCTTTTAAATAAAAGGGGTTAGCAAATTAAGACAAAAACAGGGTTGTATTTAACTAGGTAAAAGATATATACCAAAATCCTCAGCAAACCCCATTTCTTTTTTTCTTTCTTTCTTTTTTTTTGAAAACTCCATTTTTAATATAAAAGCTTTTAATGCATTTTATTTGAGGTTAACAATAAGACAAAGGTTCACTAAAACTACTAACTACTATTTAACATACTATTGGAACTTTTGGCAAATATTAAAAAAAAATCAAGCTACGTAAGAATTGGCAAGTAAGACATAATGCTGCCATATATTGCAGATAACATGAACATCTTTTATAAGAGATTTGTCTCTCTGCACCAACAATAATCAACTAGATAATAATAATTAAAGGAAAATATTCTGAACAGCACCAAGAACAATAAAATGTCTAGAAATGACTTTTAAAAGAAAAGACTTCTACAGAAAAAAATTCAAAACTCTAAATAACAGAGATGATGACCAGAATAAAAGGAGAGAACTTCCATGCCCTTGGTATCAATATTATAAGTCTTTATATTCATATATATGTGTGTGTGTGTGTGTGTGTGTGTGTATATATATATATATATATATATATATATATATATATATTTGTTGTTGTTCTAATCAGTTATACATGACAGCAGAATTCTCTTATTTCAAGGATTCTTAAAATTAAGAAATGGAAGATAAGAGAACAAAGTACACTGATTTTTAAAATGCACTATTTTAAATCATGTTAGGATGAGGCAATACATACATACTGTGTGTTTACATGCATATGCAAACCTTCCTATGTGCTAGGTGCTGCCACGTTACTTTATTTAATTTGCATTTTAGAAACATGTCTAAAATCATGAATAAATAGCCAAATCTAAATGTAAACATAGATCATGCTCTACTATGTAATCAGCGTGCATTACCTTGCTCTCTCATCACCATGGGAATGCACACGTCCAACTTGTTAATGTGACAGATAGGGAACCTGAAGGTCCAGGTCACATCCGACAAGATCTTAGGTTTCGTATGCCTAACTTATATGTCTGCCTAATATTTCAACTCTCTTCACAGTTATTTTAAGTTGCTAAATGTTTATAATATTTATAGCAAAATGGTCTATACTTTAATTATGACATAATAGTATAATAATTGCATAAGCTTTGAAGTATATTTTGTGGAAAAATTGTTTTGCAAAATAATAATAATAATAATAATACTGGAAAAAGTCAATGGAATCCATGAAAGATATGACACTTTTTATTACATTCTGTCATTTTCTTGTGGGACAAATATTTACCCTTTTAAGGGTTATAATAAAAGGTATGTACATTGGCTAAATATGTCATGCTATTAAATGCTGAACCTAGTGTAAGTTTTTTTTTCCTCCTGAAGAAACATCTATCTACTATAGTATTTTCAATAGAATTACAGGCTATAGTTTGTTTTCACACCAAATATGTGACTCTTTTCAAGTTAATGGATAAATTTGCTCATCTTTTTCTTTATTATAAGGCAAAGATAAATAAGTCTTTTTCACTCAATCTGCTGAGATAACTTGTGCCCATGCCGAAAGGTGATCTGTTCTAATCAACTTCACGAAGTCTGATGGAATTACACTGAACATATCTCATACCTGACACAACTACAGAATGATACAGTTCAGGACAAACATTGGTGACCTGAATAATACATGACAGACAGATGACCGGGTGAGAAAAGTAATTTTTCACCTACACCACTTGAGTTTCTTTATTAAAGGCTGAGACATGTTTGATGGAAAGAAGGCTGCTTTGCCAGCTAAAAGCTGGTGTGTTTTATTAATAGCTCAGTCAGTATTCCCCTGCCGTTTTACTATTTGAAACATGTTATTTTGGCAGTAAAATACAATAGACATGTAGTCTGCATGAAAACTCAACATTTCTTTTTTTTTTTCTTTAAAGAGAGAGTGATGGGGGAGAGAGAGAGACAGAGAGAATTTTTCAATATTTATTTTTTAGTTATCGGCGGACACAACATCGTTGTTTGTATGTGGTGCTGAGGATCGAACCCGGGCCGCACGCATGCGAGGCAAGCGCGCTACCGCTTGAGCCACATCCCCAGCCCCAGAAAACTCAACATTTCAAAGACATTTCATAAGAATGTAAAGTTGTTAGTAATAAGATATTATTATTTAATACACTTATATGGCCAGGAATATTAAGCTCACTGAATAGAGGTAGCAAATCTTAAATTCTGAGATAGATTGTACATGATTTGATTATATTCGATTTGATAGTTCCCTGTTTTTATGTCACAATAAAATTTGCATAAAATATCATGGTCTAATATTGATAATATTCATGTATCATGTATTTCTAATGATTATTTTAGCCAAAAGGAAATTTAATTACACAAGAGGGCCCACTCTGACAAATACTCTGGCATCATTAATAATTTGCACGATTTAAAGAAAATTGTGACAGTGAAATAAAAAAATCACATGTTATTACTAAAATATGTAGTTTTATCAGGTTAAATTAGAAATTAAATCAAGATATTCAATTCCAAACTCTGGTCTTGATAGACATATTATAATAAAGAAATACATCATCTATAGATAGAATCTTTACTTCATATGCATATAATAATCAAAACACATCTTACAAAACACCTTGTTTACTCACCTTGACTAATGGTATCCCTGTAATTTACAGAAGTGACTATAAAACCCCTACTATGTTTCAGGCCTATTGAGGCAGAAACATAGATCTCCCATAGGCAGCCAGGATAAGGGCCTTGGAGAAGGACAGGGGAGGTGGACATCATGCCAATCTGAAAGGAGACAGTGGGTCTGAAAGACATCTTGTAACTCTCTACTCTCTGCCAAGGTTAACCACAATGCCTTCTTCTGACCTATAACACCTGCTTCTGTTCCTCACAGCTGCAACCACAACAGCCCTTCCTTAGTTATCCTTGCCCTTACCCTAGCAACCTCAAGCAGATTATGAGAGCAATGACCTAACTGGTCCATTCTATTTTGAACAGACTAACTGTGTGGTAGCTGTAGGCAGGTGGGGTATGGCTGGAGGAGGGTATAGCTGGAATATGTCCTGGAAGGGTTTATCTCCCCTGCAGCCTCTTCCATTTTCTTTATTTCCCAGCTGCCATGAGATAAGCAGCTTTCCTTCTTTATTACATTAATTATAAATTGTTAAATTGCTCATTATTAATCAATACTAAATATCACATTTTTATGTAAATCCTTCTCAATATTCCAAGGCTTCCTTTGGGTGTATGTCTATGAGATTGTATCCATGAATAGTTGCTCAAACCTCTACCTTAATGTTCTGCCTCACCTCAAGTCCAGAGCAATAAACTAGGCTTGTCATGGACTGAACCTCTTAAACCATAAGCCAAAATCAACTCCTCTTCCTCGATATTGTTCTTGCCTGATCTGTCAGTCACAGTGATGAAAAGCTGACTAACACAGAAAAAAAATGTTATTATTAATATTTTTGTTGATTTGAAAAAAATGGAGCAATTAATTGAAATTTTAAAAAGATTTGAATCTCAATGCTATATTTTGAATTCCAATGATATTTTGACTTAGGGAGCAAAATTTAGCATTCAGAAAAAAACGTATTTGATATCGTTAAATTTTAGTGTAAATAAGCATTTTTATTTTAAAGTATTTCTTCATGTTTGTGACATCTAGACCATTATCCATAAATACTGATGTATTCATTTGTCTTAACTCCTTGAGTAATTGTGATATTATGTGCACATATGTTTGCACTTTCATAAATTAATTGTATCACTTAAAATTAATCATATGTAAACTGAATGCTCCTTTTAAGATTTTTTCTTTACTTTTAACTTAGAGTATATTTCATTTAACCCTCATTATTAGAACACTTTTTAATTCAAATACTTAATTTTTATGTTGAATTATTCACACTGAATTTATTTTAATCCTAGTTATTTAGAGAGATATAAATTTCCCTCAAATTATTAATAAAACATTCTGATGTGTTCATTTAGGAACATTTCATTTTTTCACATTTCTTTATTATGTTAATTATAAATTGTTAAATTGTTCATTATTAATCAATTCAAAATATCACATTTCGTGTAAATCCTTTCTCAATATTCCAAGTCTTCCTTTGAGTGTATGTCTATGTGATTGTAACCACGAATAGTTGCTCAAACCACTATCATGAAATGAACAATTTATATAAAGTAAATAAATTCATTAAGTGCATTCCTAAGCAATCTAGTCTCTTCTATTGCAATTTCCTTCATTGTAAAATATGTTATTATTTTGGTAGGCATTTCACATATACTTCTGAAGACTGTATAGTCTATATCTGGAACATACAGATTAAATCAATTGTCACTTTTTATTTAACTTCTGATTTTATTTCCTTGAATTTCATATTTCATTTTTATTCTTATTTTTTGTAAAAAAAATGTTTAGTAAGAAAACATAATAGTGCTCAAACCTTTTTTCCCACCTTTTCTTCTTAACCCAGTGGTTAAGTATATTCCCATCCTCCCTTGCTTTGGGTGAAGCTATGTAAACAGTTTCTGGCCAGGAATATGTTGAGGAAAAGTATCCATGATATTTAGTCGAGTCTTAAACTGATCCCTAAAATTCCTCTCACATGTGTCACACTTTCTCTTCCCTTGTGCAGTGTCCATATTCTGAAAATCCAGGGTGAGTTGGCAAGGCTCCAGAAGATAATAGAACTAAATGGTAGGTATCTACTTCCCCAAATAGAGTAAAGAATTCCTAGCACTTAAGTTGAAGTAGACGAGATTTATTGTGTTAAGCCACTGAAATGCTTTGTTGTAGCAGGAGATTTGTTATGAATATGATTTGGACACCACTTTTTAAACTATGATTGAATTTTTTTGTAAGATAAATCTATTTATTCTGTTCATACTTTATCTATTAAATATTTATTAGCTAATAAATCATTTGTTTTAAAAAAAATTTGCTACCAAAAGCATTTGATTCATTTATTAGAACAATTTTTGCTCCAAATTTTCAGGAAAGTTGGACTAATTAATTTTAATTTATTTATGTCTCTTATACAAGTTCCTTTATGTTACTAATTTCTGCCTTAATATAATTTACAAGGTTTTTTTTTTTTAACCTAGGTAACTTTTTTCAAGTAATATCAAGTAAGGATTATCATTAAGTATTTTTCCCAGATTAGAATTAAGTATTTTTTCCAGATTATAATGAGCATTAAGTAAATAATTTTAGTACTTTAAGCAATTTTAATAAATGTGATGATTCCTTCTATTTGTTCTCTTTCCTTATTTGAGAAGAGTTATTATTTATAGAGCTAATTTATATGATTATCTTCTATTACTATAATTTTTTTCTTTAATTTTCTTCTTTATGATTTGCAATTGTCTGTGTTATTTTTCTATTACACAAAAGACTCACTAGATTATATTGTTAAGTCTACTATATGTTGTGTCTGTTACTTATTTTATTTAATTGTAGTTTATTTTTTCATGGTCTTTTGATCTATTTTGGAATTTTAAGTCTTCTTATTTAATACAGCCATGTTATTGTTTGATTTATTTAAAATATTAAAGCAATTATCTTTTTCATACCATATGTCATGAATAAGTTTGTATTAAATGAAAGTCACCATTATATTCTGATGATATTCTATTCCATTGTATATATCCAGGCACAAGAAGAAAAAATTCCAGGTTTAGTGTTCAAGAATCAAGAATATTTGAGGACAGATCTTAGAGTATTCACAGGTCCTCTGTACTCTGCTCAGGAGGTGTCAACAATCTGTATGAAATGTGAAACCAGAGGACAGGCTGCTAAGTTTCTAGAAGAAAGTGCTTATCAAATTTACAACTTATATCAGCCACGTCAAAGTCCTTCCTGTTATGTAATTCTATTTCAATCTTCCAAGCAATTGAAAGAGATGCACTTAGTTCCAATTGGGAAGAAATAAAATAAAAATTCCTTTTTCTCAGACTGTCATAAATAAAGCAAAAGGCTAAAAGGCAGAGACAACAGAAGACATATTTTCACTATTGGTGAATTTCCTGAATTCTCAGTAAAAATGAAGGCAAATATAGAGACTTGATAGTTTGGTACTAAGTTAAAGTCTTTCCATTCTGTACCTAAGTCACTTTCCTATTTGATTCAGCTTTCCTGCTAGTTTTTGTTTTGTTTTGTTTTGTTTGTTTTTTTGTTTTGGTTTGGTTTTGTTTTTAACCTGGAGACCCATCTCAGTCTTACCAGGGATTAATTTATATTTACCTAGTTGTTTGGGTTTGGATACAAGGTATTCCCCCTCAAAGCTCCTGCATTACCCAATACAGCAATGTTCCAAGGTAAAGTGATTGAATTATGAGAGCTATAACATCATCAATGGATTAATTCATTTACCAGACTAATAATTTGAAAGGACTATTGATTGTACTTGTGTAAGTAACTATATGTGGGTAGGACATGGCTGGAGGAAGTGTACCACCAGGGGACATGCCAGTAGGGATTGTCCTTGGCCTCCTTTTGCTCTCTGTCTCTGCTTTCCAGTTGCTATAAGCTGAGCAGTTTTACTCCACCATGCCCTTCCACCATGTTCTGCCTCACCTTGAACCCAGAGTATGGAGTTGGCCAACAGTGGAATGAACTTCTGAAACGGTGAGACCCAAATAAATGTTTCCTCCTCCAAGTTGATAATGTAAGATATTTTTGTCACAATAGTGAAAAGCTGAATAACAGAGAAACTGGTACTGAATAGTGGGGTAATTGTTGTGATTATAACTGACCACGTGGTTCAGAAATATTTATAATTGGATTGTGGAAGGAATTTGGAAAAGTTTGCAGATACTGAATGGAGAAGGCTTGGAATAATGTTAATAGAGCTTAATAGGCAATTCTGGTTGGAGCATAGAAGACTAGAATATGGATAAGAATTGCAGACAGTAAAAACTGTGATCTTGAGGTTTCTGAAGGGAATGAGGGCACTATAGGAATTGGACTAAAAGCCATTCAAGTTTTATTCTGTCAAAGAACTTGATATATTTTGACATGTCCTGAGAATTTCTGTGGACTGAACTTAAAAGTCATGTAATAATTAAACTGGTGGAGGAATTTCAAAGCAGCATAGCATTTGGGTATGGATATTGCTGGCAGCTTTTAGCCAGGTTTACTATGATAATTGGTAGCAGAAAGCAAAGGAAAAAAAGACTTTAAAAACTTTCAGTTTGGTCTCAAAGGAAGTATGTCTAAAATTTGAGCCAAGGAAGAGATTACTGCCACAAAGTAAGTATTTTTCACAGAAACAATAGGAAAGATGCCTGAGGGCATCTTAGGTATCAACAAGACCCAGCTCACCACAGATTTAAGAGTATAACAGTGCAAACTTCTTTAAGAAACTATGGAACATATTTTTATATATTTGTATATTTGTTAATTGATTGTATATCCTCTTCTGAGACATGTCTGTTCATGTCTTTGGTCCATTTATTGATTAGGTTATTTGTTTTTTGTTTGTTTGTTTTTGGTGCTTAGCTTTTTGAGTTCTTTATATATTCTAGAGATTAATGCTCTATCTGATGTGTGAGGGCTAAAACTTTGCTCCCAGGATGTAGGCTCTCTATTCACCTCACAGATTGTTTCTTTTGCTGAGAAGAAACTTTTTAGTTTGATTCCATCCCATTTATTGATTCTTGGTTTTAATTCTTGTGTTATAGGAGTCTTATTAAGGAAGTTGGGGCCTAATCCCACATGATGAAGATTAGGGCCTACTTTTTCTTCTATTAGACACAGAGTCTCTGGTTTAATTTCTAGGTCCTTGATCCACTTTGAGTTAAGTTTAGCGCATGGTGAGAGATAGGAGTTTAATTTCATTTTGTTGCATATGGATTTCCAGTTTTCCCAGCACTATTTGTTGAAGAGGCTATCTTTTCTCCAATGCATGTTTTTGGCACCTTTGTCTAATATAAGATAATTGTAATTTTGTGGGTTAGTCTCTGTGTCCTCTATTCTGTACCATTGGTCTACCAGTCTGCTTTGGTGCCAATACCAGGGTAGAGGGGTGGGAGGGGAAGAGAGATGGCAGGGGGTTAGCAATGATGGTGGAATGTGATAGACATCACTATCCTAAGTACATGTATGAAGACATGAATTGGTATGATCATACTTTATAGACAGAGAAGTGAAAAAATTGTGCTCTATATGTGTAATAAGAATTGTAATGCATTCTGGGGTCATGTATTTAAAAATAAAATCAATTAAAAAAAAGAAACTATAGAAGCACCTTGCTCACACAGGGTGCCTAAGGAAGTTATTCCCCAGGATATGTTACAATGTGATCAGCTGCCCTCCCACTCAAAGACCACTGCATCCATAGTTCAAGGGGACCTGTCTACTGTTTGAGCTTGTAGAAGACTTTGGCAAGTCCATGTGTTATTTATTTCGAAGAAATGCAGGATGCTGGAGTTACAAGGTCACAGGGGCTTCCACAGAGATTTCAAAGGAAGGCCTGGAAGGCAAGGCAAAGTGTACCAGGTTGGAATCCCTGTGGATAACCCCAGGGATGGCAATGCTTAAAGCTGTGAGAATGAAGTTGTAATAGAGGTGTGCTGAATTAAGAGTTGCCAGTAACATGGAACACCAGCTGAGGAAATGCAAGAAAAGCCAAGTGAAGAGAAGCCATATGGGTTGAAACCGAGGCCACAGGGGTGGGGTTGCCCAAGCCCTTTAGAATTCACACTTCACCAGCATTTTCTCTAGATGCTAGACATGAAGCAATAGGACTTGTTTGCCCAGCTAAATTTTGGCATTGCTTTGGTTGTGTTCCTTCTTTCTATGTTCCTATTATTTCCTTTTGGAATGTGAATGTTTACTCTGTGCCACAATATAGTGGATATACATAATTTTATCTTGTTTAAACAAAGGTTCAAAGCTTTGAGTTTGTCTTTATCTCAGAGAAGAATTTAGACTTGAACTTTTGGTCAGTACTAGGATTATTAAGATATGAGGACTCCTAACAATTGACTAAATGATTTTGCCTTGGAAGATTAGAGTTTTCAGAGGCCATGAGCAGAATGTTATGGTTTGAATGTGAGGTGTTTCCCCCAAAAGCTCATGTATTATAAAATGTAGCAATGTTCAGAGGTGAAATCATTAGATTATAAGAACTGTAACCTGGTCAGTGGATTAATCCACTTGATGGATAAATAATTCAGAAGGACTACTGTACCAGGTACTAACTATAAATAGGTATGACATAGTTGGAGGATATAGGTCACTGAAGGTGTTCTCTTGGGGATTTCATTTTGCCCCTGGTTCCTCCAACACTCTTTTTTTTTTCTTCCTGAATGCTAGGAACTAAAACATTTTTTCTCTGCCATACCCTTCTGCCATGATGATCTGTTTCCCTTTAGTCCCAGGGCAATGCAGTTGGTCAACAATGGACTGAACTTGTGAACCCAAAATAAACTTTTCTTCTCCTAAGTTGTCCTTGTCAGGAAGTTTTGGTCAGGGCAACCAAACTTTAACAAATTAACGTTTTGAAAGTTGATTTTTGTGAAAGAAATTAGATAAATGAAGGAAAAGAATTTAGATAAATGAAGATTATGTATTGACATTCACAATCTGAGGGATAAAATGAGACAGAATTACAAAGACAACATAGATTTTCCTGTCTAAGTTAGTGGAACCAATATCTAAGTCTTTGCAAGAGAGAGACATCAGGATAAACTTGGAAAGGGATTTTAGAAACTCAGGGAAAACAAATGTCAGGCTTTGAATCTTACATAATAAGCTTAACAATAGAAACTGAAGCAATCTCTTAATTCTTTCAGAAGCATATTAGAAGGGTCATGTGGGAGTAATCTTCTATTATGCCCTTCATGGCTTCTGCACTATTGTTACATTTTATTTCTTAATTGTTGAAAATCACAAACTTTACCATCATATTTTTTTCTTTAAATAGTCAATTAACTTATAAAGATATTTAAAAAGAAGAAGGACTAGGGATGTAGCTCTATGGTAGTGTTTGTGCTTACCCTGCTTAAGGCTTTGAATTCGATGCCAGCATGAAATAAAGGAAGGAAGAAGGAAGGAAGGAAGGAAGGAAGGAAGGAAGGAAGGAAGGAAGGAAGGAAGGAAGGAAGGAAGGATGGAGGAAGGAAAGAGAGAGATAGAAAAGATAAAAGGAAAAAAGAATGAAAGAAAGAAGAAATAAAGTATTTTATACTTATCCACATTATTTTAGTCCGATTTTTTGCTACTGTGATTGAAAAGCTGATATTAACAATTTTAAAACAAAAAGTTTATATGGGGGTTCACAGTTTCATAGTTCTCAGTCCATAGATAGTTGGCTCCATTCCTTGGGGCTCAAGGTAAGGCAGCACATCATGGTGGAATGACATGGCAGAGGAAAGTAATTTAAGAAATGGTCATCAGGAAACAGAAAAAAAAAACATTAAAAAAAAACCCAAAAACTAATAACCCAACAATAAATTGGCAAAGGACAGGAACAGGGACTTCACAGAAGAAGAAATATGAATGATCAAAAATATGTGAAAAAATGTTCAACATCTCCAGCAATTAAAGAAATAGAAATTAAAACTGCACTGAAATTCCATCTCACACCAGAATGGCAATTATCAAGAACAAGTAACTGTAAATGTTGACAAGGATGTGGGGAAAAATGTACACTCATACATTGCTGTGGGACTGCAAATTGGAAGTAGAGACTATCATGCTAAATGAAATAGGCCAATCCCAACAAACCAAAGGCCAAATGTTGTCTCTGACTCATGGATGCTAACATACAATAAGGTGGGGTGAGGGATTGTGTAGGGAAGAACAGAAGTTCATTGGATTAGATAATGGGGAATGAAGGGAAGGGAAGGGGAATGGAAATAGGAAAGACCGTACACTGAATTGGACATAGCATTCCTATGTCCATATATGAATACACAACCAGTGAAACTCCACATCATGAACAACCAAAAAACGGGGATCCTAATTAGTATAAGTTATATTCCATGTATGTATACTACGTGAAAATACACTTTACTGACATTATATATTAAAGGAACAAATTAAAAAAAAAGAAAGGAAAAAAACAGAGAGAGAGAGAGAGAGAGAGAGAGAGAGAGAGAGAGAGAGAGAGAGTAGTCCACTCTTCAGGTACAAAATATAATTCCAAAAATAAACCCCCAGGTACCCACCTCCAACAGCACTTGACCGGCCAGTTACCATGTTAATTCTAATCAGGTTTTTACTGCACTGATTAGCTCCAAGGCTTTTATAATCCATTCATTTCACTTCTTTCTTGCATTGTCTCACTCATGAGTTTTTAGGAAACACCTAATATATAAGCCACAACATATATATTTATCATTCCAGTGCTCTTTATTATTTTGTTTATGGGTATAGTTATATACATTCCACATAGACATCATGGCAAATGTTGTTAATTGCTTCTTTGTATTTGTGAACTATGGCATACAATGATAATTGATTATGGCCTTTTCTACAAATGATATAATCTTTATCGTTTTTCTCCATGTTGTTATTGATTGAGATTTCCCTTTATCATGAATTGTTTTTCCTATTTCTTTACACATTTAGTGATGTTTTATTGAGTGCCAAGCATTTTTAGTATTACATTTCTGGGTGCTGGATATATTTTGTAGTGCTATAATATTCTTGAGTTTTGTTCTGGGACGCAATAAAATTACTTAGAAACAGCTTTATTCCTTTGAGTTTGCTTTAATTTGTGATATGCAGGACCAGATTCATCTTTAGTCCAAGACTGATTTTGTCTGAATACTGAGGCAATGACCCCCTCTGCATAATGCTCCATGAATTACAATGACTTTCCACTCTGGCTGGTGGCAATTCGAATTGCCTACATTTTTGGGTCGTGAGGTTTATTCCTCTACTTTTCTTTCTTCCTTTTCTTTCCTTCTTTCCTTTTTTTTTTTTTTTTGCCTGTCAAGATTGGGTAGTTTCTCACCAGCATATACTGATCACTACACAGATGAAGACATGATGGTTAGCCCCCTGCAGAACTCTGGAATTCTCTAGCTAAGTCGTTGTCTCTTTCCTAGTAATCAGTCTTCTGTATTCGTTCTTTATTGCCCTCCCTGAAGCCCAGACCTTTCTGTTCAACACTGGATAAGGCTGACCTCCATCTTGTTGGCCCCCTTGTACTGTATCCTGGATACTCTCTCTAGTAATAATCTGGGACAACTGCTAGTCTTCACTCAGTGACCATTGTTCTCTGTTGTCTGATGTTCAATGGCTGCCAACCATCACTTTATATAGTTTGTCTGATTTTTAATAGTTTCAGGCAGTAGGGTATTTCTGGTCCCATTTTTATACTATGTGCCAGAAGCTAAATTCCTTGAATATATATTTTTAATGCTGCCTTTTCTCTGCTGACTTACAATATCATTTATTACCCTATTCTAATATATAGTCAATTAATTTCAGTTCTAATGCTAATATATTAATTTTGTGACTAGAATTTCATAATGTATATTTGTTAGGTTTCACTTTCTATCACTTGTAATCATGTGATTTTTTTTCTTTTTCATGATTTTCTGATTTTTATAATTTTATTTTTCTGCATGTACTTGATAGATACCTTAGCAAGTGCTGTTTGTTTTTAATGAATAGTGCATTAAATATGCTGATTGTTTCTGAGATACTTGACATCTCTACAGTATATTTCATTTTTATAACATTATATCCTTTTCAAAAATTAGGTATATCTCTATTATTCTAATATAGTGTCATATACTAACACTTCAAAATAATTACCTGGTTTTCTTGATATGGGTCCTCAACTTTCATCATGAGGTTCTAAATATTTTATAGTACATATTGTTATTTTAAATTGTTTTTCACAATGATTTATCTTTATTATTTTAATTTATGTAGAGAAATATTTTGCTATTGATACTTTAAATTGTAAATGTCTACCTAATTAAATTTTGATTAAATATAAAAGCTATTGCCTAATGTTTTCAAATGGATTTTTAATTGATTCTCTTAGATTTATATTTTTTAACTATTTTAAATTTTCCCTTTTAACATGTGAAATTTATATTTTATTCTTAGGCTAATTGCATTCAATAGCTCTCCTAAACAATGTTATAATAAACACAGAAAATATTAAAATTTGTTTCTTATTCCTTAGAAAATCTATTTCACTATTAAGCAGAATTATGAATTTTGTTTTCTAATGTGTGTGTGTATGTATGTGTGTGTGTTGGCTTTCATGTTAAGAAAATATCTACCAATTATTATATACTTAGAAGAAAAGAGTTCTATACTAGAGACAAAACTATTTGTTACAAGTTACAAGATCAACTTGAAAATGTACCAGGTCAGAAAATTCTGTTTACTATGAAGTTTTTGCATAGTGAAATTTTGCACTAAAGCTATGTGTGAAAACAGTAAAAGTTTGCTTGCTTTGAAGACAAAAAGAAGTTTAAATAAACTTTGTAACTCCCCACTTCTACCCCCTTTTGTGGACTGTGGGACATATCTGTAAGCGTTCCTCTATGTAAACTTAACTGCCAGTCATTTCAAATCTGGCTGTGATTAAATATCTCTGGAAAATTCTTTGTAGTACAGAGTCCTAGAGCTGATTTAACTAAAACACTAATTCTGCACCTCTGGGGAAGACAATGGAACTCCTTTATTAAAATGTCCTCCAGGGAATCCTGAGGTTGAGCTGGTTTTGTCGTTGCTCAGAAAGGACCACGTAAGGTTTGGGTTTATTGTGTGCTTAGCTCTATAGCACAACACAATTCTTTAGTCTTTAATACTATCTATATAAACATAAGCATACCCTCCTAAAGCATATGCCATAAGCATTAGTTTTAAATTCAAACTATATAAAAATGAAATAAAAACATCTATATATATGTGCTCTACTATGTCATTCTTTTTCTTAGCCAATTACAACAAAATTGATGTATAATATAGTTAATGTTAACTTTTAGCCAGAATTTCTGTAGAAAATTTTGAGAAATTACTTTAAATGAAATTAGGTTGTTTTATAAATCTTGCCTAGATATTTTCTAGAGAATTCTGATACATTGTGCTTATGTGTGTATATATATATATATATATATATCTTTTATTAGAGGACTGACAGTAATGATGCTATAATTCGAATGCACTGTGATGCTAAAAGTATTAATGTTGCACAATTTTTTGCCCAGAGTGTACATATTAATGATGGATTTATTTTGCTATATGGAAAAAAAAATATTTTTTTTTAATTTTACTATGCCCTGTAACTAAGTCCCTCAAAATATTGTACTAAACGAGTGTAATTAAGAGTTCTCAGTGGACCTTTATTTTGTATGGTTTTTGTAAGAAAGAAAAGAATTCTAAGGAACATAGCTATAAAAGCTTTAATCAAAAATAATGAAGATAGTGTTTAAAATACATGGAAAGAGTCAAATAGATTACCCACTGTCACTCCACAGGGAAGAGAGGCTAAAACAAAAAAGCCTGGATTTTTTAAAAAGTACTGAAATGGAAAATCAATAAATCTTTTTAATTTCCAGTGGTTAAATACACTACAATTTGTCATAAGATTTATTGATTTATTTTTATAAGAATTTTTACGCTCCTGTATCCTTTTTCTGTATTTCAATACATTTTGTTATAAAATAATCACAATAATATCCAAATTCAGCAATTCCACTATTAATGATAACTAGAATTGCCATGATAAAATCAAGACCCTCTTTTTGCTTGCACAGTATGGTCAGAGGAATATCTTTCTGCATAAATAAATTTCCTTTCCTTGATTTTTCCAACAAATGTGTACTCTAGCATATTGGATACTTCTTATGTAGAAAGCTTTATTCAATCAAGGAAAAAAATATCTAATGAGTATCTCAAATATGGCCTTAAAATATTTTTGACCTAATACCAGGACCTTCCCTCTGCTAACTTTTGTTGAATAGAAATATATATCTGTCTATCATGGTGTCTGTCTTACTAAAGAGAAATTATCAGTTGGATAGATACAAATAGATCTAGAAAAAAGGCACAGACCTCACATATTCATTACTAATTTTTCAGCTCCCGTATACCTCTGTATGTTTTATTTTCACAGAATATATTTTCCAAATGAAACTATTATTTGCTAGCTTAAAAATCTAAAATTATTTTTAAATATATTCTGAATGTTTGAATTTTCAGATGTTTATGACTTCTGTAAAATAGGAAGTAGATATTACTCCCATAGTCATCCAAAGAGGAGATAGAGTCAAACAAATAATTATGGATATTTTAATTTTAAATCAACTTTTGAACTCAATGAAAAATAAAATTCTGCATATTTTCTGGAGCTTTCAGACGCAAACAAACCAATAAACAAAAAACAAAACTAATTCTCATTGAAATAAAATAACAAAGCTTTGGTCAGGAAAACACCCTAGATTTTCAAAAGTATTACATAAAATTTTACAGTTTTAGGAAACTATTAAGCGACATAAGGAAATTAAGCAAACTCTCAGAAAGTAGGTTGGGCAGAATACTCATAAAACTCCCTGCTGTGGTTTTGTGATTTACAACTCAATTATTTAGCATGATGTTTTAAAAAAATCTTGTGTTATAATAACTACCATATATAGATTAAAAAATGGATCATAACTTGATATTTTGTTAAACATAATCATATGAAGTAATCTTGCATTATCCATCATTTTACCTTAGATCAAGTACTTCATAATTTTTAATGTTATTGACATCACATGATGTCAAGTATGATTTTATATGTTATATAAAGTTTGGTGTTCATTTTTAAAAAGTAAATTGCAATGTGAAAATTACAATTTTCAGCAAGCTAAGTAACCACCTATACATTTTCTGTAACAAATATTTTTGAGAGGCTATTCTATAGCCTCATGTCTTAATTTCCTACTCTGGTATTTCCTGCAATTCACAATGCTGATCCTAAATTGTGTGAATATAGACATTGGGTATACATTAGCTATTTAGAATGAAACTGATGACATAGCAGAGTAAAGCCCATTAGAAAGAAAAATGTTTGCTGAAGCAAGATGAAGATTTAACTGATATTGTAAATTGTTCCTAGTTACAGCAAAGTTGTGTATTTTTATTTTGTCAGTGGCATTAAGTTTCAACCAAAATAAGGAAAAGTGATATACAAAAGTAAATAATTGATAATAACAACATTATCTACGAGCCTTAAAATTGTTGAAGGCAAATAGCTCAAATGATTCTTAATGCCTTTCAGGCACATCTGAATCAAATAAGGTAATTATTCTTTAAAATGCTTACACAAAGTCTGATTTGCATGCTAGTAATTGCTATGCCTTGTGGCATCTAGCAATTGACACAGCAATGATTTTAATTATTGTAATTTCATCAGTATAAATACTTCAAAGTTATGCAAATACTATCTCATAATCCACATAGACAGCTCAGAGTATTTGATTTACTAGTCTTGTAAGTCTCTTTGTCTATGCAGTTTACTCTCAGATGTGACTCTGCATTGCAATAGAAGCCTTTCACTCACATCAAAGCTCTAAATCATAACAAGATGAGCTAATTTTACAAAGACTGACACTTCAAACATTAAGTTGCAAATACAATTATAAGATGAAATATAAAAAGAACTTTGCTTGGATGTCATGAAGCACAGATACCTACAGCTAATCATGTCTAATGTTTTCTCTGACATGAGAAAGTAGAGATAGAACTCAAACAAATGCCTTTGAATAAATAAGAACAGAAAAGACCCTCCCTGCAACATGATTAATTTAAATGCTACAATAGTAAAGTCTTATTATTATGCAATAAATTATCATCAGTATTATAGTCACTCATTCCCTCAGCCTATAGAGGGTGGATATTGTAAGCTCCAAGTAAGATTTCCTTCACAATATATTGGTCCACTATTCATAAATCTTAGCTTGAGATACTAAATTTTCAGGAAGTGGAAATTCTTGAAAACAGTATAACCATCAGTTGGGAAACTTTCTCAGAAATACTATTGTTTTGAGAAGTTAGACTAATACAGTCTTGGCTTAAGCTAAAAATAATTTATAGAAAAAGAGACACGTAAGATCATGTTAGGAATATTTAAAAACCTACCTGTACTCTTTATTCATTTAAATTGAAAAAAAATATTTGCAGATATAATTTTAAAAATCATTTAAAGTTAATACATTTTTATGCTCATGTTGAAAAAACATATTCAACTTAATTGACACTAAAAACTAGGGCTTCTTTTATCTATTCACATCACTATAAATGAATTACATTACAAGGGGAAAGGAAACAACAGGATGCAAAGACAAGGAGAGATTTTCAATGATATTAGTTAGTAAAAGCATACCACCTATTGTTACAGTTTGGATCTTAAATGTCCCTTGAGGTCACATTTTGAAAGCTTTGTTGGCAGTCTTTGATGCTATTGCAAAGTGGTGGAACTTTTAGGTTCGAATGGAAAGAAATACGTTATTGGAGTTACAGGTAATGTGGGATCTTCAGCCCTCCCTGCTTTGCTTCCTGACTACCCATGAATTGAACATCTCTGCTCCACCACATCTGTCATGATGTTCTTTATACTAAAGACCCGGAGTAATGTGACAGGTAACCCTGGGGAAAAACTGAAACCTTGAACCAAAATAAATCCTTCCTCTTTACGTTGATTTTCACAGGTATTTTGTCACCACAAGAGAAACTTGCTAACAAAACTGTTTACCATAGATGGACAAGGTAAAACCTAAGTCTCTTCAATGCTTTTTATGATCAATTTCATAGAGTCAGATTCTGCCATCAATAAGTCATTTTTCTTCCAAACTTAAATGGAAAGAGAAGTTAGTATTTGTCTACTCCTCTTAGAAAAATTCTGTCTTGTAAGTTGGTATGTTAGGCAAAACTTCAAGATGGCACTCACTGGGCCATGCCCATTACAGTCTGCTCCCTTTGAAAGGGATTAGAAATGTGACTTTCTCCCTGCCAATGAAACATGAAAAACATGATAAGAGACACATAATTTTGATTAAATTATAAGCAAAGGTGAAGGGATAGTCACTCCCGTAATGATATTATATTATGTGAAACTGTGTCTTCGAAGAAAGGAGAGTTTTATTGGACTTGAAGAAGCAAGCTACCATATTGTGAGAGGGTTTATGAGAAGACCACAAGGCAAAGAAATGTGAATGTCCTGTAGGGACCAAGAGTAACCCTCTGCTGACAGCCAGCAAGAAAATGAAGACTTTAGTTCTATAACTAAGAAAGGGATTTTTACCAATCATCATGTGATCTTGAAAGAAAACTTAGGGCTTCGGAGAGGAAAAAACTGACCTGACTCTGTTGCTATCAAAATCCTGAGAAAAGGATCCACAATTATTCATATTCTGATTCCTGATGCATAAAAATTGTGAGGAAAAAAAATTTATCTTGTTTTACAACATGAAATTTTGAAAATTTGTTTTCAAATGATACACAGCTAATGCAGTTTATCTAATTGAAATGTCATTGGTTGGATTTCAAGCAACATGTGGGTGTAGATGCACATGCATGTGTCTATCTGAGGTATTCCTGCTCAGTCTCAGGGCAATGTGTATCTATCTCAATCTGTAGCTGGCTTCATTGCTGAATTATAGACAAATTATTGCATGTACATCCAAGTCACTGATATGACCACCACTTTCCTCAGGCAAAAATAAGTAGTAGATAAATGAGTTTAGAGAGGATCTAAACTGGAAGTTATGCTGGGGTTAATTTGAAAATTACTTTTTTTTCTTTTCATTTCTTTCCTTTTTCTTCATTTTATTGTATAAAGTCACAAACTATTGCAAAACAAAAGGTATTAAAGAATTTGTTTAGAAATAGTTTAGAATAGGGAAGTAGAAACAGTGTATAATCAAAACTACACATAATTAAGAAGTCAAGACTAATTCATTTTAAGTGTTTTACTTTGTTTTTTATTGATGTTTTTTAAATAAATGACAGCAGAAAGCATTACAATTTTTATGACACATATAGAGCACAATTTTTCATATCTCTGGTTGTATATAAAGTATGTTCACACCAATTTGTGTCTTCATACATGTACTTTGGATAATGATGTCCATCACATTCCACTATCCTTGCTAACCCCCTGGCCTCTCCCTGTGCCTCCCACCCCTCTGCTCTATCTAGAGTTTAAGTGTTTTACTTTGGACACATTATTCAGATTCTGTTACACCATATTTCTCACCCACATTGGTGACTAATTGGACTTGGCTTCTAAAACTTTTCTAAGGACAAAAAAATTTACATAAGAAATTGTAACTATTATGATAATGATGGTAGAAAATAAAAATAATTTTTATTTTAAGGCATTAAACAGTTACATATTCTAGACATATTTATATATGAGAAGTGTTCTCATATGTTTGTGTCCATCCAAATTCTTGTGTTGAATTCTACATCAAAGCTGATAATATTAGGAGGTGAGGACTTCTGGAAGGTGATTAGATTATGTGTGCAGGGCCCTTTAGTTTGGAATACTGATCTTGCCTTGATCTTGGACTTTCTGGAATCCAAAATTGAAAAATAAATTTCTGTTGTTGATAAGCTACCCAGTTATGGTATTTTATCACAGTAGCCTTAATGAACTAGGACAAGAGGTATTAACTTTGGGTGAAAAAGCAGCCAATTATATATAAATATTGTGGACCTATGTATCCTAGTCTTAATTTCTCTCTAGCTACATGACTTTCAGAATGCCATGAAACTTCAGAATCTGTCACCACAAGAAACAGTATACCTTCTCTACATTATAGTGTTGATGTGATTCATAAAGAAGCAAAGGAGATGATGTATGTTAAACTTTATTACAATTTTATATAAACAAAGGCATTGGGATCATTCACAGGAGTATATAATTGTACACATTGAAAAATCAAATAAGTACTTCATGAGAATTTAGCAGAGAATTTATTAAAGCCATATCTTAGACCAGTTATCTATTTACACATAAATTTTGCTTTCAAAAATATCTAAGAAAAATTCCTCAAAAATTTGACACTTGACAAAAGGAGATGTCAACATTGTGTATTTCAGCCTCACAAACACCTGAAAAAAATATTGCAAACTCTTCCTGAACAAGGAAGTAGCAGAAAAAAATAATGACTTAAAAGACAGCAAGAATACTATAAAACCCGACAGCAGCATGAGAAGTTAAATACATTCCATGCAGCTAACAATGAAACACAGGAAGATAACATCAGTGAGCCATTGTGCCTAGTTGTCAAGTGACAGAAGTGACATAACAGTGGGATCACATGTGAGAAACTGAAAGCACTAAAATGCAGAATTAATTTTGCACTACCTCCTGGGAAGGTGATGATTTCTCCAAGTGTCCCTCAGACATGCTTTCATTTACTGGACACATCAAACTTCCACTCGTTAGCACTGGAAATTGAATGTTGCAAATACACTTGCCCAAGAATGTCATAAGTACCCACATAGATGACTTCAAAGCTGAGAATCTCTTTTTTTTTGCCATGCATTTTATGTTGCATAAACATTTATGTTCTTTACAAATATATTATCTACCTCTTTTAATGCATCTTCTCTGGATCATGTGAAAAGAAGGGTGATGGATCACAGTCAGGATAAAGTATCAAAGAAGGGAAGATAAAAATGGAAAAATAAATAAATAAAAGAACAGGGTAGGAGAAGCAGAGAGAGAGGATAAGCCCAAGAAAAAGGGAAAAGCCAAAACATGTGTGGCAGGAATGGTGGTAACGTGAAAAATTTATACAATAGGCAGAAGTTGTTGCTTTTAAGACACTGAGGGGTGATCAGATGAGCCTGCAGTAGAGGACAGATCAAGCAGCTCAGGGAATGCTAACCTGGGTATCTTAACCAGGGAGACTACCTTCAGATTTTATAGGTAAGATGAAAGAAATTAGCATGTAGAAAAAGAAGCATGATTTTAATACAGTGCAACAAAATATCAGCATTGGAAGACTATTTGGAAAGGATCAATGTCCAAGCAATGCATGACAAAATGATGTATAATACACCCCTGCTGGTGGAGATTATCAGAAAAAGCAATTTCTTTTCTCTGGCCAGAGAAGAACAAAGTGCTGTTTTCTAAATAATTAGTAAACAACTATGGCATTGTGTTGGTAAACAGCACTTGAAAAGTTAGATAATAAATTGTTCTTTTCTGGGTCCTTCTGAAAATCAAATTAAATGTAATTTTGGTGAGACTCTTTTAGTTCCTAGCAATAATAAAATCTAACATTTGCATAAAACTTTATGTTTAACAAAGCAAAAAAAAAAAAAAGAGGAGGGAACCAGCATTTATTGAGTACCTGCTGTGTGTGACACCAGAAATATTCTACCTTGATATCCCGGGTTCATAAAAAATGAAAATTGGCTTAGATGGCAATGTCCTCAACATGATGTAGGTTTTACCAAAGTGAAACAAAAAACTAAACTTAGAAATATATTTTTTATTCCATGTCAGAGAAGGCACATAATAAGAAAAAGTAGAAATGAATGAGGTAGAGAAGAAAAAAATATAAAATGTATAATAACCCCCAAAAGTTGTGTATTTTAATGTCAATTTCTAGATAGCAGCTATGATCACCAACATGAATTAAACCATCACCTGAGTATTAGGCCAGTATTGATGTCATAGCTAATATACATGAGGAAATTCAGACTCAAAGAAGTAATGTTATTTTACTTCATCCAAGTTTATACCATCGCTAAGGGAGCTACATTCACTTTAACACTGAAAACACTATTCAAGTGTTGTGAAGGTTGTAGAGCATAATCAAAGAAGAAAGAAGAATTTACGTTGTGTATCTGCCACATCTTAATTTAGGGACCATGAACAAATCATTTATCCTGAGTCTGAGCTATCCTTGTGAATGCTGAATAACAAAGGCCTAACTTAAGATATTGTAAGGATTGCAGGCACTATAAATAACGTAGCTAGAATGTAGATATCCAAAATAAATTATTGATGTACAGAGGTTAACCAGACTAGAAGATGCTAAGGTGGAAATCATGAGTATATGGGAAAAACCATATTTAAGAACACTTGTTTTGACCTACCAGGTAAAACTAACAGTCCACTGTACACTGCTATAATAGGCTACCACAGAGTAATTGGTAAACAATAGAAGTTTTTTCAACTCACAGCCTGGAGGTTGAGAATTCTAAAGACCATGATCCAGGGGCTACAGATGGTGAAGTTTCTCTTTGTGTCATAATATGGCAGAAGTCATCAGATGATAGAAGGAAAAAGGCTGAGCTCATCATTAATAAGGACACCATTGCTGTGATAACAAACCATTCCCATGACAATGCCTTTAATCTACTCTCAAAGGCTCTTAAGGTTCTGTTTCTCAATACTATTGCATTGGGGATTAGGTACTCAATATATGAACTTAGAGGAGATATTCAGATCACAGCATCAACCAACAGGAAGAAAAATAAAAGTCAAGTGCTCTAAGCAAAACACAAAGTTTAAAAATATCATCCTCATTATGACCATCATTAGTCATAAAAATTTTGTAAATTTAAGTGAGTAATTTCAGGAGGAAGAGATTCCCGCTAGTGCTTGCTAGTGGCCAGGGGGAAATTGCACTCAATAAAAACAATAGATATATTTCAGATATTTTATGACCATTTGCAGATAAAAGCAAAAGCAAAGGTATAGACAACAAATAAGAGAACAGTGGAGGAAAAATGATAGGTTACTCAATGTAAAATAAATGTAATAATACAACTTCTATACTGACAACTTCTACACTGACACTTCTTTAGGTACTCCAGGTATTTTAGTAGGTAAAAAGTTGCAAAGGGAGGTTTTAAAGAGTAAAATAGTCATATAAAATGCATGCATGCATTCCTTTCTAAAATTAACTCTTATTTTTATATTTCATCAGTATAACTATATTCAGAATTTAGATTTTTCTTTCACAATATTTTTTGAAAGATGTTTTCATAGGGTAAAAAAAAATCTGCATCTGTGATCCTTCTACAATGAGGAAGGTAGTCATTTTATGACTTTTATTTGAGACAGATGAAATTAAATGGCAAACTTAAGCTTTCCTTCCTACTACAGCCCATTTTTTAAGTGTATTAGGAATCCATAATACTTTTAATGAATTCACTTCCAATGCTATGGTGACTGCTCCAAAAGACAACAATAACCTAAGTAATGATTGGCAGCAAGACCTCTACATTTGGATTTCCACACTGTTGCAGGCAAGATCAGAGGACTTTAATGATCACTGACCATGACATGTTCAGAGGTAAGAGCTGTTAGGCACTGTAGTTTGACATCTCCCACAATCTTTCACAACCTCATTCTTCCGCATTTTGAAAGGTAAGTTCTGGTATACAGAGGCATGTCAGGCAAATGTGTCAAATCAGAATATGATCCTGGTTTGTATATGTCTACAACCTTTGCCCCCTGCAACTCTTTAAAATGCAAAAAAGGAAAAGAAAATCTCTTTCCATGCTATGGCAATTGAAGTGCCTTACAAACTAGTATAGGTAGATCATAACAGAAATGACTATGCATTTTATAAACAGTTTTTGGAATGACTGTTTATAGTCATGTCTGTAAAAACCTAAATATGGCATGTTTCTTCAATAAAAATTGCATATTTTGAGTCATTAGTTAATTCATTTTCTGACACAAAGCAATGCTGACATACAATCCAAAATCCTTAGAATCCTTTCATCTGTTAATCAATTAAATCTATTTCTTGAGTAGACAAAATACCTTCATAGTTCTGAGTAAAATAGATTAGAAAAATGTATGCTCTCTTTTGAAAATTAATATAGAACCTAGTAAAAAGTCATGTAAAGGGATCTGGTGACAATTAAATGCATATATATTTGTAATTAAGTTACTCAATAAAGTCTAAACTATTAATCATAATGTTTTAATAATTTACAAATATATATAGATTAATAGCTAGCAAATGTATGGTAATATATTATCATATCTACACATGACAAAATTTGTGACTTCATTTGAGCCACAATAAATTAAGAAATAAAACTGAGGAACAGAATGCATGAATATCATGCCCAGATTATTTGCCAAAGCAAATAATCTAACCCAAAGCTTCTAACTGTTAGAGGATGTGTTATACAAAGTGCAAATCTTGCTGCAGTAGTCAGATCAGCCCATGGTGCTCAGAAGATGAAAAGGGGCAGACTTCTAATAAATACCAAATCAGGCATCATTTCAATGGTATGTGTTTGACTTTCATACAGGTAAATGTTAGTTTACATTTTAAAACCTATCTTTAGAAATTTTAGGTCAAGTTTTCTAGGAAAAAAAGAGTTTCTTTTACAGTTTCTATATAGAGTTTCTATATCTCATACATTTCCCCCCCCAATTAATTTTAGAATCTTAATAATTAAATTTATGTTTCCTTGCTTCAGATTCTTATTTTCTCATCTATAATAAATTATATTATTAACCTCCCAATTTCCAAAGAGTAAACTAAGTGTTAGACAAAGAAGTATGCAACATATGAAAATTATAGGCACTTAACAAGTGTTTCTTGAATTATGTATGTTTCAAAGGTTTTGAACTTCCTTATAATTCATAAGAATTTTTAGCATTTTTAAGAAAAATTCTAATATCTGTTCCATTTCTTTCTACTCCTTGTACCCATAAAATGAATATACATTACTTACAATTATATCTCCTTTTGCTCATTAACCAACATAATAATTTATTTACAATGTAAAGAAGAAAAAAAATAACTCAATCAAATATAATGAAAACAAGTCAAGTGTGGTCATTTTGACATTAAGGGTAAAACTCAATTTCTAAAGATTTGATGACCTACATAGAAAAAGAAAAATAATTCTCATTCCCATAATTATAAATATTCTGAAACAGACAACAAAGGTATTATGTATAGTAGGGCAATGGAACTTTATGAAAGCGTGTGGGCAAGAAGTTAAAATATAAACATTATGCAAGAAGGAAATTTTCATAAATTCATACTGTTTGGTTATGAACTTGCTTTTATTTTACAACATTTAATATTCATAATTTAGAAATAAAAAGGCATGCCATCTAGAGTATAGCTTTACATCATGATATGATGTTTTCATCAATGGTCTATGGCCCATGTGGGATGAATGCAGTTCTATAGATTGTCATTTTTAAGTAGCTGACTAATTTCCTTTCAAAAAGAAGAATAAATCTAAAGATTCAGAAATCCTTCAATAAGGTATAAATTCTGAATCAGAAATACCAAGGTAGTTAGTATTATTATGAGTGCCACAGGGTTGCTTTAGAATATATTGCTATCAATTTCATTTCATTTGCTTAGGAAACCAAACCTGAACTTATTTTGCGTGCTGTACACATTTCCAAATGCTTATGTGCAAAAACATTTCTTTGTCATTACTCTCATTTTTCAAAAGGAATAAAAGTTAAGTGTTTTAATTTTAACATTAATATTTTAAAATTAACTCTTAAGATACAGATTTGTTACTTTTTGGATATCAGCTTTCCATGTGCACATCATGTAACCATTTTGCAAGTTTTGAAAACCTGAATTCAATAACTGAGGAAATGTTTAATGTTCCCCCAAAACATACACATACAAATCAAATAGAAAGCATGTTTACATCCTTTAAAATAAAATGCCCGCACTTCTCATGGGATTGTCTTTATGGTGTAGCTTCTGATCACTGAGGGCTCCAGTCCCTCAACATTCTAAGGCAGAGAATGGCTGCAGGGATGAGTAATGAGATCAAATACCTTTCCCATCTAGATCATAGCCTTTCTGTCTGGTCTGTGTCACAAGTTACCAGGAGTCATCATTACCAGTTGATGGGTGTTTAATTGTCAATGAGAAATGTGTCCTGGCATGGGTCCAATTCTTAACAGCACAGTGTTCAATGTTACAGAAATCACTATAGTGTGTTAGCCTCCTTATCTACAGAGCATATTGCTCTACGGATTTAGACAAGACAAAAAGCTCATTCAACCCTAACGAACTCTATTCAGAATAGAGATGAAGAACACTTTCTGAAAATTATATAACCTCAAAACCACACCATTAAAATATAAATTAAAGGAGGAGGATGAGTCTATTTAAATAAGCAACAAATTTCAATGGGATACCTAGAATGTGTTAATATTGCTGACAACTAAATGACAGAAAACTGTGGTTTGGGTTTCAGAGATTATGGAGAATGGCAGAGAATTAAATGCACAATTTTTATTATAGAAGATAAATTCAGTAGGAATGATGTAACTGAGGTACCATGAAAGCACAGAGAGTTCTCTTTTTCTTCATTCCCTCCTTCCTTCCTTTCCATCCTTCCTTCATTCTTTCTTTCTTTTTCTTTGTTCTACTGCTGGGGATGGAACCCAAGGTCTTATTATGCTAGCCAGCACTGTACCACTGAGGTACACTCCCAATGTTCTTTTAAATTTCATTTTGAGACAAGGTTTCACTAAATTATAATGATTGATCATGAACTTGAGATTCTTTTGCTACAGTATCTGAGTAGCAGGGACTTTAAGTGTTCACCACTGTGCCCCTGCAAAGTTCTCTTTTTCTGAAGACACTAAGAAAAATAATGTGATATATGTGACATATTGAAAACAAAAATGGACTTGGGCCTCCAGAATGAAGTTTGCACAAAATGTGAAATCTTCCTCCAAATAATTCTCCACAGGTAGAAAGTACTGTATGTGGGCAAGTGTATCCATCAAATTCTAGTCAGGAGATAGAAACTACTCCAGGGATTTGAGCAGTAAAAACTTAATCTAAAGAATGATTAAATAGTAAATGGTGGTTAGGAACTACTATTACTACTACTGCTACTAATACTACTAATACTAATAATAATGAATTCTAAAGATGTAGAGATAGCAAATGTATGGAGTAGCAATTTTGAACTTAAACAATTTAAGAAGAAAACAAACTTGGAAGAGGGTTTTCCCAAAGTTGAATGAGAAGGAAGATCACTGGGAAGCACAGTAAAGAGAAAGAAAGCAGGAAACTACCTGTAAGAGAGGAGAAAAACTTGTTGGAGAGAAGACATTGTTGGTCCATGCATAGAAAGAAGCCTTGGCATAGAAAGAAGTCTAGAAGTAGCCTAGGAATGTAGCATTCAGGAGCAAGAAGAAACTGCACTCCTAATAGTCTTGCATTATCAGTAGAGGGTACTGGAGGCAATCTTCCAATCTGATATTGCCTCACAATGAATGAGGTGATCAAGAAGAAATGTCTACAGGATCCAACTCCAGAATCACAAAGGAAGTCACAGAATGCTGGGCTTGAACTGCATTTTTAACATACATCATTGGGGATTCTGCTACAGATGCTTTTTGGAGTACATTTTTAGAAAGACGGATGCTGATGAGAGATAATTCTTGAAAGCTATGAAGCAAGAGATTGGGAATGGCATGTTTGATTTTGTGTTTTCAGAAATACATTCCAGCCAGAGATGGATGGTACATGATAGTAGTGAAAAGAGTGATTATTGGATTTTCTGCTTTCTATAGATAGGTTATTGACTTATTCTATCTGACTTGATATGCAAATAATTGTGTAGCTATATAAAAGGTTTAATGATATTTGACTTAACAGAAGACTATTATTTCAAAGCAATATCAAACAATACATTTGTGCCAATTTAGCTATTTGACTCCACTGGTAACAGCAAGGCCTTATCTAGTGATGTATAGTATTTTGTGCAAAGTGGTTGTTCAATTAATGTTATTGATTGACTGTCTTGCAGGAATTTCTAACTGACAGGCATGTTACTGAAAACTAAAATAATAATACTTCTTTTCATTTAGCAAGATGGGATGACTGGGATTTAGCCATCGGCAGTGTAAACTACAAAATAAATTTCAAGATATTTGATAAGCTGCTACTTTGTTTCTAGGGAATAGCACACATGTTCATTTGAATGAATATAGGAAAGTTCCTACACATTTTATTTTAGAGTCTGTACAGAAACTTAGATTTCTTGACTTTATTATTTTGATGCCAAAAAAACATTAAAAATTTTAACCATACAACAAATAATAAAATATATGACATTTAATTCAAATTATGATAAAATATTGATTACAAAGGATTAATTATTCCTATATAAAATGACCAGAGTAGTGCCTGACACATATGTTAACAGCATTTCTTGGAATGAAGGAAAGATAACGGTATCTCTGGTTTTGAGAATTTAGGAGGTTCAAGTTGCTTTGCAAATAAGATAGGCTTTCTATTTACACAGTCTCTCTTTTTTTGATACAAATTCCTACTATTTATTTTTTTAAAATGTTATTGGGTCTTTGTTAGTTATATATATCATTAAAATTCATTTTGACATTATTATAAAACAAGAAATGTCATTTGCACCCATACAGTCTCCAGTATTTATTCTTGCTCTCCTCTCTTCCTTCTCCTATTCTCATTTATCTACAGATCTTTTTGCTATTTATTTATAGATTTTTTTCATAAAAAAACTACAGATATACATAATGGTGAGCTTCATTGTGGTATATTTCTAATATACACAGGGAAATTAGCTGAGATTCATTCCACTGTTCTTCCCTTATCCAATTCCTCCTCTCTCCGTCAATCCTCATTCTCTACTCCACTGATCTTCCTTTTATTTTGATGGAATACTACCCTGCCCCACACACCTTGTTTTCCCCTTTCTTTTTCCTTAAAGAAAGCTTCCTCATATCAGAGAAAACATTCAACATTTAATTTTCTGTGTCTGGCTTATTTTACTTAGTATAATAGTATCCAATCCCATCCATTTACTGTCAACCACCACTAAATTATTCTTCTTACTCCATTGTGTATATATAACACATTTCTTTATTCATTTATCCATTGATAGGTACCTAGGTTGGTTCCATAAATTGGCTACTGTGAATTGTACTGCTATAAACATTGATATGGCTATATCCCTACAGTATGCTGATTTTACATCTTTTGGGTATATACCAAGGAGTGGGATAGCTGGGTCATTCCTAATTTAACAGTGTGATCCTCAGTCATTTTGCTTCCCTTTCAGCACCTTCATTCTTTGATATATATTATATAAATATAATCTTGCACACATCCTTTTATAATTTGGGTATTTAGTGTATTAATATGTATCGTTGTGCCTATCAATTAATTTATGTAGTATCATTCAATATGTGATTTCTTCCCTGAAATGAATCTTTAGTGTACATTTGCATAAAGTTAGCCCTGACTATGAGAACTGAGATGTTTACTGTTAAAGGATTCATAAATATTAACATTGAGCTCAAATCCAACCATGTTCATTGTAGAGGATTTGGAGACCAAAGTCAAATTTTTCTCACTCTGCACCATCTAGTTAGGAGAGCACAGGCAGGAATGTCACAAGCATAGAAAAGATTCAGATTTCAGCTTTGTTTCATAAAATTCAGGTTCCCTTGAGAAAAGTGTATTGAATTAATTAATTAATAAGTAATTACAAATACAAATATTTCCTTGAATTTATTCTTTAATAGGCAAATAAACTCAAAATGCATAGCATATATATGTACATACATATACTATATATGTATAATATGTGCATTTGTGTCTGTATATACAGGCTCTATACAGCAACTACCTACAAATATATACTACATGCACACACAAACTAATATATAGACACACAAACACATATACACTCCACCACTCCCCACTTTCCAACCCATGAGCTCATGGTAGGAACCACGTTTTTCTTCTTATCTCTAAATAAAAATACCTAGAAATGAATTGTTCTCAAAAATATTCATTGAACTAAATGTGAAATGATCTAAGGACATGAAATATTCTTTATACATTCCAAAAAAATTCAATAAAAATGTTTTAAAGTTTATATACTAAATTTTCTTAGTAGAATTCAAACTGGTCCACACATAGCATGAAGTAAGTATAAAATATCTTAATTACAGCAAAACCAGTGACAAAACTTCCCATAAGATTTTACTTGGTGAACTGTGTCTTAATATTATTAGGTAGCAATGAAGCTAGTTGATTATCTACATAAAATAAAATTTTATTAATGACTTTGTACCAAAATGAATTTATATTTCTGTAGTTTGCTACAGTGCTTTTTCATTTTGAGAAAATTTAAAAGATAGCATTTATTTTTACTATTAAAATATAGAAAATTGTGAATAAGATTTTAAAACACCTATAAATTTCATCAATGATAAAAGTAATAAGTCTTCCTGTCTTTTTCTATGAATGTGTTTCAAATAATTAAAATAATATTCCACACAGAATTTCATATTGACTATTGTTTTGATGTACTTGTTAGAAATATTTTTTAAGCTTTACATTTATACTTGATACACGTATTGGCTTCAGCATGAAGTCATATTTGAACTTAACATTTTCAGGTAAAGTCATGCTCACCCAGATTATGTAACACGACATAAGTTATAATGGAAATGAAAACTCCATCACATAAAGAACATATTTGAATTTCATGCCATGTTTCATTGAACCAAAAATGCTTTGCTCTGTTTTTCATATGTATGTTAAGCAACAATAATAAAGAGGTGACATGTATGAATTGGTCTACTGTGGGCAGGGACTATTCCCATGATTTTAGACTTTGGTATTTAGGCTTTATTTTGCACTGCAGTATTTTCCTGAATCTATTGCTTTTCTTATCTTGCTTAGGTATATATTGATAACAAATTAGCTATCCAAAATAATAAAAGAATTTCTCTCATATGAATCAATATGTCATATTAATCTCTATAATGTTGAAATATCACTCGGCCTATTTATTTAGTGAAATGGAGGTTGAAAAATTTATCATACCAGAAAAATAATTAGTCTTCCTGAAAGAACAAAGCATTTCAAGAGACTTTCTGACAAAATCATGTATTCAGCGATTGTTAACTGACATAAGTCAATAAATTCCATTGTCTTTAATATTTATGTGGCTTTGAATTACAAACTGTTGTCACTTAACAATGGAGATACATTCAGAGAAATTTATTATTAAGCAATTTTATCATTATAGGAACATCATAGTGTAAACTTACATCAATCATCTTATGTGGCCTCTGATGCCATTAAGGGACATAGAAAACACAAGATATATGAGGTTGCTGCTGACATGACAGAGCATATGTTCATAGCAAACATTTTGGATAGGTAGAAGGGCACACTCTAACTATAAAAAGCATAGAAAAATAAATACACAAAACTGAAACCTAATCGTTTACCATTATCAAGTATCATTGTGTTAGTCAGTTATTTTGTTGCTGTGACCAAAATAACTGACAAGTAACTGCTCAGTCCACAGTCAGGAGACTCCCTTGCCCTGGTACCAAGTTGAGGCAGAACATCATGACAGAAGGGTATACTCAAGTAAAGCTGCTCAATACCTGGTAATCAGGAATCAGAAGAACCTCAGGGGAGATGAATGCTTCCAGGCAAGCCCCCATGACCTGCCCCTCCAGCCACACCCAATCTATATACAGTTTCCACTCAGTCTGTTCAAATTAGGTTAGAGAGAAGAAGTCATAGTTCTCATAATCTAATCATTTCACCTCTACCATTTCACCTCTAATCATTTCATATTTCTGCATTTTTAGGTGCTTTGGGGGGACACCTTATTCCAGTCCATAACAATTATGCACTGTGCATAATTGTATGTGCTATACTTTCATATGACTGGCAGCAAGGAGGGTTGTTTACATCAGCATCACCACAAACACATGTGTAATGTACTGGGCTAACACTGGTGGGATGTCTGTGATGTCACTATATGGGAGGAACAGTTCAGCTCCATCATCATCTTATGGGAACATCATCATATATAGGTCCATTGTGACCCAAATGTCACTGTGAGGTCCATGACTGCATTAGAAGCTATAAAATTTCACTTACTTTTTTTTTTTTTTTTTGTACCAGGGATTGAACCCAGGGGTGCTTAACCACTGAGCCACATCCCCAGTCCTTTTCAGGTTTTTATTTTGAGAAAGGGCCTTGCTGAGTTGCTTAGGACCTTGCTAAATTGTTGAGGGTGGCTTTGAACTTGCAATCCTCCTCCCTCAGTCTCCTATGCTGCTGGGATTACAGGTCTGCATCACTGAGCCTGGCTTTTCAATTGTTTATTCCAAGCAATATTATCAAGATAGTTTGTTACCTTAATCTTTAACTATAAAATATTTAGAGATATGATTCTTGTCTCCCCTTTTGTATTCTTGCTTTGTGACCTGAAATAGTAAAGGACATGATGGGACAATTGCAATGTTTCTCTGATACTTCCTGCTTTTATTTCTTTCTTTATAATATTTATTATGACTGAATCAAACAAACTTTATAATAGCTTTATTTGAATGTTTTAAAACTTCTCATGAAGTTTTGACATTTGGTTTTTCATACATTCTCACAAGATGTGAAGAATTCATAGGAAGAAAATGTACACAAAATGTGTCTTAAATGAAATGCTCTTTTTGAAAAATTTAAAATGTCACTAAAATGAGTTTGTATGCTTTTGAATGTAAATAATATTATAATGGTTAGAAAGACTACATAAATTGAATCTTTATTATTATCCACATTCTAATAAACATGTTTGAGCTTAAAATGTATGACATTCTAACTAATATTATCTAGCAGTGTATTATTAATCTGTTTCCTATTTTAGTTTTCTTAATATTGTTTCTATACATAAATTTTGTATTCTTTTTTTGTAATTGTACTCTTTTAATAATATTTATTCAATAATGCATTCATATTTCTTCTGAGATTTGCATCATCAATATGTCAGATTTTCAATCCACATTATCTAAAGAGATCTTCAGATAGAAACAATTAGTCTGAATGACATACAATGTATTTGTTTATACTATTTATTCATAATTTTTGGCAGGAACTGAGGCCAAATTATCCTGAGAATTATCAGCATTATATTTCTGTCAATTTTCAACCTTTGGACTTCTGCCCTCACAAATTTCAAAAAATTATCAAAACTAGAAAAATAAAATGGAACAGGAAAGAGGTGCTGTTACTCAAAGGAGAGATGGTTTCACTGAAAGACAGTCTTTGTTCTGCTTCTCATACTAGAATTTTGCTTGTTTCTCTGGGTTTTAGTTTTCTCATTTGGGGTAGGATCGAGTTTTGAGATTACTAAAGTTTTCTCTGACTCTAAGTTTTATGAAAGCAGTTGTTCTGCCTGTAGTAAATGGCTCATGGTTACATTTTTTATAAATTGCTTTTATTTTTTATATACATGACAGCAAAATACACCACAATTCTTATTACACATATTAAACACAATTTTTCATATCTCTGTTTTTATATAAAGTATGTTCACACCAATTCATGTCTTCATACATGTACTTTGGATAATGATGTCCATCACATTCCACCATCATTGCTAATCCTCTACCCCACCACTTCCCCTTCCACCACTGCCCTATCTATAGTTCTTCTATTCCTTCTATGCTCTCCCTCCCTACCCCACTATGAGTCAGTCACCTTATATCAGAGAAAACATTCTCCATTTGTTTTTTTGGGGATTGACTGACTTCACTTAGCATTATCTTCTCCAGTGCCATCCATTTACCTGAAAATGCCATGATTTTATTCTCTTTTATTGCTGAGTAATATTTCATTGTGTATATGTGCCACATTTTTTTAGTCCTTTGGGTATACACTGAGGAGAGGGATAGCTGGGTCAAATGGTGGTTCCATTCCAAGTTTTCCAGGGAATCTCCATACTGCTTTCCATATTGGCTGCACCATTTTGACTGTTAGAAATCAAGGATCTCCAATCACTTCATATCTGCCTAAACCCAACACAGACATTCAATATTTGAATGGACTCCTAAACTGATCATCTGGACCAGAGGTCTATATGCAACATTGTGGAATTATTCAGACATTCAAACATTTAAAGCATTCTGAGGAAGAAAGACTAAAAACTCTCTGGAAACATGAACCACTTGAACCACTTCAGTAATTTTCAATTGCTTTGTGATGTGCAAGCAAAGAACCTCAATCGCTTTTGCACTGAAACACTTGAATCTCTGATAATTTTACACCCTTACTGCCATTTTCAGAACACCGTCATTTCCCCCACTGAAGTGGTTTTTAAAATATGTGAAGTGTTTCAATACTTTTAAATTATTTTCTATGGCACAGCTCGAACCCTGATCACTTCCAAATTTAAGAGCTAATAAAATTTGAAGTGGTCCAATATTTTCTAAAAAATTATGTGTTGTGATTTCAATTGTTTTATAAATGATGTCAATTTGGATTGAATAGACTAAACAGTAATGTAACAATGTAATGATTCAAGATATATGCATTTAAACTTAACTGCATGAAAATTCCATTAAAAATACAAATGCTAGAAAATGAGTCACATTTCTAACACTACTCCTTGAACACAATATCTTTACAAAACACATTTTTATTCCTTCATTTTTAGACATTGAATGAAACATGGATATCAAAATAAATAAATAAGCAAACAAACAAACTGAAAGAACTAGTATATTTAAGTAAAGAGCAGAAAACAGTTTAAAAATGCTTCTTGGCAAAGAAATTATTACATCTCAGTAATATATAAATATAATATGCACCACATAAAGAGTCTCAAATGTATAGTTGGGCATTAGTTTCCAAACTGAGAAAACTTTAGATCATTTGATATAATATCTACAAGAACTTTTTAAACTAACCTATAACTTCAGAAAACACTGAATTATTTGCTTAATTATAAATATTCCTTTGATATATATTTCAAAATACTCATGTATTTCCTTAATATTTATAAACAATCCTTTCTCTGATTTCCAAAATCCTTACAATAAAACTGATGATCAGGAACATGAAATTTTTATTTTTATTTTTATTTTTATTCTTAGCATATAACTGAGATCAGAATACCAGGATGGAAGCAGCAAGGAGGTGAATCTGGGTGTACCCTTGAGGACAAAGGAGTATCAACAAAAGTAAATAATGCTAAACAAAGGCCACGGACATACTACTAGTTACCCTATATATAAAATTTCATCTTATGAATATGGAAATTGTGATCTCAAAAGGTTAAATTTTTATGACATAAAAAAAAACAAAATTCTGGGCTGGGGATATAGGTCAGTTAGTAGAGAGCTTGCTTCACATGCACAAGGCCCTGGGATCAATCCCCAGCACCACACACATACATACATACATACATACATACATACATACATACATAATAAATAAATTCTCGCTGTTGGTCTCCCTTATACATCATTTTTCCATAGTCATTGTCTAATAAATTTAGGGAGATACAGTAAAATAAATGGAATCTTTCTTTATTGACAATAAGAATTAACTTGGAAAATAATGAAATTTTAAGACACCCAACATGGTTCAACCCTTCCATTGTATAGATGGAGAAGATGAGTTGAGATATGATATGATTGGCAAGGGGCAGGCATCTGACCATAATTCAGGTCTATGTTTTATTTTAACAACTTACATTGTAGAGGCTTCTTGGAACATTCTATTCACTTAGAATGTTTTTTCTGCTTTGTGTTATTATGAATGAGAAGGAAAAAGTCATGGACACTTGTTTGTAAAACATTTTTGTTTTGTAGAAAATGTATCTGAGAGGTCTTTCTACTCTATATTTTTTATCCATTATATTAGAGTTCATTATAAAAAGAAATGTATAAATACTATAATATTCTCTTTTGAGATACACATATATATATATGAATAAAAATTTCAAGTTAATGACAGCTTGAAAATAAAACTACTTAATAGTATATCTGAATTGGAAACTTGAAGAAATATAAATATTCTTAACATTGATTAGTAGTAAATGATTAAATTAGTATTGTAATTGCACATTATTGTAATCCACACTAACTCTATAATTTTTATTTTTGACCCTCAAGAAAAGCTGTTTGCAGAACTGTGATAGTTATATAACATGAAAAATGGTTAGCATTACGATAATCATTTTCAGAATTCTACTGTATCCCACAGTTGCCTTTATAAACCAGTTTCCAAAAATAGTGCTGACTGTATCATTATGCATATAGATTATTTTTAACTAGTGGGGATTTTATTCCCAATGCTCCAAAATTCTACTATTCAAAACTTTATTATAAAAGAGCAATATGTACTAATTTGGGGAATACCATAAAGTTCAAAATGATGTGGTAAGTGTATCTTGTGGGAGGCCAGCCCATGAACCTCTGTTGTTACAGAAAAGGTTTTAAAGACATGCAGTGGTGAGGAGGTACTTCAGAAAGCCAAACCCCAGTTTCACTGGACATAGACATTCAGGGACTATTAGGAATTATAACCAAAGCAGTTCACATGATATAAGTATAAAAAGTCTGTACAAAGCTGTTCATTCTTACCAACATCCAGATTGCCAGTAACTATCTTAGAGTCATTCTACTTCAAAGAAGTTCCTGATACTGAAATTGTCCCAGTACAGAAGCAAAATCAGGGCTCACAGTTGCAAATACATGCTAATTCAGTCCTCAGGGAAGTCCAAACCTGAGGCCTAACATGCAAAAGGTCTGTTGGGTGCTGAACAGATTTTACAGCTTGCCTTCACAGGAGGTAAATTAGGAAGCTCAATGGAACTTTAAAAATGAAATTCAGTTATATTTTAGTTGTTAAACAAATGTACATCTGCTTATATTGTAATTGCAACAAATAGTCTGAAAACAGAAAGTTTTACATCCATCAAAACTTCCATCAACCAGGATTGACTACAGCGAAGATTAGCACGTGTACAATCACCTCTCACACATATTTAGGTAGGAGGAAGGTTAGACAGATACATTATAAACCTCTAATAAATGCAAATATACAAATAAATATAAAGTATATATATTTACCTTATTCAAGAAAAATAACCTAAACTGACCATTAAGTACTTACTGAAATTTGAATCTGCTATGGAGACTATTTTTAAAAATTTCTTATTCCTCTATATTTAAAAATGACTGAAAATAATAAGTTTAAAGTCATTACTTCTAAAGGTATATGTTTTAATTTTAGGTCTTACTGACTATTTGTTGTGAAATATGAGATGATAATATGGGCACAGCCATTTAACACATCTGACAACTCTCTCTTTACCCTTCATCCAAATTAACCTCACTTTGGGGACACTTGCAATTTCTTCTAAAATTGGTTTTACCATAATCTATTTACATGTTTTTTTTTTAATTCTTCTATTATATTTTTAAGTTACTTTTTTTCTGATCTTCCAAATATCTAGTTATATCAAAATGGTATTTAACTTTTTCAATTTTTATTCACAATATTTCCTAAAATTACTTAAATGTTTTTGTTTATTTTGCTTTAAAGGATTTTCTTAAGCCTCTTCTTGACGCTACTTTATGTGCTTTCAGCCATGACAATTTTTTATTCATATAACTGAAGATACTTTAATTTTTAAATTTTTAATACTTAAATGTTTTTTTTTTTTTAAAGAGAGAGTGAGAGAGGGAGGGAGAGAGAGAGAGAGAGAGAGAAAGAGAGAGAGAGAGAGAGAGAGAGAGAGAGAGAGAGAGAATTTTCAATTTTTATTTTTTAGTTCTCGGCGGACACAACATCTTTGTTGGTATGTGGTGCTGAGGCTCGAACCCGGGCCGGACGCATGCCAGGTGAGCGCGCTACCACTTGAGCCATATCCCCAGCCCATACTTAAATGTTTTAATACTTAATTTTTTAAAAAAAATTCCTTGGTTAAACTCCATCAAGCTTCTTTTTCATTTTGCTTTGTTGTCTTATGATATCTTCAATCCACTTATCCTCTTTTTTTTGTTTTTCTTCTTTAAAGAGAGAGATCATTATTGACCAACTTTATGAAACCACGAAGAAGCTTTGTTTTCCAAACCTTGGCCTATTTCCTTGTGTTGGGTTTCTTTCCTTTCTCTGCATTCTGCTTGCATTTCCTTTTCCTTCTGATTTCTCCTCTTCTTTTGCTTTCTATTTAAATTTGCATAATTGTTATTACTCATTCTGATTGTGGTGGGCAGAATGATACTCCAAAGATGGTCATGCCCATTATAATATATAGGACCTGTGAATATGTTGCATCACATGACAGAAAGAACTGTGCTAACACAAATTTTCTGCATTTAAAATAGCTATAGTATTATGGCTTATTCATACAGACCTAATCTAATGACAGGAGTCCTGAAAAGCAGAGCACTTTCCACTGTTGCAGTCAGACTTCATGTAAAAGGAACTTTATCTTTTTGTTGGAAGGGGAAACATGCAAAGCAAGAAATTGAAAGGTTACTGACTATTTGCTATGAAACTGAAAGCAGCCTCAAAGAGTACAGACCAGACCCAAGCTGGAAGCCAGTAGGGAAATAGGGGTCTCTGACAATGACAAAGACCTGAATTCAGCTGGGAATGAAAGTTCTCTGAAGAATCTTCTTGTATGTTAGGAATCCTACAGACTGCTTAATCTTGAGTGACTAGATCATTCTGGCTATGGAGAGATGGAATGTTGCAGATTAAGAGCCAAAATTATATTGAGCTATCTTAGGCCTTTTAGTAACATTACCTTAAATTTTGTATCTGACCTAACATTCTCCTAATTGATCAATATTCTTCTTGGGATGTACTAAGCCAAGCTTATCAGACCTCTAACCTCCACCAACCCTAATGCCAGAAGTGTAATAAGATGACATCTGAAAACTACGGAAGAGATTTTCCCACCTTGCTATAGCCCACGTACCTGGTTCTCCCACCAATGCAAATGTATTGATTCATGACTTTCATTTTTTATGTGGCTATAAAAGTCCATGTAACCTCTTCCACAGTAAAACATGCCATCCAGCATAACTTTAGCCCATCTTGCTGGGCCATGATCTTTCATACTTGGTTCATAATAAACTATTTCTTTCTTTCTTTAAAACAGTGATTATTTTACATTGACACAGCCAACAAACTAAATAAGTTTGGAGGTGGATGCTTTCATCCAAAGGATGTAGCTCTGTCAACACCTTGGTTTCAACCAAGAAAACCTCATCAAGTTCCGCCACACTTTTAAAATTGAGATATTTTTGTTATAGTGAGGGCTAAATTGTATTGATTTATTATGGTGCTAATGGGAAAACTACACATAGGTATATTTTATGGAAGTTTTGAGAGGCCCAGTTTGCAACTTACTGTCACTGTGTCCCTGGAACTTTCTCTGTGAATGCATTCCTACCATTCTGTTATGCAAGGGTTTAGTGTTGCAAAGGTTCTCCACCTGTGAGAGATTACCACCTTCTTATTTCATTATTTTTAGCTAGGAAGATAGGCTGTAGATAGAAATAATGTCAGGTTATCCTGTCTCCTCCATAATCTTCACCATCCTTTCCTTTCTTCAGAGCTAAACCCATTTTCTGCAAAGATACTTGCTATTTTTTTCTGAGATATCTATACTTCTAGATATTATCTTCTATTAAATGGTCCTTAAGAATGTCTTTTAAGTTTAGAGAAATTCATAATCCTCCAGCTGTCAAAGAAGGCACATCTCAGACTATCTTGTCTTTTATTGCATCTAGCACCCTACTTCACTATTTCCTTCCTAATGTACAAATTCTGGTTCTGGCACTTTCCTTATTTTATTGTGATAAAATGTTTTATTCCAATGTTTGCTCATTTGTTATTGTTGTGCACTTTTTAGATGTAAAGAGGATATTAAAGAAAGGAATTTTGGTATTCAATATTTTCTTAGAATCCTATGGTTTCTGTGTGGAGGATAGATTGGAAGTGGGTAGATGAAGAAATTTAAAAAAAAAAAAAAAACCCTGGAAATTCATTCAACTAAAGTGGAAAATGATGGTACCCTATTTGGAGATTGACAGTTACAGTGAGATCAGATTTTAGTTATTTATTCAAAATAGAGTCAATATGATTTGCTAGGGAGTATGGTATATGAGGAAAAGAGAAAAGAAAAAAAAATGTTTCAAAAGTATTTGGTGGGAAGGTAGCAGAATACAACAGTCACTAATATGGCATTATGTAAAAATGTGAATATGTAACAGATGTGATTCTGCAATCTGTATTTGGGGTGAAAATGGGAGTTCAAAACACAATTTGAGTCAAATGTATGAAAGATGATATATCATGAGCTATGTAATGCTTTAAATAATCAATTAAAAAAAAAGAAAAAAAAAGTATTTGGTGGGCGGCCACATGGTATTATCAAAACTTCTCATTGCCTGAAGAATAGGTCCATATTCTTTAGCGTACTATTTAAGACTCCCTTAAATGTCATACTTCTAGGCCCTTCTAATCTTATTCATCATATATGACATATATGTCATCATGTATGACAGCCATATTGTGTTCTAGAGTGTACTTAGTAGAAGGTGATGACTACAGTCTAATATCAAAGAAGAATTTATTAATCACTATAGACTGTATTGAAGAAATAGTTCTATAAATATATATGCATAAATATATATAATATTATGCACTGCTTATACGAAGAAAGCCGGATATACTACTATAGCAGTATGAAATTTTATTCATTTGATATAAAGCATTTCAAAAAGAAACTTTGTGTGAGATGGCATATTGAAATCCTACCTGAAGCATGCCACACAGGAATGACAATATTCAGTGTAATAATACAAAATCAATAGATGTCATTAAACATACCATCTGAAGCAAATTTGAATGCCATTTTGTTGATTATTAATTAAACTTATGCCTGTCAAATTGAAACTAAAATTTCTCTTTTGCTTGAAAATTGGTCTTCTTTTCTTGTAAAATACTGATTGAAGTTAAAGTAATGGAGCCATTAGCAAATAATCCCATCAGATATATTTTTTAACAATGAGGTTTGACTTTTTTAAAAGAAAAATCTGTCTGTATAAATTCCATGAAGAAAGCTTTTGGAAATGGTCCTTTAACTCTTATTGATCATGACCTTGGCATTCAAAGTCTAATTATACTAAAATCTTCCCCGTGTCTCTTGTGTACTAGAAAATCATTATCTGAAATTAATCAGTTCTTCAAACACATAGTTTTTAATTATCATGATGTTATTGAGATAGAAAAAATTAATAATATAGATATTGTACTAATTTCAGATATTTTATTTGTAAAAATTACAGTATTAATATGAAAGTAAATGTGTAATATATTTTACATCTTATAACTACAAAAATGACATAAGACTAAAGATCCCTTTCTGCTTTTGATAGACATTATGTTTCAGAAGAGAATAATAACTTTAAAATAATATCACTAATATTCTTGGGTGCTTATTAGGTGCCAGTAACTATTCGAAATTCTCTATTTTCTTTTAACAAATTACTAGTTATCACTTAGTATGTGCAAGCACTCTAACAAATACTTTACAATCACTACCTTGTCCAATACTTACAATCACATGAAACTAAATAATTAATTCCCCTGTATAGAAATGAAGGAAAAGAAGTATGAGAGGTGACCAAAACTTTCTTTAATCCTACTATACAATACATATTATATGATGTTGTAACCCCATAAGCAAAATTCTACGAGAGACTCAAAGATCCCAGCCCCTAAATACTGGCAAGACATGTGGATATGATGAGATTTGCCTCCTGTGATTAGATTATGTTACCATGGCAAAGGTGAAAGGATTTCACAGATGTAATTAAGGTCCCTAATCCAATTGTCTTTAAATTCTACCAAACAAAGACTATGCTGGTGGGCTCCATCAAGCCCTTTAAAAGAGTCCAAGCCTTGCCTGAATGACAGATTCCAAGTAACAGAGATGTTCACCTATAGCCTTAAACAAACAAAACAGTGTGTTGTGGAGAAGACCACATGGCAGAAAACTATGAACACTGGTAGGGTCTAAGGATCATCATCATATCACTAGTAAGGATGGAATTCTACTTCTACCTAGTGCACTTGGAAGAGGACCCCATGCTTCAAATGAAAACTGTAGTCCTGAGTGACACCATGGTCTAGCCTATTAGAAACTGAGTGGAGAAGTCAGCTAAACCATCCCTGATTTCCTGACCCACACTGACAGGGAGGTAATAGATTTATGCTGTATTAAGGTAATAGATTTATGCTGTAATTGTTATACAACAATTTAAAACACTGTAGTTAACCCAGGTCTTGGTTTTGCCTCATTATTAGCTTAACTGCCATTCTTAAAAGAATATTGGGTGTTTTTTTTTTTTTTTTTGAACCCTACATGTCTGTCAGTAACAGTGAAGAATAGATTTTCTGAACACTTCTATGACAAAGTAGGCTTCATCAAGACACTAAAAAATGCATTATATTTACACTGCTGAGACTACTATGGGTACCAAATGAACCCAATGTCATTCTTTAATATCACGTTATAAAGAAGTATAAGTTGAGAGTAGTTACACATAGAAAACGGAGCAAACTGCATAGTTTATAGATCTTTTAATCCAAATTCCAAATATAACTAACTACAAGCACAATCTCTCATTGATAAATCTTACCTCTCTCACATATGAGTCATTTCTAGCTCTGATTCACCATCTGTGATTCATTCTTTTAATCTGCTTGCATGCCTGGCATTAATCTCATCCCATAATATCTGCTGATGTCATGGTTATTTATATTTTTTCTCCATTAAAAATGGAAACTCTTTTAAATTTAATTTTAAGGACAAAAATCCAGATACATGCTATTTGTAAGATGCACTCACAACTTAACAATGCAAAAAATGAAAATCAAGAGTAGGAAGAGAATATACCATGCAAATACAAAAACAAAACTTGGCATTATAATGGTCCTCACACAATAGAATGTAAGGAAAAATTGTAAATGGTATCAGAGTTTGTACACTCCAAGTACAAGTCTCTCTGTCTACACTAGCAGAAGATTCACACAGCACATGTATCCCTGAGGACATCTTTCTAGTTCTATGTCTACTGTTTCACCTTTGTGCAGTCACAGGGGTCCTGGAGCACATGAACTCTGTTCTCCTTCACTGGGTTCTCTCTGATACTTTGGACAGCAAAGGTGTTGACTTTGGCTCACTGCTTTTAACATTCTTTCTCTCATCTTTAATTTTGCTGTACAAAATTAAAGTAGAGGGAATTTACTGAAATAGATTTAAAACACATATGATCTTAACAAAAGTATGTTGTAAGTTTAACAATTTCAGTTTGTAGTCTTCAGGATTTGACCCTTGATGTTCATAGACCTGTTCTGTTCCCTCCCAGTGGAACCTCTGATTTAACTTAAAGAGGTAAACTTCTACTCTATCATCTTTGAATCCTTCTCATAATTAGCTATGCATGGCCGGTCACAGCTCTGATAATATTACTTTCAAATGTCATTTAAGTATTTTACTATTGTTAGGTTGCATGTGTTTATGGCTACATTTCCTGGATTCCTAGATCATTAGAAACTGCCCAATAAGAATTCCTTTTCTTTTGAAAATGATTTTTTAAAAATCTATTTCTATATCCCAACTTCCATATTTAAACGTTTCAGAATAATTCCTCTTACTCCAGACAGATAATTAAAATTTGATGCCTAATCCCAAGTATCTATGGTATCAGGTTATCACATGAAAAGCCCTGTTCCATCACTCATTCCTCTTTCTCTCTGTTTCTTTTCCGGAGAGTTTGAGTGCTTCTTTCCCCTCTCTTTTTGCTCTCTGACCCAGCAAGACTATAAAGATAAGAGCTACATTTTTCTTTAAGCTCTCTGGAGAGAAAGCACTCCACAGGGTGCTTTATGACACCCTCCAGCATCTCAAAGATCTTATTGGCAGGAACTTTGCTGAGTACAAAGCAAGGCTGAATGGCGAGTTCCTTTGGCAGCCTGGGTCTTTTTTAAAGTAGGAAGTGAAAGATGCTAGAAAGAGGATTTATTCTCTTCTGAAATCCTTGCCCTATCCTAAGAATGCTAACATACTAATGTTAAAACTCAAGAAACCCCCAAATCCAAAGATGATAGAAATGTGTGAATATATAAGTGAATGTGATGGAATTCTAAGCACACTGAGAGGTGATTTTTCTACATCTAACTAGGCGGTTTGTTATTAAGGAATCTCTGGAAATAGAATGGAAAATGCATTACTCCACTAGGCACAAAAACATGGAATTTGATGCTTAAGAAATGTGTCTTCTGAACACAGGCTGTCCCTTTCAAAGATAGTATAGTTATTTATACTATCAGCATAAGTCCAATGGCTATATTGATTCTTTCTCACCTTGTGATACACAGAGTCATGATAACAGGTTAAGTACTACTCAAAGACTCATTAAATATCATGATTGACATGTTAATGAATTTAGAAAAATTTGCAAAGAAAACTCAATGCTGTGTATTAATAAGTAAAATACACTGCATTACCACCTTAAAGTCCTCATAGCTAACTGAATAACAATATTTAAGGATTTAACATAAAGGATTACTTAATAATACTTTATAGTACATACAATAATGCATATTATGATTTATATTTTTTATAAAAGGTGTAAAAATAAAGCTGTGAGTTAACACTTAACTGTATGGATGTGTATAGGCAATAGATTATAAATTTAAAAGAATAAAACTCTCAGACTTCATATAAAAATACAGTAACTACCTAAAATATCAAACAAATGAGAAATATTGAGGATTTTTTTTCTTGAGGGAGGCAGTTTACCTATTTATTTGTTGGTTTTATTTTTTATATACAGAATGGAACCATGACCCAAATAATATTCATTTCCTTTTAGTAAAATAAAATTCCTATAATCAAATTAGTCATCTTTGACTGTATCTTTTAAACTTTAGCTGATCTATCATGATGAAAAACAAATGACATCATTAATATATGATGAATCATTTTGTATATTTTTTCTACACAGTAATAAAAAATGAAAAAAAAATCTGCTATAACCACAGCCAAATTTTCTTTCAAATAGTAAAACACTAATCTAAATATATATATTTTCCCAGAATTGTAGTAGTAGTATAGATTGTGACTCTATATCTGGTTAAAGTGAAAAAGGAAATTGTTTTAAGAGATTTAAGTTTATGGTAGTTTTCGTGACCATTGTTACATGTTTAATCCTGGAAAGGTTCAATCTCATTTAAATATCACCTCCCATCAATCACCAGTGCTTTCCTTCCTGGGTCATTGAGAACATAATAATTCATTGTGTTATTTGAAGGTGTGCTGACCTACTTTCACTAGTTAATTTCAAGAGAAGGATCAGATGGTCCATGGTTTTCAAAATTGATTTGACAATAGATCTTTACTAGAGACCCACAACATGATCTGAGGACATTCCAGGCAGCAGAGGCTCAAGGTCATTATTGAAATGAAAATTCCTCAAATTAATTGGTTGCCTTAACTGTATTCTATGCCAGTTGACTATCTTATGTCAATCAAGACAGAATAAGATAATTTTGAATTTCAAATTTGGAAAATATTATCATATGTGATTAAAAAGAAATCACAATTTGAGAGCTGGATGACTTTATAGTCATAGAATATTTTATTCCAACCATGTTTTAGATTCTATTGAATTCTCTCTCTACATTTAAAGAAACTGGCCAAATTATTGAAATAATATTTACTATATTTTGGATACTCTTCACTCTTTTAATTTCACTTTAAAATATTTCTAATATAGACACTTCTATCTTTTGAAAGGATTTTTCTGCATGACTTCATTTTGCCCCATAACCTTAAATACACTCATAGAAAAACTAGTGAAATATTCAAATATTTTGTCCCACACCAAAATCCATCAAAGAACTTATGATAATTGTGGGTAGTTATTGGAAATGATAAATTATCAATTACCTTGATGATTTAGTAAAAAGGCATTATATAAAAATGAGCAACTTTACTTTTTTTTCTAAAAATTATACAACTGAAAAGGATTCCAAGGAGAAATTGGCCTAGGTTTTGACTTTCAAACACATTCCAAAGCATACACCTAGAGACTAGAAATAAATAGAAATGGAGAGAGAAAGGAAGGGAGAGAGGGAAAGAGGGAGGCAGAGAGGGAGGGAGAAAAGGAGGGGGAGAGAGAGAAGTTTGGATTATTTTCTATAATTACTCTCTCTAGTATTGTCTTGTTATGAATGAACTTTCATATATATATATATATATATATATATATATATATATATATATATATGAAGCTTTTTTACTTTACGAAAATTCCCTTTTTAAAATAGGACATGCAAAATAATAGCCTACCTTTGATACACTTTCTTTATATCTTGAAGCTAAACTAGTTCTTATTTTTCTGTTTTATAGGCAGAACCTACTCAGTTTCCTTCTCCTGTCTTCATGAGACATATTTTCCATTTCAAATTTTATTTTTATGGCTGTACTTGGAAACCTTTTCAATTTTCCCAATATCCTTTTGAAATAGAAATATTTAACCATTTTGCCTGTTCTTTCTTCATGGCGAATGCTTTCTGTTTATGATATTTTATTGGCACTTGGCAGGAAGTTATACTTGTACAAGTTTAGTGAATCTGTGATCTTGATATTATATCTTTCACAATAATATAACAATATCATCCAGTATTTTACAACATTTTAATCTTTAATTTCTCTTCTGTACAGTAGTTCATTTTATAAATTATGGCATGCTTAGAAGATTTGGTTAGTTGAAGTATCTGTTTTACGTATACAGAAATGGATATTAAGTGAAGTTTAACTATACCAAAGGTAATGATACATGTCTGACTATAATTCTCATTTGTGGAATTTTGTCTCAGAAGTTCTTTTTTAGAAATGATCATATATCTGCATATTAAAGTGAATATGTATTAAAGAGGATCACCATTTCACTGCCTGACTAATTCAAGTTTATATGTTCTGAGGTCTTAATTCTCAGGATCTGAAAATATGTAATCTCAAGACTAGAAATGTTAACACTTAATGTAAGCTGTAATGTCTGTGTTGCCCCAGGAGCAACAGTTGGCCCCCAATGTATTGCACTATAAATTTTACACTAGTAGATATGTGCTTTGTTTCACCATGTATCTGTAAACACGTCCTTTAGAACTTTCTGATCTTTTTTTTAATATAAGCATGTATATTTACAGAAATTCACATGCACATGGGTGTATACAAAGTTGCATATATATAAACATGAATATTTATAAACATGTAGACTCACATATACATACATCTATGTAAAGAAGCAGAGCCTTGTCTGATTTTCCACTGGGAAAAGAAATGATAATGTAAGTATATCTTAAACTTTAAAGATTTTGTTAGGATTATTTATATACCCAACTTCACAAAATCTAATGCATTAATAATATTGTTCCATTTTTGCCTTTTAACAACATAGTGAAATAGATAATAATCCATAGTTTTGGGATAAGAAAATTAAGGCTCAGAAAGACAAAGCAAATCATTTTAAGAAATCATGACTAATACACAGATTTTGAGTTGATTCCATGGATAACTAGCTCCAAGGTAAAAAATTATTAACTACTGTACTTCATTGCTTCTGGTTCATATGTTTATAGGTGCCCAATTTTTTTTCAGAATTGAACACATTGATTACTGCATGCAAAATGATCATTCTGTGCACTGATATACAATTACAAAATTCCAGAAACATCCATTTGCAATAATGGTTTTGCAAACAGTTGAATGTTTTAGTTTCCAATTTTCAAGAATTAAAAAAGTTATTTTAATATCTAAAACTTAAGTTTCACTGACTAGAATAGATTTTATTGCGCTAACAAGGTCAGATAAAATTTCAATGTTACTATCTTTTAGAATTTCAATGTCACTATTTTTTATTATTATTAGAGCTTTATAGTTATATAGTGGTTGGATTCATCCCAACAAACTCACCCATGGAATTTAGTTTCAGTTCATTAATGCCCCTTTTCCCTCCATTCCTTCCTCCCCTCTCTCATTCTGCTACCTCGACTCTACTACACATCCTTTTGCTAATACATTAACTAATATTTTATTGGTTCTTTCTTCCTATGCATAAGGATGAAGTTCCCTGTTGTATATTTACATGTGCACATGTTTTTTTTTTAAGAATTCACTCTGCATTGCCTCCCCTTACCCATAGATTTCCACTCTTTCTTTTGATCTGTCTACAATAATGATCTTACCTATATTTTGACGTTATCCTATATTTCCCTCCCTCTTTTCCTTTATTTTACTCTAACTTCTGCATACAAGAGAAAATAGTTTCTGAGTTTGGCTAACTTCACTTAGCATGATATTCTATGTTTCTATCCATTTATTGGCAAATGCCATAATTTCATTCTTTTTAATGGTTGAGTAGAACTCCATTGTAAATATATACTACAGGTTCTTAATCCATTTATCTATTGATAGTAATCTGGGTTGATTTTATAAGTTAACTATTGTGAATTGTGCTGCTGTAAACATTGATGTGTATATGTCACTATATTATGCCATTTTTAGAATATATTGAAAACGAGTCGCTTATAAATAGCATATAGTTCATTATTGTTTATGATCTGCTCAACTAATAATACTCAGCATTAGTATAGATATGTGTTTATATTTTCCTGCCATTTTTTTTTGCTGTATTTTATCCTGCCTTGATCTCATTTAGCAGGTTATTCTTCTATCAAATTACCTCTATTTGGGAATTTGGGGGATTTTTTTTTTAGTTCCTTTGTGTAAAGTTTATCTTCCAATATTCATTATAGTGCTGGCTTGGTGTTCATGTATTCTTTTAGTTTATTCTTATGTTAGAAAATTTTTATCCTCCCCCCTAGAGTTTGAAACTGAGCTTTTCTGGGTATAGTAACCTTGGTGGGTAAGTGTTATCTTTGGGGGCTTGGAATATCCCATTCCGGGCCTTCCTTGATTTTAAGGTCCAAATTGAGAAATCAGAAGTAAGCTTTGTTGGTTTGCCTCTAAATGTAACCTGGTGTTTCTCTCTTGTAGCTTTTAATATTCTATTCTTATTTTTTTTATGTTAGGCATTTTGATTGCAGTATGTGTTAGCAAGCTTCTCGTTTGAATAGGTCTATTGAGAGTCCTGTAAGCCTGCTGTATGAGGATGTCTCATTTCTTAATATTGAAAAAAGTTTTCTGTAACTACCTCATTTTAAATATTCTTTAGGCCATTAATTTGTACCTCCATGTTATCTTCTGTCCCAATGGCTCTCAGGTTTAGTCTTCTAATTTTGTTCCAGAGTTCTTGTATATTGTGGTCATTTTCTATAATTTTTTCCCTTTATTATTTTCTGTGTACTCAAGATTATATACCCTGTCTTCAGGGCCTAAATTTCTGTTTTTAAGGGATGAGATTCTATTTTCTATGCAATCTAATCTGTTAGTGATGCCTTCAAGTGAATTTTTAAATTAGATTTATTGTGTCTTTCATTTCTAGGAGTTATGCTTGGTTTCTTTTCACTATTTTTTATTTTTTTAAGTGGTCTTTCATCTCCTGTAATTGCTCTCTTAATTTTTTCCTTAGGTCTTCTATTGATTTGTAAAACATTCTAATAATAAGGTTTTTTTTTTAATAATCTTTCTTTGCGATTTCATCCAACTCACTATCAGTGAGATCCTTTGTTAGGGGATTGTGAATTCTGGGGGAAGAATTTTTTGCTTGTTTCCTCATATTTTCAGAAGCCTCGAACGAGCACATCAGTTTCAGTGGACTCCCTTATCTCATTTTTATGTATTTCCTTTTGTACGTAATTATCTTACTTGTCCTGGCATTCTGTTTTTGATGTATGAGTAGATGCCAAAGGGTGGGATCTGAGGTCCCTCTTGGATTATTCCTCCTTTGGTCCTCCTTTTTGTTGGTTTGGGGCTTTTGTCTCCTTACTTCTTTGAGGTGGAGTAATGTCAGGGCTCTGAGGTTGTAGATTATGTATGAAGTATAATTCACTGTTGCTTAATTGAAATGTATCTCACAGTTGCTGGATCTCTACTCTGTAATCTTGAACTTTTCTAATCTCTTTCCAGGCCTCTTAAAGGGAGAGGGAAGTCAGAAGTGGCAATAATGTCAATTACAAATGTACAGCTTTATATTAAACATTTGGTGAATACTTTGATATCTGTTAATACAATTTTGCCTCCTAAATAGGAATGGTGGGGTCAGCATTTAAGCACAGTACCAAAAATAAAAAAAAATTAAAAATAAACAGAACTACATCAGAAATTTGACAGCAGGTATCTACTATGTTGTTAGATCAGATTGGTACACTCCCAGGATACACTTTTGCCATATTCTCTGAGGAGAGTTCCTGTAGGTGGGGTTTAGTAAGCAAGCCTCAGTAACAACTATTGCAAAAAATACATGGTATTAATGTAAATACCCAGGGCTGGGGTTGTGGATCAGTGGTAGAGCGCTTGCCAAGCACATGAGAAGCCCTGGGTTTGATCAGCACCACATAAAAATAAATAAAAGTATTGTGTCCAACTACAACTAAAAAGTAAATCTTAAATAAATAAGTACCCAATTTCTACTATGACATCATCAATATTAATATCACCAAAAAACAGGAATGGTGGGTTCAGCAATTGTCAAGCATAAAAATAGTAACCACACATTAGATCTGGTTTTATAACAAACATCATGTGTCAACTGAGTGGTACATAACAGTAATGATGCATCATCATTAATGATGCAGGAAGGAGTTTTATAAGCCACTTGGTTCTGAAATATGGTATAAATACAGTTAATTAGGGAAAAGAAAGTTAGAAAAGAATTTACAATTTCAAAAGTGAACAGAGTTAGAATCCACATATCAGAGAAAACATTGGGCTATTGGTTTTGGGGGGGTTGGCTTATTTCTCTTAGCATGATATTCTTCAGCTCCAGCCATTTACTGGCAAGCGCCATAATTTCATTCTTCTTTAAGGCTGAGTAATATTCCATCATATGTGTATATCACATTTTTTTTATCCATTCATCTGTTGGAGCACACCTAGGTTGGTTTCATAGTTTAGCTACTGTAAATTGAGCAGCTGTAAACATTGATGTGGCTACATCACTATAATATGCTGCTTTTAAGTCCTTTGGATATAAACTGAGAAGTGGGATAGCTGGGTCAAATGGTAGTTCTGGAGGGGAGACATTATTACCTAGGTACATTTATAACTATACTACCAGTGTGATTCTACATCATGTACAACCAAAACAATCAGAAATTATACTCCATTATATATGATGTATCAAAGTGCATTTTATTATCACGTATAATATTAAAACAAATTTAAAAATTAATAAAAAAGAAATAGCCACAGAATCAATCAATAAAGATGGCTACACTTTTTAAAAACATGAACAGAGAAAATGTAGAAAGATGCAGCAGGTGGTGTTTATATGAAAGGTGGGAAAAACAGAAAAAGAAAAGTATTGGGAGGGAGGAAAAGAGAATAATAGAATTTGTCTATTAGCAGGGGAGTGAAGAGCAAGAGGAAAACAAGAATTAAACAAATAAAAATAATAAAAAACCACACCAAAATATACAATTCCCAAAATCTGAACCCTCAAAGTCAAGGCAAGGGAAAAATAACTACTTTTTGCTTTCAAAATGCTAAAGTTGTGACAAAAATACACAAATAATAGTATGTTAATATGAACCAATCAGCACAGGAATTGAGAGAGAGAGAGAGAGAGAGAGAGAGAGAGAGAGAGAGAGAGAGGGGAAAGAAAAGGAAAGAAAAGAAAATCTTAGTGAAGAATGAAGGAACAATCTCCACTGAGGTGGTCAAAATAGTTGACTAGATTGGGAGGTTGCTGTCTAGGTGCAGCAGTCTTTCTTTCCAATTCTTCTTGGATTATGTACTGTGAGAGAGAGCAAGAGGGAGAAGATGTTAATCCCTTCCTGTTTTGTGTTGCTCTCTGGGCTGCCAGTAGGAGTGGCCTAAAGTATATGCAGTTTGATTTAAGACTCGGCTTCCCTTCTCACCAGTATGAAGTGAGATGTGTCAGGAAGTACTGTCGGTTGGTGTTTCGTCCATTCTGACCAGATCAGTGCACCCCAGGTACAGTTTCTGCAGTGTTCTTTGAAAGAAGTTCCAGAAGGTGGGGATTATAAGCAAGACTCAGGGGCTTTGTTGGGTGGCACCTGCTTTGGAGAGACTAGATCAACCACCCTTAGAACTAGAGAGTAGCCAATTTCATGGAGAGTCTAGTTTTCAGGAACCTCCAGAGAAATCCAATCACAGGACAGGCGTGATCCTCCATTCACTGCTGTTCAGAAGCCCAGCTTTCCTGAGTTTAGTCCCTGGGTGCATTCACCCTTGCCCACTCAGACTCCTGGCCAGCCTTAGCTGGTTACATGAGCCACCAGACACAAAGGAGAAGCAAGTCAGTCTCTCCTCACCCTTCCGACTGGAATCTCCCTGGGTACAATTTCTCTGCTCTTGTTTCACTCACATTCTGCTGGACAACACTCAGTCACTGGGTTGGACTCTGCTGGATACTGTGGCACAGTTTGCTCTGATCTCCTGGAAGGAGTCCTCTCTGCAACAAGATGACCCCAAGATGGCACCTACCTCAGCTCTCTTTGGCCAGATGAGATACAGAGTGAGCTTTTCAAGCACCATTATAAAATGCAGTCTCTGGATCAGCTAAGTTTAGGCAGCTTTTTTGATCTTAGGTCTACCAATTCTTTGTTCTCTCTCCTTCTATGGCGAATAGGCATTGCTATGGCCACTTTTCTGCACTGGTGTGGCGGCTGGGTGGGCTCCAATGTATTCTTTCTTCTTTTCTTATTGTACCCAAATTTCTGAGTCCCTAAGTTACTTTGAATGACCAATATTGAATTTTAGTGAAATCCCTCTTTTATTCATTCTCACTGAGAAGCTGTTCACCTGCTGCTTTAGTCCTGAGTCACTGTGTAACTCCATTATCTTCTAATTCCTCTATATTTCTTTCTTATTTATTTATTTATTTTTGGCACCAGAGATTGAATACAAGGGCTTTTAACCACTGAGCTATATCCCCAGCTTTTTTTTTTTATTTTGAGACAGTGTCTCAATAAGATGCTTAGGGCCTAAGTTACTAAAGCTAGCTTTGAAGTTGTGGTCCTCCTGGCTTAGCTTCCCAAGTCACTGGACCGCTATCTTTCTGATTCACAAATATGTCCAAGACTTTGACATCACACTGGATAGATGTCTAACAAAAACCTGATCATTGCTAATATATTTAATAGCATATTTTGAATCCTCTTTTTTATTTTTTCTTTCCCACATTCACAACCTAAATTCAAGACCTCTACCATTTTGACTCTTCATTTTATTTCTGAAATCCTAATTCTAATATATACGTATACCAAACTGTTTCCAGGGCCTCTCCTAGAGGAAATTGGTAATGATGCTGATAATGTTCCCTTACCTTTTTTTCTATTCCAAACTTCATATTTAGAATGCCTTTCTTTTCCAGTGTAACAGCTAAGTTTGAAAGTATTATTTAGTGACTTGCTAGTCTCTTCCCTACTAAAAAGCACTTCTTATGGTTTCTTGTGTTTGAGATGTTGTCTTTCCAATATTGCAAATACTTCTATCATTCCCATGTAATAATCCCCTTCACACTCTCCTTCAATTGTCAGAGTTTATGTTTGGTACTATATCTTAAGTCTCATAGCTTCACTCCTTCTCAACAATGCAGTAAATTGACCTTTTCTCTTTGATTCATGCCTGAACAACATGTGTTACATAGCCACTACATATGATCCACATATACATCATGTGTTATACATACATTAACATGTATTATATAAAATGTATACATAGGTGCAAAAAAGAATACATTATAAACAATAGAGAATGTAGCATGTGTATTTCTCTAAAACATTTCTCTTCATGGTCATCTTTGCAGATTGTGGAGAAAAAAATTTAAAGTAGCTAAGTGCTTTCACAAGGTCCTGCCTCCCCTTTTCGAAGTTAACATCACAGATGGCTCCGCTGTGCATCAAAGTCAAGAAGTACCAGTCTGAAACAGGACTGTGCTACTTGATCTGTATATCTATTGAGTCCTAAACCTCCCGTTAATTGGAAAAATGATTAAATTGTTGAGATAAGAAAAATCTAACTTCATATTTCAGGATAATATATGTGGAAAAATCATCCACCAGTTATTCCTAGATTGTCTGCTTACACTCATGTCAATTATTAAAATGAAGAATTATTTTTTTCAGAAAAGTAAAAATACTTCCAATCCTATCAGAACATTTCCATAAATATCTGTTTTATTATAAAAACACTGTTTTTATAACTTTGCCTATAGACATTAGTGAAGAGAGGAAAGTATTTTGCAACAGCAAAGCATTTGCAAAAATTGTAGTTTTATTGAGATAAAAAGGGAATATGAATTCCAGGTGAAAATGTATAATGTTAACATGTCCCAGGATCCAGTGACATCTCATTGAGGTGAAAGGGCAAGAAAGGAGGAATTCTGGGGACTAGCTTGCATTCACATAACAAATACTTAACATACACAGAAATTGAAATTCAAAGGCATTAAAAATTTGAGCAAGGGCACACAACTGAATTTGAAATTACATATCTAATTTCTAAGTCCATGGTTTTCCTACTGGACAGAATGTGAGGGTACTAGTACCTCACCATCTTGTATTTTAATAAAATACATAGATGTGCCTTGTATTATCTATTTTATAGGCATGATCTTTATTCCCTTTATGCATCTTGTAATATACTTTTTGCTTCCTCAAATGTCTATTATATAGACATTAAGACCACAAATTCTTTTTTAAAAAGACTAATGACATGAAATGTCATAGAAATTGGTATTCACATGACTCTTAATAGAGATATGTCACTCTGCTCCCAACCCATAATAACCTCTTTAAATTTCCCTGTGCACTTTGTTGTATGTACAGGTCATACTGGACAAATAGGAGAAATGCATAAACTGGAGCATAAGGAATTATCAGACTGAAACTTAGATGTATATTCTCTTCAAAAGAGGCAATTATGTCTCATTCTTAAACATCAGTCAGCATTTGGACCTTTGCTAGCTCTTACCCTAACACAATTCCAGCCATTTTAACATTTTAAAATATGCTGTAATGGCATTTTTCAAACTTAAATGTATTGTTTTTAAATAGAAGCTATTCCCTTCCATTATCAATATGCATTAAAACTCTTGAACACAAACTAAAATATGGCATTTGTAATTTTAAATGAAACTATCTTTGCATAATTGTTTGGTTCAACAATACAGAGTGTGTAATACAAGTCTTTCCCAAGCTACATACATATTCATGATCTGTTTATTCTACTTAAGATGTAATATGAATGTATGTTGCTTGTTTTGTATTAAGAGTTCCTTTAAAATATGTGTCCATTTTGATACGAGCATTTGAATTTTTTTTAAAAAAATAAAACTGTACCCCCAAATAAGTAACTATTCTACATATTATATTTCTATCATATTCTGTATCTTACAATTAATTCCAAGCACACTAAAGATACAAAAAAGAGACAGATCATGAGGTTGATATTGACTGCTAGGTAAGCTATGAGATATGATTAAATAGACACATGGATGCTGTTAGAACCTTAGGAAGTGATCCAAACAAGATAGGTGGATTAGTAAATATTCTTGTTAGGTAAGAACATTAATTTTGGAAAAAGTATAAGAATTTATATAGGGAACTATTAAAATAAGGGCATATTATCCATTGGCTAGAAAATTTGATTCTTCTTGGATAGCAATAGTGCCACTGCATCAAGATTTTCTGTACACATACCTGCATAATAGTCAATAGGTATTAATAAAAGTCCAGAAGCTAGTTTTGTGCTTCTCTGTTATTTCTGTTAACTTTCTTCTCCCCAGACAAATTCACAGATGATTCAGCTCTTCTGTATGATGCCTCATCAGCACTTTTGAATTCTTTCTACCATTCTTGAGAGTGAAGAGAGGCTCAGAAACAATGGGTGCTCAAAGAGGTAGACTTCCAGCAGCATCATAGAAAAGTAAAATGTCAAATGGTAGATTTTAAAGTTTTTCTTAAAAAGCTTTCACATTCACCAGTCTGAAAGCTAATCAGTGAAATATAAAATACACTTAGATTATCCCAGCTCTTTATTTGTTGTCAAGGTTGTCGGATGATTCCCAGTGAAAAAGCAGCAGTCTGGTTCTATCTTATTCCCAGTTTTGATTTATATCCTAAGTGTCTGCACTCCCCTAATAAGAATCTAGGAATATCCATCACAAGTCATTATCTGGGAAACATCAGAGCTTTCTGTATTTGCTTATTTGAATTCCTCTTTCTTACAGATTATGCTTGACACTCAGTGGGGTTTCTGGAGACTGTACAAATTTGAAAATCATCACTCAGAATCACCATAAGCAAATATTTAGAAGAGCCACATTCAAATGTGATTGGTGTCCCTTTCATTTCATTACAGGGGCCCTATTCTTCTGCCTTACATTTAAACTCTTGAAAGTTTTGTCTAGATTATAAATGCTTTTCATTAAGAAATCATTTTAATGCTTAATAAAAAATCATAATGCGATCCAAAATATCAACTATGTAGCAAAGGTCAATTTCATACTGCCATAAACTCTATAGTTATATTGAAATCCATTTTCCCATATTTAAAAACAGGTGTGGGAATCAGTAGTAACAGCTAATGAGATACTAACTTTTCTGTTTTCAAACCTTGACTAGACTTCTCAAGCTTATACTCGTGCTGTGTTCTAAGTCATCCTCTCATTATGACTAAAATATTGTCCACATGAAAAAAAAAACTTAGTTCTTCTTAAATTCTCTGGAATGTTTTTTTTTTCCCCTCATCCTGACTTGGTAAAATGTTCACACAGAGCAGACATGCCTACTGTTCTAAAAGATCATTCAAAAAACTAGCAGACTGTAAACTGAATGGATTCTTATCTCAGAAGGATGAAGGACAGAGCTGCCCTGCTGGGATTTGAAGTGTTGGTTCCAGGGAGTCTAGATATTTCAAACCAGACGCTTACACAACCCATTTTTCTCTGGCCTTATGACTGAATGCACTAATTCATTTACCATTGAAAGTGTCCTTCTATAATTTATGCCACACTCTGACATGTATTTAACTCTCTAAAATGTCTTGAATACAATTTGTTTGAAAGACATTATACACAATAAACCATAATGCATTTTTAAGAGGCATCTTGGAGTAAAATTAAATATAAATTGAAGAAAATGCTTATTAATAAGCATTTATATGACACTTCATGTTTACAGATGGTTTTACAGTCATTTTTTATTTGTTGAATGTGCCAAATCTCTCTGGGCTCGAAGTGCTACTTAAGTACATCTCCGGACTTTATCCCCATGGAGTCTAGACTTATGGGGTCAAATGTTGTAAAGACAGTCTTTCTGGAAAAGTTGTATCCTAAAGCTATTAAACAAATTTTAATGTGATGAATGAGAGTAGATCCAAGACATAGTTTTCACTTAAATGTCTGGTTATGAGAAAATAAGAATAATAAATATGGATAGATATTAGGAGCATACTTATCTTCTGGCATAGCTGTATTCCATGTTACATAAGTGTCATGGATGCCCACCTGGTATCTCACTCACATTTTTAGGACTGTTATCATAAAGGATAACATCTTTGAGGACTGTAAAGGGTTTTTGGTTGATTTGGGGTAAAAGCACATCTAAGAAACCTATGATTTTGTTCCTTGTAAGGATTACTGTGCATATGTTTCCTTTTCCAAAAGTGTTCCAATTTCCTGACTCATGGTCTATATTTTTTTTTGTCTAATATCCAACTAATATCATCTCTTATTCTAAAAATGTATCAATTTCTAGTAAATTCTGTAGGAAAATCATTTAAACTTTCAGAATCCCAGTGCAATTCTGCAGCAAGACTGCAGGTCAAAAGATAGTTTCCTATCACATAAATGTACCCCAAATTCTAATATTTGCCACCATTTATATTCTCATATTCATTTTCCAAATATTTTAGTAAAATATTTGACATTATTTTAGAAGTGAATATAAGAGAGGTTTAAATATATTTTGTTGAGATAACTTTAAAAAAAATTTAAAAGAAACTGAATAATTCTGAGAAATTTTATTGGTTTGTGACTTCATTTCACTCAAGTAATCTTTATAAATGATAGATTTTATGATCATTAAAAAATTGAACAAGAATAAATACTCATATGGATTTTATGATTGGTTAAAAAAATAACAACTTAAAAATAACTTCATTTTCAGACTCAAGGACTCATTTTAATTTTGTAATATTTTTCTGAGCATAAATTTATACCTGATTATCTCTCTATAAACTTTTCAATTATATCTGAAGTTAAAAAAAACTTACAAATAATACTCTCTGTATAGAAACAAGCCAATGAAAGCATCAAAATCCAGGGATATAGGTTTGGAGAAGCTTTATAAAAGAACCTCTAATAAAAGACTGATTATAATCTTTAATATATCCAACTAAAATAAGCAAATCCATTTTATATTCAGTTTGTTGTTTATTATTGGACACTTGTAACATACTATTTAAACTATCACAAAAATTTTTAAGAAATGGGAAGAATTAGCATTAACTGAAGAATGAGTTAAATTTGTCATGCATGCTGCTTTGTTTCCAGATTAATCCTTGAAACTCTCCTATATATTAGGTAACATCAGTTCTCATTTAAAAAATAAAAATTTAAAAAAAACCTGATACCCAGGAAGTTATGTCATTACTCACTTCTAGTATCAACTCATGGTGTCTACCCAAAACTAAATCCAGGTTGGAATTTAGGGCTGCTGTCTTCCTCAATGTGGATCTCTTAAGCTGAATCATTTCTCAAAAGATACTACTCTATTTTAGACCAGATTTAGGCAAAAGCAAACTAACAATATGAGTGTTATGCATAGATGCAGCAGGTAGCAGATCGGAAATTCCATAGAAACAGGAATTCGATTTAATATTATTAAGCCACTTTGTGATACAACACAAATCTGTGCCTTTCCTGTTTTCCTGTACATATCATCCTTACCTTGTTGACACCACCCAGCTGATGTGGCATCATCTCTGCCAGATTATTGCAATAGTTGTCTCTACATTTTTCTACTTCTACTTTTACAATCAGTTATTCACAGTGTCATTCAAGTCTTTTTCTTCAAATATATCTAATTACAAACTAATTCGAATATTTTTAAGACATTGTCATGACCTCAGAACAAAACCCAAACCCTTAGCTCCTTAGGGTCTCTGTCCTTAAATAGCCCACCATTTTCAATCTCCAGTTGGTAAAATAAGTACATCATGTTGGTTGAAAAAATTTTGACTAAAACAATAAATTGACTGACCACAAGTCTGTCAAGAATGATTTTTCCATATATTGGTAACATATTTGTTGTATGTTTTATGTTCATTGCTTTTTCATGTAGCTTTGAACATGTTAGTTCCTTTAACATTTCAATATGTTTATATAATTTTGTGAATTCAGAAGCTTTTTTAAACTTCTGATAAATATTCTGTTTTTTTACATCATATTTTCAATTGTTTTTTAGCCAATTGTACTTACTTTGCTTATTTACATTTTAAGTTTCTCCTACTTTTAACTAAATTGTTAGAAAGCCAAAGTATTAAAAAATAACATTTTTCTTAATTATTTTTAGTAGATAATTAAGGAATAATCTGGTGTTTTCTATGTATTTTTTTTAAAAAATTGGGGTCCTTCTGTTAGTATTACATTTTAATTGGAATTTTTATTGAGATACTCGTAGATTCACATGCTGTTGTAAGAAAAAAAATAGATTCTAACTGATGATCTACGTTTTTTGGTTTAATGATCCAATTTATTATATCATCTTTCATTCTGAACCTGTGTCCATTTCCAGTAAGGTCTGTAGGAAAATCATTTATGCTTTCAAAATATGAGGGCAGCTGGTGACCCAGCACCATTATTCAACAAGACTGCAAGTCAAAAGACAATTTCAATTTCATCCAATGGTAATAGTTGACAAAAGAGTATTATATATTATAGCTACACTAAAATGATTCAGAACTTCCCAATTTTTTTTCTATACTCATTTATGCATGTGCATTTCTATGTATTATGTCCTACCTAGTTGTATCACCTGGTAGTTTCATGCATCCACCACTGTTGTCAAGATACTGAATACTTCCAACTCCACAGGGACCTTTTTCACTACCCTTGTATAATACTCACTCTCTCTTTCCCTCAATGCCTCCAACATCTAGCATCACTTATGTGTCCTTTAATTCTAAATAGCTGTCATTTCAAAAACTTTTATAAATAAAATTATATAGTATGTAAAAATTGACATACCTATAATTATTCATATAGATTTTTTTGACTTTTAGTATTTTAATGTTTTATATTTTTATGTAATTTCTTTATTTTGAATGAATATGATTTCCCTAAGTATTTATGAATGTCTGATAAAGATATCTTTTTTTATTGTTGGTTGTTCAAAACATTACATAGTTCTTGACATATCATATTTCACATTTTGATTCAAGTGGGTTATGACCTCCCATTTTTACCCGGTATACAGATTGCAGAATCACATCAGTTACACTTCCATTGATTTACATATTGCCATACTAGTGTCTGTTGTATTCTGCTGCCTTTCCTATCCTCTACTATCCCCCCTCCCCTCCCCTCTCCCCTCTTCTCACTCTACCCCATCTACTGTAATTCATTTCTCCCCCTTGTATTATTTTCCCCTTTCCCCTCACTTCCTCTTGTTTGTAATTTTGTATAACCATAAGGGTCTCCATCCATTTCCATGCAATTTCCCTTCCCTCTTGCTTTCCCTCCCACCTCTCATCCCTGTTTAATGTTAATCTTCTTCTCATGCTCTTCGTCCCTACTCTGTTCTTAGTTATTCTCCTTATATAAAAGAAGACATTTGGCATTTGTTTTTTAGGGATTGGCTGCCTTCACTTAGCATTATCTGCTCTAATGCCATCCATTTCCCTCCAAATTCTATGATTTTGTCATTTTTTTAATGCAGAGTAATACTCCATTGTGTATAGATGCCACATTTTTTTTATCCATTCATCTATTGAAGGGCATCTAGGTTGGTTCCACAGTCTTGCTATTGTGAATTGTGCTGCTATTAACATCTATGTAGCAGTGTCCCTGTAGCATGCTCTTTTTAGGTCTTTAGGGAATAGACCCAGAAGGGGAATAGCTGGGTCAAATGGTGGTTCCATTCCCAGCTTTCCAAGAAATCTCCATACTGCTTTCCAAATTGGCTGCACCAATTTGCAGTCCCACCAGCAATGAGCAAGTGTACCCTTTTCCCCACATCCTCGCAAGCACTTGTTGTTGTTTGACTTCATACTGGCTGCCAATCTTACTGGAGTGAGATGGTATCTTAGGGTGGTTTTGATTTGCATTTCTCTGACTGCTAGCGATGCTGAGCATTTTTTCATGTGCTTGTTGATTGATAGTATGTCCTCCTCTGAGAAGTGTCTGTTCAGGTCCTTGGCCCATTTGTTGATTGGTTTATTTGTTATCTTATTGTCTAATTTTTTGAGTTCTTTGTATACTCTGCATATTAGGGCTCTATCTGAAGTGTGAGGAGTAAAGATTTGTTCCCAGGATGTAGGCTCCCTATTTACCTCTCTTATTGTTTCTTTTGCTGAGAAAAAAACTTTTTAGTTTGAGTAAGTCCCATTTGTTGATTCTAGTTATTAACTCCTGTGCTATGGGTATCCTATTGAGGAATTTGGGGCCCAACCCCACAGTATGTAGATCGTAGCCAACTTTTTCTTCTATCAGACGCTGTGTCTCTGATTTGATATCAAGCTCCTTGATCCTTGAGTTAACTTTTGTGCATGGTGAGAGAAAGGGATTCAGTTTCATTTTGTTGCATATGGATTTCCAGTTTTCCCAGCACCATTTGTTGAAGATGCTATCCTTCCTCCATTGCATGCTTTTGGCCCCTTTATCAAATATAAGATAGTTGTACTTTTGTGGATTGGTTTCTGTGTCCTCTATTCTGTACCATTGGTCCACCCGCCTGTTTTGGTACCAGTACCATTCTGTTTTTGTTACTATTGCTCTGTAGTATAGTTTGAAGTCTGGTATTCCTATACCGCCTGATTCACATTTCCTGCTTAGCACTGTTTTTGCTATTCTGGGTCTTTTGTTTTTCCATATGAATTTCATGATTGCTTTATCTATTTCTACAAGAAATGTCGTTGGGATTTTGATTGGCATTGCATTAAACCTATAGAGAACTTTTGGTAATATCGCCATTTTGATGATGTTAGTTCTGCCTATCCATGAACAGGGTATATTTTTCCATCTTCTAAGATCTTCTTCTATTTCTCTCTTTAGGGTTCTGTAGTTTTCATTGTATAAGTCTTTCACCTCTTTTGTTAGGTTGATTCCCAAGTATTTTATTTTTTTTGAGGATATTGTGAATGGAGTGTTTTTCCTCATTTCCATTTCAGAGGATTTGTCGCTGATATACAGGAATGCCTTAGATTTATGCGTGTTGATTCTATATCCTGCCACTTTGCTAAATTCATTTATTAGCTCTAATAGTTTCTTTGTAGACCCTTTTGGGTCTGCTAGGTATAGAATTATGTCATCTGCAAATAGTGATAATTTAAGCTCTTCTTTTCCTATTTTTACGCCTTTAATTTCTTTCGTCTGTCTAATTGCTCTGGCCACTGTTTCGAGAACTATGTTGAACAGAAGTGGTGAGAGATGGCATCCCTGTCTTGTTCCAGATTTTAGAGGGAATGCCTTCAATTTTTCTCCATTCAGAATGATGCTAGCCTGAGGCTTAGCATAGATTGCTTTTACAATGTTGAGGTATGTTCCTGTTATCCCTAGTTTTTCTAGAGTTTTGAACATAAAGGGATGCTGTACTTTGTCAAATGCTTTTTCTGCATCTATCAAGATGATCATATGGTTCTTAATTTTAAGTCTATTGATGTGGTGAATAACATTTATTGATTTCCGTATATTGAACCATCCTTGCATCCCAGGGATGAATCCTACTTGATCATGATGCACAATTTTTTTGATATGTTTTTGAATCTAATTCGCCAGAATTTTATTGAGGATTTTTGCATCTAGCTTCATTAGAGATATTGGTCTGTAGTTTTCTTTCTTTGAAGTGTCTTTGTCTGGTTTAGGAATCAGGGTGATGTTGGCCTAATAGAATGAATTTGGAAGTTCTCCCTCTTTTTCTATTTCCTGAAATAGCTTGAAAAGTATTGGTATTAGTTCCTCTTTAAAGGTTTTGTAAAACTGTGCTGTATACCCATCCAGTCCTGGGCTTTTCTTAGTTGGTAGTCTATTGATGTTTTCTTCTATTTCCTCAATTGATATTGGTCTGTTTAGGTTGTCTATATCCTCCTGTCTCAATCTGGGCAGATCATATGACTTAAGAAATTTATCGATGCCTTCACTATCTTCTATTTTATTGGAGTATAAGGATTCAAAATAATTTCTGATTATCTTCTGTATTTCTGAAGTGTCTGTTGTGATGTTGCCTTTTTTATCCCGTATGGTAGTAATTTGAGTTCTCTCTCTTCTTCTATTTGTTAGCATGGGTAAGGGTCTGTCGATTTTATTTATTTTTTCAAAGAACCAACTTTTAGTTTTGTCAATTTTTTCAATTGTTTCTTTTGCTTCAATTTCATTAATTTCAGCTCTGATTTTAATTATTTCTTGCCTTCTACTTCTTTTGCTGTTGTTTTGCTCTTCTTTTTCTAGGATTTTGAGATGAAGTATGAGATCATTTATTTGTTGGTTTTTTCTTTTTTTAAGGAATGAACTCCAAGCAATGAATTTTCCTCTTAGAACTGCTTTCAATGTGTCCCATAGATTCTGATATGTTCTGTCTGTGTTTTCATTTATATCTAAGAATTTTTAAATTTCCTCCTTGATGTCTTCTATAGCCCATTGATCATTCAGTAACCTATAGTTCATTCTCCAAGTGATGCATGATTTTTCCTTCCTTCTTTTATCGTTGATTTTCAGTTTCATTCCATTATGATCAGATAAGATGCATGGTATTATCTCTACTCCTTTATATTGTCTAAGAGTTGCCCTGTGACATAATATATGATCTATTTTTGAGAAGGATCCATGTGCTGCTGAGAAAAAAGTGTAACTGCTTGATGTTGGGTGGTATATTCTATATATGTCAATTAAGTCTATGTTGTTAATTGTGTTATTGAGTTCTATAGTTTCCTTATTCAACTTTTGTTTGGAAGATCTGTCCAGTGGTGAGAGAGGTGTGTTGAAGTCTCCCATGATTATTGTATGGTGGTCTATTAGACTCTTGAACTTGAGAAGAATTTGCTTGATGAACATAGCTGCACCGTTGTTTGGGGCATATATATTTATGATTGTTATGTCTTGTTGGTGTATGGTTCCCTTGAGCAGTATGTAGTGTCCCTCTTTATCCCTTTTGATTAACTTTGGCTTGAAATCTATTTTATTTGATATGAGTATGGACAGTCCTGCTTGTTTTTGAAGTCCATATGAGTGATATGATTTTTCCCAACCTTTCACCTTAAGTCTATGTATATCTTTTCCTATCAAATGCATCTCCTGTAGGCAGCATCTTGTTGGGTCTTGTTTTGTGATCCATTCTACTAGCCTGTGTCTCTTAATTGGTGAGTTTAAGCCATTAACATTTAGGGTTATTATTGAGATATGGTTTGTTCTTCCAGCCATATTTGTTTATTTATGTTACTAAACATGGTTTGTTTTCCTCTTTGATTATTTTCACTCCTTTAGTGTCCTACCTCCCACTGTTGGTTTTCATTGTTGTTTTCCATTTCCTCTTCCTGAAATGTTTTGCCAAGGATGTTTTGAAGAGATGGTTTTCTAGCTGCAAATTCCTTTAACTTTTGTTTATCGTGGAAGGTTTTAATTTCATCTTCCATCCTGAAGCTTAATTAGGCTGGATACACGATTCTTGGTTGGAACCGATTTTCTTTCAGTGTTTGAAATATGTTATTCCAGGATCTTCTAGCTTTCAGAGTCTGTGTTGAAAGATCAGCTGTTATCCTGATTGGTTTACCCCTAAATGTAATCTGCTTCCTTTCTCTTGTAGCTTTTAAAATTCTCTCCTTATTCTGTATGGTGGGCATCTTCATTATAATGTGTCTAGGTGTGGATCTCTTATGATTTTGCACATTCGGCGTCCTGTAGGCTTCTAGGATTTGGGATTCTGTCTCATTCTTCAAGTCTGGGAAGTTTTCTCGTGTTATTTCATTGAATACATTGCTCATTCCTTTGGTTTGGACCTCTATACCTTCCTGTATCCCAATGACTCTTAAGTTTGGTCTCTTTATGTTATCCCATATTTCTTGAATGTTCTGCTCATGGTTCCTTAACAGTCTTGCTGAGCTGTCTATGTTCTTTTCAAGTTGAAATACTTTGTCTTCATTGTCTGATGTTCTATCTTCTAAGTGTTCTACTCTGCTGGTAGTATTCTCAATTGAGTTTTTAAGTTGGTTTATTGCTTCTTGCATTTCTAGGATTTCTGTTTGTTTGTTTTTTATTACCTCTATCTCCCTGTATAGTTGATCTTTTGCTTCTTGGATTTGTTTATGTAATTCATTGTCGAAGTGATCTTTCATTGTCTGATTTTGCTGTCTAATGTCTTCCTTGAGACTCCAGATCATCTGAAGCGTGTATATCCTGAATTCTTTATCTGACTTTCCATCTGCTGCAGCTATTACCTCTTCTAAAGTTGAGTTGACCTGCATTGCTTGTGGTCCTTTCTTTCCTTGTCGTTTCATATTGCTCGCGTTTCTTTCTGCTTGGTGAAACTGTTGTGTTTTTGAAATTTTCCCCCTATATATTTATATTACTCTTGTATAGTTGAAAAGTCTCCCTTGCAGGGCAGGCAGCGGCTGTGCTCCTCTTCCAGTTGGTGTGAAGTGTCTACCACACCCGCGGACCCCTGGGGCTGTTCTGCAGGTTGGTCTCAGGTCTGCCTACCTTGCAGGCGCGGGCGGCGGCTCTGCTCTGCCCTTACACCAATTGGGGTGACGTGTCTACCACAACGGGGGGTCGCTGGGCCTGTTCCGGGAGCGGGAGGCGGCTCTACTCTGCCCCTACTCCAATTGGGGTGACGTGACTTCCACTCTGGCGGGTCGATGGGCCTGTTCCGGGCGTGGGTGGCGGCTCTGCTGTATCCCTACTCCAATTGGTGTGACGTAACTACCACGCCGGTGGGCCACTGCGCCTGTTCAGGGTGCGGGCAGCGGCTCTGCTCTGCCCCTACTCCAATTGGGGTGACGTGACTACCACGCCAGCGGGCCTCTGGGCCTGTCCCAGGCGCGGGCGGCGGCTCTCCTCTGCCCCTCCTCCAATTGGTGTGATGTGTCTACCATGCCTGCGGACCGCTGGGCCTGTTCCGCTGGTCAGTCGCAGGTCTGCCTATCTTGCGGGCTTGGGCGGCGGCTCTGCTCGGCCCCTACTGCAGTTGGGGTGAAGTGATACCACGCCGGGGGGTCACTAGGCCTGTTCCAGGTGCAGGCGGCAGCTCTGCTCTGCCCCTACTCCAATTGGTGTGACGTGTCTACCACGCTGGCAGGCCACTGGGCCTGTCCCGCTGGTCAGTCGCAGGTCTGCCTACCTTGCGGGCTCGGGCGGCAGCTCTGCTCGGCCCCTACTGCAGTTGGGGTGAAGTGATACCACGCCGGCGGGTCCCTAGGCCTGTTCCGGGTGTGGGCGGCGGCTCTGCTCTGCCCCTACTCCAATTGGTGGGACGTGTCTACCACACCGGCAGGCCGCTGGGCCTGTCCCGCTGGTCGGTCACAGGTCTGCCTACCTTGCGGGCTCGGGCGGCGGCTCTGCTGGGCCCCTACTGCAGTTCGGGTGAAGTGATACCACACTGGTGGGTCGCTAGGCCTGTTGATAAAGATATCTTAATGAAGAAAACATCACTCGATTTGAAGAAAAATAATTTTGAGTTCTTTAGCTGTGAAATAACGTTTTATTTTGAAAGTTGCTTTAATAATCTCATTGCAACAAAAAATTGGAAAAAAATTATCTGTGCAATTATTTTCTATTCAGTCCTCCAAATATCTGAGCATGTGATATGTTTTAATATTTTGTCTATATATATTTACACCCTACGAGATAATACTGTTGTCGTATTTTCTCACTGGGATTAATTCTCTTTTGTTGAGCAAAACTTGACAAAAAAATGAATAACAACATAAGGTCATCAGTTTTTCACAATTTCTAAAAGCATTAAGTAGTTGTTTGAAAAATTATCACTTTACAGTTTTTTTTTCATTTTGATCATTTCAGTTTTACTTAACAAATTTCTCATGCTCAGGCAAATTGAAAGCAATTCTCCCACATATTGAAAGCTTTCACATGCTGAGCTCTTGCATATTTTGATCTCTTTCCAAAGTGACATTCTTTCTTTTTTTACCTTATTTGGGGCCATTCACCCCTAAATTTTAAACTTAGGGTTACGATGAGAATAGAAAATATTTCCTCTAACTTTCCAAATAAAATTTAGTTTTCTCCTTCCTTTTTCCCAATATGTCTTACACATACCTCCAGTTGAATAACTATTAAATGAAATTTTAATCATTTGTATTTCTATTTCCTGAAAAAAGGCTAAATTTTTGAAGGGAGAAAACTGATGTAGAAGACTGGAAGGAAAGAAGAAATATTTAGTGTAAAAGATGAAGCTGGAAAATTATGTTGAAAATATCAATATATTTTGTTTGGAGCTCATAAAAATTTCAAACTATATTTTAATATATACAAATGTGAAATATATTCATTTATTTACTTCATGAAAGTATGTACTCGGAATTTTTCCCTTCATATTATAGTATCTAAGAATAAAAGTTTATAGGTATGCATTCACTTTGTCTCAGTGAAATTAGAAAATATTTAAATTAAGCATAATTGTAGTATTACACATTTTTTCACTTGCATATATGTGATACATTATATAGACATGAGACAGTTGTTTAACTTCTGAGAATTATTTTTCTTTATTTAGAAGATAAAAACACAGAAATACTCTAACTTAAAGATCTGTACAAAGTCTAAGACTATACTAGGGCAGTGTGAGTTCTAATTTTAGAATATTTGGTGAACAAGTTCTTATCATTCCCTTTCATATACTTCTTAAACCAAAACTTGATAAACTTCTACCTTTTGACTCTCTATATAAATTGATAATATTTCAATTATTTCAGTAAGTTTTCTAAAGGCTTCGGTTCATGTAATTCCCTTTTCTACCCAGTTGAAATCAGTTGTTTTGTTTTTGGATATCAATAAAAGAAATTTAAGAAATTAAGAGATTTGGAAGCAAACCTCCTCAAACTTAATGTGCACATTTTTTTCGTTGTTGTTTAAAGAAGAAAGGTGGGTGGAGAGAGAGAGAGAGAGAGAGAGAGAGAGAGAGAGAGAGAGAGAGAGAGACAGATGGAGAGGGACTGAGTTTGGGCCAAAAAAAAAAAAAAAGAGAGAGAGAGATATCGATTCCTTAGATCTAAGGTGAAATCCAGGGGGGGGGGGGGAAAGGGTGATTTAGTAAGAATTTTAGGAAATTCTAATCTAGGTAGCAATAACTTTGAGAAATCTTGGGAGAATCTTTTTCTTCTTCCATTTCCTGATTAGTAATTGGCTCATGTTCCAGTTATGTTGTCTATATAACAAATTATTCCAAAGCATAGTAACTTAGAACAAAACAAAAACAAAACACACACACAAAAACAAGCAGACAAAACATTTATTACCTGTAAAAACTTTGGCAGATTAAGAATTTGAAAGTAGTTCAGCTGGATGATCCTGGCCTAGGGACCCTAATGAGACTGTAGTCAAATGGTGACTATGGCTGGGGTCTTCTCTAAGGTTTCCTTGCTCATGTGTCTGACTCTTGATTGGGAAGACACAAAGAGCTGGGACTTCTCAGATTTCTCTCTATTGTATGTGATTTCTTCACATGATCCCTCTAGAATGGTGTATGTAGTTAGGTGACCTGTCTTCTAGCACTTCAGATCAAAGTTCCAAAAGTTTTTGTATTAAGAGAGAAAGCTAGGCAAAAGTCATCCATTTTACAAAATAATCTAGAGAGTCTCCTTTGTCACGGCTTTTGGTTGGAACAGTCACAAGCCTCTGTGTAGGTTCAGGAGAATAAATATTGAACAACCCCCCCCCCACACACACACACACATAACTCTTCAGCCTCACTGCCTAACCCAGTTGCTATAATACACAGTAGATAACACAATTGGAAAATTATTTTTTTAAGGGCTTGTTCTAATTGGAATTAATGATAAGTTGAGATGAATGAAAGGATGGTAGCTTTTTAGTAGCAAAGTAAAACTAGCTAAAAGACAAAGTTTTCTAATTTTATGCCTAATTTTATATAATCATGACTTCCAGACCATCCTTACATGCTGCTTTTGGTGACAGACTACATGAATTTAAGGAAGACTCTATATGAAGAACTTTATGCTCTTCATTATGAAAATCTAGATATGCTTGAAGGCCTGTCTGGAAAGGTTAGCGCATAAACGTATATATACTCAATAAATTAAAGCTTGGTATTATGAATGTTAACACAGTTATCATGCCTTTATAAATTAAGAAAATGATTCTGTTTAATTCAAAATGATGTAAACAAATCTCTGTGAGCCTTAAATGTGTGTGTGTGAGGCGGGGGGGGGGTGTACGTACGTACACAGGTATGTGATAAACTTGCCAAGATCACACTTTAACTCAAGAATTTAGTGATAGGGCTATTCATAGTAATAAGAGAAGAATTAAGGGGATGATGTGTCCCTGAAGAGGAACAAGAGCATGCAGCCATTATTATGCCAACATTGATAAATTAGGTGGGAGAATGATGTCCAAGGAATCCAAGGAGAAATGGAGCCATAATATTAGGGCATCTGTCCGGATCTATGGCTGTGAAAGGAGGTAGCCACTGCCAGAAACAGCAAGAAAATGACAGAAAGGTGAAACCGTGCCTAGAACTTACTTTCTTTTCTCCCACCCTCTGTTCTGCTGCCATTGCCTCACATTGGCCCAATCAAGTAAAAATCCAGAGAACAAGAGAGCCCAAATGAGGAATCTGTGGAAGTCAACCTCTTAGAGCAGAGTGGAGAACAGAAGGGCAGCGTATGATTTAAAGAGGCAATTGAAGAGTCATCACTCCAAAAAGCTAAGATACATGGATAGGGAACATATTTCTTATCCAATTTTAATCTCAACTCTCAAGCTTGCTGGGAAAACTGTTAAACTGGTAAAAATGATAGTCAATGATGAGACATTTCCCACAGCCTATAATACAGCTAAGATTTGGCTTCATCATTATTATCAGCTAACACTTGGAAGAGAAATTATGTGTTGGGATTGACCAACAGCCAAGATCATTCAGTAACAACTAAACTCTCCCTAGAAACCACAAATAAACAAAGAAAGTAGTAACATTTGCTTGGGTGGTAATTATTAAGCTGATTTCCCTTTCTTAAACTAGATCTTATATTAGGCCATAGAAATTGAAGGCTTTTGCTGAGATTTTGATAAGAGTTACAAAAACCATTGCAAGCTGAAGCTCTACATTTGCTTGATGCCTATACTTATTGCTGTCAACATTAGCAGCATCTATTTTTTTTTAAGTGAGAACTGTTCTCTAAAGTTACTTTTACTTTGATCAAATCCATTACAGAGAAATATCATATCTATGAGATAAGGCAATGGGTGATATGGTATGATGAGATTCTAATGTTTCATTATGCAAAAGATAAAAGTGAAGGTCTCTGGTGTTTAATGAATACTCCCCCAAAAGACCACAAAAGTTCAGAAACCACACAGTAGATAAAATGGTTGTGAAAGTTTGTTTCAAATAATGAGGCAAAAATCAAAAGTTCACAAATTAATATGGTAAAGGGATAATTTGGACTAAAGTAAGTATAACTACAAACTTATTATTCTTTTAAACATGTGTGCCCTTTGGCTTTAGTGATATTAGCATATCACTAAATAAATAACCCAATTTTATTTGTGATCTCTTCATAAACTCTGTGTGAAGGCCCATATTCAAAAAGAAAATCAAATCAAAAATAAAACAGGGGCTGGGGATGTGGCTCAAGGGGTAATGTGCTTGCCTGGCATGTGTGGGGCGCTGGGTTCAATCCTCAGCACCACATAAAAATAAAGATGTTGTGTCCACTGAAAACTGAAAAATAAATATTAAAAAATTCTCTCTCTCTCTCTCTCTCTCTCTCTCTCTCTCCTCTTTCTCTCTCTCTCTATTTAATAAAAAAATAAAACAGTAATAATTTAAAAAGTTGCCAGTAAATTTATTAATATATAATTATGATACAAATAAAATAATCCAGTTTTTGCTTTTGAAGTTAATTTTTTTAATATTTTACTTTATTGTTATAGGTAGACACAATATATTTGTTTTCTTTTTTATGTGATGCTGATGATCGAACCCAGGGCCTCACACATGCTAGGCAAGCCACAGCCCAGCCCATTGAATTTAATTTTAATGATAAAATTATTTTTTGATAATTTTTATGATAAAATTTTAGTTTTGATAAAATTAGTTATATCAAAGATGAGCTCTAATGCTTGACAATTTTATGTGATATTCATGAACCAAGCATTCTTCAGATCACATGTCTATTCTATTCAGACTTGCATATATTACTACATAAGTACCTATAGAAAACTTACATTAAATGACACACATATACATTATAACATGGGATACAACATTATTGTAGGCTTTGCATTGTCCTCTTGGTCAAGTTAATGTCACTGTGAGTCTTTTAGCAGTATTGATGGTGTGGGTGGGGGAGGGGCACCTATACTCTTTAGAACAAGTCCCAAGAGGGCAGCTACTACAACTTCTAACACTTTATTATTGGTTAATTTGGGGCTTCTTTCACACAGATGACATACTTAGAAGGCTGTCACTGCACAAATCAATACCTAGTGGCTTGCATTGATGTGCCTGTTACCTTAAACAACAGCTGTGTCTACAACCATCTCCTGAGTCGTCAGGATACTAATTATGGTAAGCATGCTATACTGAGAAAGTGACTCTCCAAGAAAATTCTGAGCTCTTCCTGTAAAACTCAGCTTGCTCAGCAGCAGCTTCTGTGGTTTCTTATCCTGACAAGCTAGACTTTGTCTTTCTGTTGTCAAGAGTGTGCAGCGATCCCATTCACAATGAAATTACAAAGCACACATAAAGCACCTTAAGAAATAACAACAGGTAATGAATTTATTGCAAGTGATCTACTCTGATCCACAACTCCAACCCATTGATGTCTCTTAATTCTAATTATGATAAATTCCTCATGAAAGTTTCTACTATTTTTTCTGGAGTTTACTCTTGGGTCTAATGAGTTTTTCAAATGTCCAAGTAGACATTTGAAAAGAATATGTATTTTCTTCAAATTGTTATCTCAAGTGCTTTATAAGGGTTATAATCACTTATTTTCCTATTATAAGAATCCAAACAATTGGATTAAACAACATGGTGTATGACTGCTCAAACAATGCTTCTCATAGCTACCTATCTTACTTAATCCAACATTGGTATTCTTTTACTTCTCAACAGTGGATGTAAATTAAAATAAATGTACTGGTATATCATGGGATATTAAATATAAGTTGCAAAATAATATACGAAGCAAACAGGTAGTAAGAAATATGGCTACTTCCATCCTATAGAAATTTTAGGATAATAAATTTTGAGCCATTAAAAGAATTATACCTTTAAAAGTCATGCAAAAATAATTATACAGAAGATGGAAAATAAAACAAATAACTTAAAATTAATTACAGAATTTAATGCTTTTTTTATTTTTGACTTAATCATAAGTTATATTTTAAAAGTCAGAGCATATACTGGATGATTTTTATGTGGTTGTTTTAACATTTTCAGTACAACCTCGTTAGCCCTGAAACTACATATCAAGTTTTGAGATTTTTTTTTAATCTTAAAATATATGACTAAGAACTTACATATTATTTAAAATTTATTCACTTAATGTAGTACAATATAACTTACATAAAATTGAATACATGGAACTGAAGTGTTAAGATTGATGAATTTGAACAATTTTATATACATGTATGACTCTTACCCAAACCAAGTATAGAACATTTCCAGCATCCTAGAAACTTTTCTTATGCAGATTTACAATCAATACCCTCATGGCTGAAGGCAACCATGCTCAGATTCCTATAACTTTATGTTAATTTTGCTTGTTTTTTAATTTCACAAAATTAAATTATGTAGTTTTTATGTCTCCCACATCTTTAGTTTACTATACTTTTTTAGTTTTTCCATGTTTTGTGTACTATACTGTCATTCATTGTTATTGCATGTATTATTTCATGATTTTAATAAATAACTATTTATTAATCCATTTTCCACTTGATGGAAACTTGGGTGTTTTCAGGTTTTTTACTCTTACAAAGGATGAAATGAGTACATTCTTCTATAAATCATTTTTTGCACATCTTGAATCAGTATCTAGAAATGCAACTGCTTGCTCTCATTATCTCTCACTCATTCTCTCTTTTGACTCATTTTTGTTGGGTTTATAATTTATACAAATCATTTCAATGAACTGACTTGTATTTGTTGATTTTTCAATATTTTTATTGCACCTGTCCATTCATTTTTAATTTCTTTTAAATATTTTTTATTATTAAATGTACTTAAAGGACAAAAATTGAGCTATTAGTTTGAGGGGAGTTGGTTTAATTTTAGGTATTTATATTTAAAATGTATTTCTTACCTTTTCAACTTTTTATTAGTATATTATAGTTACAAATAATATTGGGGATCATTTTAATATAATTATATGAGTATGGAATATAATTTGCTCAAATACAGTCCCCATTACTTCTCCTTTTCCTTCCCTCCTCCATCCCTCATTCCCTTTATTCTATAGATCTTTCTTCTATTTATTTATATTTTTAATGAGTACATTATAGATATACATAGAGGTGAAACTCACTGTGGTATATTCATATGTACTCATAAGATAGTTTGGTTGGTTTCATTCTGCCATTCCTCTCTTTTCCCATTATCCTCTCACCCTTACTCCCCATTCTCTACTCCATTGTTCATTCTTCTATTTTCATGGGCTTTTCCTCCTTTCCCTCCTTATCTATATTTCGATATTGGTACCATATATGAAAAAAAAAAACCATTCAATCCCTGACTTTTTGGGTCTGGCATATTTCCCTTAACATCATGTTCTTTAGTTCCATCCATTTACCAGCAAATGCCAAAATTTCATTCATCTTTATGGATGAGTAAAACTCCATTGTACTTATATACCACATTTTCTTTATCCATTTGTCTGCTGACAAGCATCTGAATTGCTTCCATAATTTGGTTGTTATGAATTACAATGCTGTAAACATTGATGTGGCTGCATTCCTATAGTATGCTGACTTTAGATCTTGGATACATAACTAGGAATAGGATAGCCATGTCATATGTTTGTTCCATTCTTAGTTTTTTAAGGAATTTTCACGTTATTTTTCAGAGTAGTTGTACTAATTTGCAATCCCACCAACAATATATGAGTATTCTTTTCCCCCACATTGCCACTAATTGTTATTAGTTGTATTATTGATAATTGCTATTCTGACTGCAGCAAGATAAAATATCAATGTAGTTTTTATGTGCATTTCCCTGATTGTTAGAAATGTTGAACATTTTTTCATATATTTGTTTGGTCATTTGTGTTTCTTCTTTTAAGAAGTTCTTTTGCCCATTTATTAAGTGGGTTATTTGTTTTCTTGGTGTTAAATTTTTTGACTTCCTGGGGGTAAAAAAGATGGTTCAATGAGATGTACATCATTACCCTAGGAACATGCATGATTGCACCAATGGTGTAACTCTACTTCATACACAAAAAGTTGTGCTTTATTTGTGCACAATGAATCAAAATGCTGTCATGTATATCTAATTAGAACATTTTTTTAAAAATTTGAGATCCTTTTATATTCAGATTATTTATCCCCTGTCTGAGGAGCAGGTGGCAAACACCCCTCTCATTCTATACACTCCCTCTTTCACCCTCTTATTTCCTTTGCTGTGCAGAAGCTTTATTAACTTGATGCTATCCCACTTACTGATTCTTGGTTTCATTTCTTGTACTTTAGAAATCTTGTTAAGGAAGCTGGTTTCTGAAAAAAATATGCTGAAATGTCAGGCCTACATTTTCTTCTAGCAGTTGCACAGTTTCTAGTCTAATTTCCAGGTTTTCCCCTTTGGGTTTACTTGTGCAGAGTTAAGAGATAGGGATCAAGTTTCTTTTCCAGCACCACTTGTTCTAACGTCTATCTTTTCTTCTATATGTGTTTTTGGCACATTTGTTAAATATCAGTTGACTGTATCTATGTGGATTTGTCTTTGTCTTCTATAGTATTCCATTGCTCTTCATATCTGTTTTGATGCCAATCAGTTTTTGTTACTATAATTTTGTGGTATAAATTGAAGATTGGTATTGTGATGTCTGTAGCATCACTGTACTTATTCAGGATTTATTTGGCTATTCTGGGTCTCTTTTTCTTCCAAACAAATTTTAGAGCTCTTTTTTCTAGAATGTCATTGGTATTTTAATGGAGATTGCCTTGAATCTGTGTAAAGCTTTTAATACTATGACCTGTCCAAAAACATGGGATGTCTTTCCATCTTTTAAGGCCTTCCTCAATTTCTTTCTCCATAGTTCTATGGTTTTCATCGTAAAAGTTTTCATCTCCTTTGATAGATTAATTCCCAAGAATTTTAGTTTGTGTGTGTGTGTGTGTGTGGTTATTTTGAATGAATTAGTTTTCCTTATTTCTATTTCCAGCAGATTCATTATTGAAAAGTGAATGATCTATGTATGTTGATGTTGAATCCTGGTATTTGTTACACTGATATTGTTTATCAGCTTTAGAAGTCTTTTGTAAAGTTTTTTGGTTCTTCTAAATATAAGATTAGGTGCAAACAGAGATAGCTTGACTTCTTCTTTTCCTATTTGCATCTCCTTAATTTCTTTCTCTTGTCTGATTTATCTGGTTATAATTTCAAGGACTGTGTTGGATAGGAGTGCTAATAGTGGACATCCTTAATTCTCTGGTTTTAGAAGAAATGCATTCAGTTTTTCTCCATTAAGAATGATGTTGAAAGGATAGTAGAATGAGTTGAACATTATTAATTACCCTATGTATGTATATCTTTACATGACTGGTGTGATTCTACAACATGTACAACCAAAAAAAATGAGAAGTTATATTACATTTATATATGTGTCGAAATGCATTCTACTGTCATATATAATTAATTAGACCAATTTTGTTTTTAAAAAGAATGCTATGGCCATGGTTTTTCATACATTGACTTTACAGTGTTGGGGCATATTCCTTCAATCTCAAGTTTCTCTAGTGTTTTAACCAGGAATAGGTACTGGAATTTGCCAAATGTCTTTTCTTCATCTTTTGAGATGATTATGCTATTTTTATATTTATATCTATTTATGTGGAGAATTACATGAATTGATTTGTGTATGTTGAACCAACCTTGCATCCCCAGAATGATCCCACTTGATCATGGTACACCATCTTTTTTATGTGTTTTTGAATGCAATTTATCAATATCATAAGAAATTTTATATTATGTTCATCAGGAATATTGGTGTGATGTTTTCTTTCTTTGATGTGTCTTTGCTGATTTTAGTATCAGGATGATACTGGCTTCATAAAATGAATTTGGAAGTATTCTATCCTTTACTATTTTATGGAATAATTTGAGAAGGATTGGTGTTAGTTTTGTTTTTTTTTTTTTAATATGGTAGAACTCAGCTGAAAATCCATCTGGTCCTGGGCTTTTCTTTGTTGGAAGGATTTTAATAACTGCATCATTTTCATTGTTTGGTATTAATCTGTTTGATTTTTCTATGTCCTCAAGGTTCAATTTGGGTAGATCATATGTCTCTGAAAATTTGTCAATATCTTTAAGATTTTCTGTCATATCAGAGTATACGTTTTCAAAATAGTGTCCAATGTTTCTCTGGGGTTCAGAAGTATCTAGTGACATCTCTTTTTCATCTTTAATTTTGTTCATTTGAGTCTTTTCTCTCTTTACTTTGGTTAGTTTGGCTAAGAGTTTATCACTGTGGTTTATATTTTCAAAGAATCAATTCTTTGATTCATTATCCTTTATATATTTTTCTATTCTCAATTTCATTGCTTTAAGCTTTAATTTTAACAGTTTCCTGTCTTCTACTGATTTGGGTATTCATTTAGTCTAGATCTAATACTAGATTATTTATTTGATATCTGATTTTTAAATGTATGAACCCAGTACTATAAACTTTCTTCTTAGAACTGTATTCATACACTCCCAAAGATTTTGATGCAGTATATCATGATTTTCATTTGTTTGTAATAATTTTTTTCATTTATCCCTGATTTTCTGTGATTCATTTCTGATTCAAAGTGTATTAGATTGTTGTTAGAATGATTTCTGTCCTTTTCCTTGTCATTGATTTCTATTGTCATTCAATTATGATGTAATAAGATACAAGGAATTATCTCTATTTTTGTATTTATTAAGATTTGTTTTGTGCCCTAAAATATTATCTATTTTAGAGGATGTTTTATATGCCACTGAGAAGAAAGTGAATTCAGTTGTCAATGAGGGAAATATTCTGTAGTTGTCTGTTAGATCCATTTGATTAATAGTATTTTTTAGTTCTGAAGAGTATTTACTTATGCTTGTATTATCTACCTCTACCTAATGGTAAGAGAAGTGTTTTGAAATCAACCAGTATTATTTTATTTTTATCTATTTAGTTTTCTTTTTTTATTGAGAAGTGTTTGTTTTATGCACATAGATGCACCATTGTTTTGGTCACAAGTTATTAATATAATATATAATAATAATATATTATATTAATAACTTGTGACCATATATATTGTGGGGTGATTCTCTTAACCAGTATAAAGTGAGCTTCTTTGACTCTTCTGTTTAATTTCAGCTTGAAATCTGCTTTGTCTGGTATGAGAGTTGTTACTCCTGCTTGCTTTTGGTGCCATTTGCATGACATATTTTTCTCCATCCTTTCATCTTCAGACTGTGAAGGTCTTTGTCTTTATGGTTAACCTCTTGTGAACAATATATAGTTAGGTCTTTTTCCCCCATCCAATCTACCATTCTATGTCTTTTGATAGAGTTAGACCATTTACATTTGATCTCATTATAGAGAGATGATTTTTATCTCCTGTTGGTTTATTTCTAATACTTAATTAAGACTTTACTCTCCTTTAATTGACTATTATTCTAGTGTAATTTATCAACCTGCTGGTTTTTATTTTTCATTCCTTCTGCAGGGAATATTGAGTATGTTTTAGTGTAGATTTAGTGGTTATTATTTCTTATCATTTCTATTTGTCATTAGAGGTATGAATTTCATCTTCAGTTCTGAGTGAGAGTCTGCTGTGTATAGTAAACTTGACTGGTACACATTTTCTTTTAGGTCTTAGTATATATTAGTCTAAGTCCTCCTGGCTCTTAGGGTCTGGATTGAGAAATCAGTTGAAATCCAAATTGGCTTACCACTAAATGTCACCTGCCATTTTCCTCTTGCAGCTTTTAAAATTCTAACCTTATTCTGAATTTTAGGCATTTTCACTGTAATGTATCTTAGACAAGATCTTTTTTTGATATTGCTTGTTTGGGAGTCTATATGTACCTTGTACTTGGATTTTCATCTTGTTCCTAAGATTTGGAAATATTTCTGCTATTATTTTACTACAAAAGTTGCATACTCTCTTAGTTTTTATTTCAGAGCCTACTTATTTATGTTAACAATTACATTTAATTTGTTTTTAATTTTTTTAATTTTTATTATTTGTTCTTTTTAGATACACATGATAGTATAATGTTTTTGACATATCATATTAGAGCCTTTTTTTACCCCACTGAATCTTAAATTTGGTCTCTTGATGGTCTCTCAGATTTCTTGAATATTCTGGTCACAATTTCTTAACATATTTTCTTTATTATAACTTTATTTTCAAGATTTTATACTTTGTATTCAAGGCCTTATTTTTTATCTTCAGAGTGGTCTAATTTATTGTTAATGCTTTCCATTGAATTTTTAATTAAAATTGTTAAGTCTTTCTTTTCAATGATTTTTAAAATTCTTTTTCAGACTCTTTCTTGAAATCATCTTTTATCTTCTATGTTTTCTCTCTAAGTGCATTCCTTAGATCTTCTTTTAACTAATTTAACCTTTTATCTATAAACTTTCTTAATTCTTTCCCATCTGTTAGGATAATTATTACTTCTTCCTTTATGCAACAGGCTATTTAGAGAGTTTCTTTTACTTAAGAGTGTCAGATTGGGCGAATATCCTGGAAAGGATGCTTTCAGTCAATGTATGCTCTCTGCTGTTCCCAGTATCAGTACTACTTTGAGAGAATATACTAAACTCTATTTTCTATAATCATTTCGGAGCAAAATCACATACCACTCAACTTTAAGAAAAACAAAAACTTGTTGATATTGTTCCTCTAATTCAAGTATAAACTTGTAGTAATTGTTTTGATAGGGTGAGAGATCTGCTTGATTTTACACTCCAGAAGGTAGAATCAGGTTCTCCTGATGCGCAATAGCTCTGCTCCATCCTGGTTAAAGTAAATGGCAGTAGCTCTCTCTCTCTCTGCCAGTTTGGTGATGCAGTAGTGAACAATAACTTACTGTGTGTGTGTGTGTGTGTGTGTGCGTGTGTGTGTTTGCGCTCTCTCTCTCTCTCTCTCTCTCTCTCTCACACACACACACACACACACACACACACATGTGCTTGGCCACTCCCAAACTCTCCTGTGGGGAATGTTCCCTAGTAAATAGAAAAGCACCTGTAATCCCTGCAGGTGGTATGTCCTACTTACTGTGCCAGAAGGTACATCAACTGGGAGAAGCTATTATTTACCTTTTGCAACAATCTAAATAATTACTACTTTAGTCAAGAGTCTTCAATAGAAACCAATGTTATTGGGTGAAAGTATGATGGGGAATAGTTATTTGAAGAGCTTTTGGATTACTTATTAGTTACAAAGAGTACTTGGAGATTTTATAGTGAAGAAATCTCATAGAAACCTCTCTGTGTAATATTTTTAGTAGCATATTCTTGGGCATAGTATTAGCACATAATTCCTGATATGAATTACTAAGAAATAGACAGCACTTATATAATATTTCTGCCAAAATTGTATAATTTGATGCTGATTATCAGAAAATATCAGACAAACCTATAATTAGAGCTATTCACAAAATACTGCCTTTATACTTAAAAAGGGCAGTGGGGTGGGGGGCTGAGTACCCATTCCAAAAGAATGGAGATTAGATACAATACATGAACTTGGATTGTATCCTAGATCAGGGGTAAATTTCTACAGAAAATTTCTACTTTTCCTATGATACACAAAGCATAGTTTATCACAATATAGCCAAACACACAAATGCTGAAATGATTTTTTAACATTGTCTGATATCTACTTGACAAATTTTGACCTGAATCTCTGCATTACAATTATTTGCAATTATTCATATAGTCATTTCCCCTCCTGCCCAAAGTACTGGAAGGCTGAGCTGAATAAAAGTCCCACTACACCGGCCACGTACTTATGCAATGATCTCATCACTACCTAGCTGTTTTTAATTATTATTTTTCATGAAAGTTTCAAATCCCCTGCCCATTGATATTCTGCTACACTAAGGGTACTGGTATCTCAAATTTGAGTGAGAGTTAGCAAAGCAAAGAAAGAGGACTAGGCAGAACTCCAGAAAGATAGCAGAGCCGTATAAAATGCCCACATATCAGTATTAGGTGGGTGAAAAAGTGAGTCTATTAAGAAGTCATGTTCAGAGTGATACAGAGGTAGTAGTTTACATTCTGAAATACCTTGAAAAATGTAAAGATTGTATCAGATTCAGCACACACAAACAACCGTGCAAGCAGGTGTGGTGACGCACACCTGTAATTCCAGCAACTCAGGAGACTAAGGCAGGAGCATCATGAGTAAAAGCCAGCCTCAGCAAAAGAAAGGAGTTAAGCAACTCAGAGAGATGCTGTCTCTAAATTAAATACAAAATAGGGCTGGGGATGTGGCTTGGTGGTTGAGTCCCCCTGAGCTCAATTCCTGGTATCCTCCCCCACCCCCCAAAACAAAAACTCCTAGACTGCTGAAAGCAAGTCAAGGTTTGGGCAACATTAAATATTTTTAATTTTTGAGAGATTTCATTTATATAATGTTTAAACTGAATCCAGTTTGCAAATGTTACCTGTAAGTAGAAATGAAACCAAAATTACAATTTCAAAAATGTTAAAGATAAATGGTAATAAAAAGATAAGTTAGTTGTATCTTGAAGAATTAAATGCATTGCAAGAAGCAACTTTTTTTCTTTTGTCGTGTGAAAAAGATTCAACTGTGCTGTAAGAATTATGAAAACAGGCATAGCAAAGAGTGAAAATCCGAAATAAGGTTAAATGATTGGGAGTCTGATGACAATGAAATAGGATGGATGGTCATCAAATGAAAAGGTCCCTGATTTTTAATCCTAGCTGTATGCCTGCTTCACTGTATGACTTGAGGAAGTGTTTTAGTGACCTTTCAATCTGAATTCCTTCATAAGTAAAATCTGGAAATAATCACCTTCCTTGATGGGTTTTGGTAATGAGCTCAAACTTTTCCTAGCAGTAAAAGTTGCTAAATAGATCTTTAATAAAGTGTAGAGTGGGTGGTCTTGGCACACTGTGAATCAACATAGGGAACGGTTTGCCAGTTTTAGCTTTTGAGTTGAGAGAAAACAGTAGGATTAGATGTCAAATAACTTTAATTTTCCCAGTGGAGGAGGAGATAAATAAGTCTGCTGAAAGTCAGGTGCTGGTGGAAAGTAAATGTTTGAAAAAATTACTATGAAAATTTGGCAAGAGGTCAACAAATGATTAATTAAAATCTGTTAAGTGGTTGTAAAGTAAAAATTGTAGTAGAATATTTTTGAGGTTCCCACATATGCCCATTAAATCAACAGACCATTTCTATGTAGTTGCTGAACTTGAGATTCAAAAACCACACCCAAAGATAAACACAGAGATCAGTTCCAAAACTGTGTGAGTTGGCTGAAAATTGCCTATAAATGTTTGGGGAGGAAATTTTTTTTTAAATCAAATATAAAAGAGATGATTTCTCCTTAAACGACCACTTACGTTCTTAAGAAAAATCACCTTCCTGAACATTGCACAGAAATCTCTATTCTTAAAAAAGAATCTATACTATATTTTTATTTTGGTTCTGTTTTAATTTTAATTTGGCTTATACACAGTTATAGATATACAAATAATATGCTCTCTTTGATATCTGTTATTTTAAAACATATCAAACTATCAAACAGAAAAATAAATATGCTAACTAAACTTTTCATTCAACTAGTCCTTGGCTAGTTGAAAATCTATCTATAGAAAAGTTAGGCTATGGTATTGCTGTACATATCATGTTAAGCATAAACTAATAAAACTAATAAATATTTTCAGGTTAACTTAACTAGTTAGACCATAGTAATTAGCTGGTATAGCACAATGGTAATTGGAATTAACTAGGTTTTATCAAGGTTCTGTTAATATTTAAGCAAACTAAATCCCTCAATTCTTCAATGTCTTCATCTGTTAAGTATAAAATAATAAGAATAGTGTTTATTTCGTAAGCGTATTATAAAGGTGAATCCATACATTTATGCAAATCATTTAGAAAATGACTTGGAATATTACATTATTATCATCAGTTATAGCTACTCTGTTCTCTGACCCAAACTGCAACTCTAAGTTTCAGTTCTAAATTTCAAATTTGTGTTCTTGATCATATGAAGTCTATAGGCACCATGATTAAATCAACATACTCATCTTTAATATGTACAAGTTATTTAGACTGTCAAAGCTAAGAACACAGTTTAGTAGACTGAAATCTGTATTAAGATATCAACTGTTTACGGTTGATTATGCAATCAATTACATTTGGTCTTTGTTAATTATAATATTGACTACTTAACAATCTAATATTGAAATAAATGTTCAATAAGTAGCATAGCTATTTTGTTTATTATTATAACTGCTAGCTAAGATTTATAGAAGGAAAAATGAAATAAATATTTTTTAAATGACCATGGCATGAACTTAACAACTACTTTTCTCTTTACAGAGACTAAAAGAGGCTTATCGATTCACTTGAGGTCATAAAGCAAGTGATAAAACAGAAACTAGACTTGTTGTCACATGACTGCCGTTTAAGGTTCATTCATAATGATGCCTTTTAATTTGAAATTTACAACTGACCTAGCATATGATCTCTGGTTTTCACAAAATATCTATGAGTAGGCTGTTATTTATGGATAATATTTAAATATTTTGGAAGTTCTGGAAAAAAGAATCCCAAGATTCACCCCTGTTTTTACCATACCTTGTGACATATCTGTTTAAAACTAAAACTAACTGCAAACACACACACACACCACATACACATGGGGGAGGGTAATAAGCATATTTTATAAATAGACTCATCAACTCTTTCTGAATCCTCTGGTTTTCCCAGTTACAACATTTTCTTCACTGCTGTATAACTATCTGAGTAGTCAGAACTACATTCTGTAATTAGCAAACATATTTGAAAGATAAATAGCTAAATCTGGAAGAAAAGCAGGGTACTGAAATTAAGAATTTAGTGGAATTTCAGATAATAACAGCTGAGGCCTGCAGGCTGTCACTTCATATGGGAAACAATGATTCCCACTGTTTTTCTGGTTGACACAATTTATTAAAACCTCTCAACATATACAAAATAAAATTATGATAAGCCCCCAAATCCAGCATAAAAAGCCTAGCATGAAACATTTAAGTTATAATTTACCTTGGGGTCGAAAAAAAGAACCCCAAGAAAAATGAGAAAAGTTCAAAAAAGTCATTTCAACATACCACCAGAGTTAAAGATCATTTTCAAGTATTCCCATTCAGATGTTTTTATAATTGCATGGATCCTACAGAGCTGCACATTCTGCCAGTTCTCAAGTGGCTGTACCCAGAAGGTGGTGACTGTTTCTGACTGACTGCTTGCTCGCTTTTATTTTCATTTCCTGTACGAGAGTGAGATTGCTGTTTGGGGACAGTTAAATCTACTTCAAGCATAAGAATCATTTATCCCACGTGGAGGCAGCTTTCATGAACAGCTTTCCATTTCTTCTTATTCACCCAGACTTTACAATTGTGATGCTTAGCATGATGGAGTTTCATTTGTTACCCCCTCTGTGTCACACAGTTTCCTTTCCAGGTACTAAGGCCAAAATCTGAAGTATCATGGTTCAGAAGGCATTTTGGCAGGGATGGTCAGATGTAGAGTGGCTTTGACTGTGCTTTGTGTGCTTCTTGGTTTTTGTTTACTGTAAATATGCAGCATGCACCATAGTTCTCAGGTGGCGGGGAGGGTGGGGTTAGTGTCAGACTGATATAAGGCAAAGTTTATGCATTTGTTTTTTTTAGCAAGACAAAATAAAGTAAAAAAAAAATGGAATCAATTTCTTGATAATAGTTTCAGAATTTTCTCTGCAGTGAAGAAACACTTCTTTGTGTAATGGCTGAGTTTTAGATACAAATTAGCTCTGAGCAAGGCATGATGGTACAAAATTGTGCATATATTCAAAATGATGGGTTTTGATTTAATCATAGCAGTGAAACAAAAGAAAACATTCATTGAGAAACTAATGAAGTTAGAGGCTCACATTATACCAGTGAGACAATTCAGAGGGACAAAAGAGAAGCTAGATGTAATTTTCTTTTATAAAAATCACAATGTAAAGCTTGTCAGAGATGTAAATTTATAAGAAAGCATGGCTGTAACTACAAGCTAGAGGCTTTCCTATTTAGAAATTTGTATTTAACACTTTGAAAAAAAATTTGAGAAATGCCATTTGCTATTTAAAATAGTTCTTCAAGGATAAGCAGATATTCTTAAAAAAAATATTAGTGGACAGGGGTAAAAAACATTCCCAATAAAGATCTACAAAAGCACAGAAACGTAATGAGGCATGCTGGACAAAAAAATATAAGCTCTTTCTATGTTTTTTTGATGCAAGACAAGTCTTTAGATAAGATATTACTGGAAAATATAATTACAGCCATATTTCAGGGGTTCGTGTACAAGATATCAGTAGGTAGGAAATTCTCTGATCATTAGAATATTAGTTTTTTGTTTAATTATTAAATATATATTTTTAAATTTTAATTGACATAATAATTGTACATGTTTTTGTGTGTGGTGTGATATTTCATGCATACAATGTGCAATGATCAGATTGGGGTAATTGAATATCCATCACCTCAATCATTTATCATTTCTCTATGTGAGACACATTCAAAATCCTCTCTACTGGCTATTTGACATATACAGTTAATTGTTGTAGACCACAGTTGTCCTATTGTGCTAAGATAGAAATTACAAGTTATCCTTCCTATTGTTATGGTTTGGATGTGAGGTGTCCGCCAAAAGTTCAAATGTGAGAAAACTCAAGAAAGGTTGGAGGTGAAATGATTTAGTTATGAGAGCCCTAACCCCAACAGTGAATTAATCCCCTGGTAGGGATTAAGTGGTAACTGAAGGCAGTTAGGGTGTGGTTAGAAGAGGTGAATCATGGGGCATGTGCCTTTGTATATATTTTGTATCTCGTGAGTGGAATGTCTCTCTCTCTCTCTGCTTCATGGTGACCATGTCCAAAGCCTCTTTCCTCCTCTGCCACACTCTTCCACCTGGCCTGAAGCCCTAAGGAATGGAGTTGGCAATCTATGAACTAAGACCTCTGAAATTGTGAGCCCCTAGATAAACTTTTCCTCATTTAATTGTTCTTGTCAGTTCTTTGGATCACTCCCCAAAAAGAAAAAAAGAGAATTGACTAAAACACCTGTCCAACTGTAACCCTGTCCCTACTGCCATCTTCTTTCTTTCCTCTTCCCAGCTCCTGGTAACTGCTATTCTTCTCTGCACATCTAAGAGATCAACTTTTTAGCTTCCACATGTAAGTGAGGACATGTAGTGATTGTCTTTCTGTGACTAACTTACTTCACTTATATTTGTGTGATTTTTCTTTTAAACCTGGTGGCAATAGTATTCCTCATTACACTTTAGAAAAGTATCTCTGACAATCACATGAAGGATACTTTAGTTTGAGAGAGAGTGTGGTGACCATACCTGTCATTGAGCCTACTGCAAGAATCCACTCAGAACATGCTGAAGAACTGAATGAACACAGTGGAAATGTTGGTAGTAGGTGAGAATATGTATGATTTTCAGAAGGTTGTTCAAATTTGATAACTAACAGGAGTTTGAATATAAGAAAGAAAGGAGTTAAGTATGAAATATATTTCAAACCTATGAAATAAAATGAATGAGTACATTGAAACAATATTTATGGAATATAGGAGGAATTAAATGAACCTATTTGAGAGTGGGGTTGTCTTCATTTGTAAATATGGATATTGAATAATCTTGCAGAAATGCTAAGTAGAAATGAATTATCGGTTTGGAGTACAGTGACTGAGAAGGCTAGGAACACAAAGTCGGGACTTATTGGGCATAAATAATAGTTCATACCTCAGAAATAGAAATGCTTTTCCAGGAAGATTTACAGAATAGGAAGAGAAGCAGGTATGGAATGGAATCATGAATGGTCCGTCACATGGTGTTGGTGGAAGAGAAAAAAGAAGAGAAAGCATCAAGCTAGTAACTAACATGAGTTGGAACATAAGAAAGAAAGGAGGAAGAAGCAGTGTTTCCAGGTGTTTTAGTCAGCTTTTTTGCTGCTGTGACCAAAAGACCTGACAAGAACAATTTTAGGAGGACAAATTTATTTGGAGGCACATGGTTTCTAAGGTCTCAGTTCACAGATGGAGGACTCCATTCCTTGGGGCCTGAGCTCCTGAGGCAGAATGTCAAAGTGGAAGTATGTGGCAGAAGAAAGTAGCTGGGAATATAGCACCAGAAAGCAGTGTGTGTGTGTGTGTGTGGAAGGGTCCCCTCACCACTGACGAAAAAGTAAATTCCAAAGGCATGCCCCTAAAGACCCACCTTTTCCAGCCATACCTACCTGCCCATAGACACCACCCAGTTAATCTCTATTAGGGGTTTTATGCATGAATAGGTTAAGATTCCCATAACCCAATCATTTCACTTCTAAATCCTCTTGCATTGTCTCACACATGAGCTTTTGGAAGACACCGCATATCTAAACCATAACATAGGAAAAGAAAACTTAATTATTGAAAGTCTCAAGAAAGAGTAGGTAAGTAAATAATTCTTCCTTCTTAAATAGGTATTTCCTTCAATGTTATTTTCCTATTCTTTTATTCTTATCCATTTATTAAGATCTTTCACAGTTTTGCCTAATTTTTGTCTCCTTCTTTGGAAGTTTTATTATCATTTTCTTCTTTTTTCTTTATATTCAGCCATTCTCTACTGCCATAGCTTCAACTCCCAATTTGTGTTAACTGTTCCTAAAAATAAGTATTTTATTCATTCAAAAGTCTTTAAGGATTACTATTCCAGAAAGTAGTAATCATGAAAAACAATAATATGGGTTGTCTCTTCTTTCAGGAAATTTAATGTAGGGAGAGAGTAATAATGTGATTGACTGTGAAAAAGATATATTAGCATTTCATACTGTCACTCTGGAAGTTGTATGGGAAGCAAATTTAACAGTGTAGGTTTAAGGGCTTCTGGTAGAAATCTGTTTCTGTGATCATAATAAAAACATTAAAGTCTAGGCTAATAAAGAGGACTCTAGAATGACTCACAAGTTTGTGTGTGTTTTACTTTGTGCTGCTGTGATTTAAGTTGTTTGTGTCTGGGGTAATAACAATGGCATTGACAGGCACTGCCATTGCCTCAGATTTCAGAGCAGATTTTACCTGGATAAATAGAAATCATGGCATCAATTATGAATGAACAGAATTTGACAAATTTTTTAATCTCTGGGTATGTCAATAAATACATAATTGAAAAATTGGAAATGAACCTTGGGGGATATATATTGGAGAGTAATTCCTGCAGGCATGAATGGGAGTCCTTTGGCGGTAGCCAGATAGGTAAAAGGACTGAGGACAAAAACCTAAAATTCACCATATTTACAAGAGTTAGTCACAATTTCAACCTTTCTCCTGAACTTCATATTCATAAACTATAAATATACATATAAGTAACTACAAATATTCCTAATTTGATATCCTCAACTATTTACCTCCCTTTTGTGAAAATTTATTATATGCTATATGTCTATTTAACTACTAATATTTTCTCAGTTATAAATTTCTGAAATTTTGAAATTTTTTTCTCTGTCTACCTGGAACACTTAAAAATTCCAATTACTTGCTAGATCTCATTGATTCAAATTCTAGAATGTTTTTTCACATTCTTTATTCTTTCCATTCTCATTTCTATCAACCAAGTCTAATCACTCTATAGTATATCTGTACCAAAATAAATTTCTGAGTATTCCATGTTATAATACTACAATTAATGTCCCAAATTATCTTCCCAGATGTACCACTCAATTCATTCCACCAATAATTATAAACTCCTATCTACACCAAGTGCTTCTAGTCCTCCCAAACCCTCTACACTTATCTAAGTTCTTTTGTTACTTTGATTGTTTTTCCTCTACATGACATACTCTTCCTATGGTTTTCAATCTAGCTAAATAATATACATGTTTTAATGCCTGGCCTAAATGTGATCTGGAGTTAAATTTTCCCCAACAATTTAATCAGAAGTAAATGTTCTTTTATTCTAGTCTTATAACACTTATGTTTTAGTGCCTGTTTAATTCTCTATCATATTATGCATTATACATATACATATACATTATACATATACATTGTGGCTAGTACCTTACCTTTCATTATTCCCATTAAGAACACAACAGAGTAAAAACTATTTAAGATTTAACATAACCTGGTCCAATCCCATATCAGAATCTAAGTTAGGGCAGGATGGGGGTAGATTTTAGTGGTAGGACTTTGCCCAGCATGCATGGGACTCTGGGTTTGATTTCTATCAACAAACACAACACACATATACAACACATGCATACACAGAACCTAAGCTAACCTTTACTACAATTTTAATAAATATAGTGAAAAGAATTCTGAATCCTATGTATTTTCAAGAAACAATGAACATTTTTCAAATTGCTTAAATGCCTCTGTATTTACATAAGCAAGATTATGTTTGATAAGAGATAATTTAACCATCTCACCTAATAATTGCTTTTTTTAAATTAAATATTTAATATATATTTTTCCAATGCTCCAGAATTTCTCCTGGAGTAGATAGTTAATAGTTAAAGGTGTTTCCTGTGAGTCCTTGACCCTAAGGGAAAAAATTCTCTTGTGTTATAGAGCTAATGTATAATAATAAAAAAAAATTAGAAGAAAATTTTGCTTATTCCTGATCCCCTTGCATTCTGGTCACAACATCTAATTCACAAATGAGAATGTCTTTGGGAAAACTGGACTACTTCAAGAGCAATAATCTTGGACACAGGCGGTGTTCTTTTCCCTCTTAACAATCTAACCAAAATTTATCTTAGATTTATTCAGTGGTCTATGGTTTAGTCCAAGTGTTCCTGTTTTAAATAGAGCTTATTCATCCTTTTCAACCATGCAAGATGAAGTTCTGTAGCTTCCCAGATTGTTAAAACAGAAGTCTGTTTCTTCAGGGGACATGAAATCAATTTTTGTTCTCTTCTGCAGACATAGGTCCTGGAGTTGAATACAGACAGGGTACTGCAGGCTTGTTATACTTGAAATGCAGAAGACAAAAGATGTGTTGGTAAGTGTTCCTCCCAGGACAAAACATGAATACTTGGCTATAGGCATCACTAGACCACTATAGTCATGGTTTGGGAAGGAAAAACAGACAAATAATTTGGAGTCTGAATGGGTATCCCCAGGACAATAATGCATAATCAAAATTGAAGGACCCCACCCTCATGAGTTATCATAGAGAAAGAGTATTTATATGATCCCCAACTTATTGGCCTCTGTAGGTGGAAAAAAGGCCCGGGTTGTTTTGGTTCCTTGTTCAGACTGAGGGCAGAAAGAAAATCCTCAGTAACTGGAAAGTTCCTTCTGATTCTTTATTCTAATCCCCTGACCTTAATGTTTAGACAACAAATCCTTCACCCTTTCTGTTACTTGTCTCCCTCAGGACTTCTGGGATTTCTTTGCCTTTACTTCATCCATATTAACCTGGCATACATCCTCCCAGCCACATATTTTCTTAGAACAGAACATCATACATTTACCTAGAACATAACATCTGCTATGAAATAATTTCTTAATGATTTATTAAATCCAATAAAGATATACAATTAAAGAACTTTAAGACTCTAATTAATGCAACATAATTTCAGAGAATAAATGATATAGTGAAATGCACATAAAGTGTAAACATTATCTGAGATTTATCTTTAGTGTCTTACTTTCAAATAATCGATTAATTTCAGCTAATATTTACTTGAATGGTGCATAGCACATACAATGAGGGTGAAAAGCCAAGAATTAATTAACTAATCTATGCCAGACATTATATATGTGTTTTAATACAGGTTATTTAATTCTCAAAAAAATGCTATTTGATTATTGGTGAAGAAACTGAGACTCATATACATATTTTTTCGAGCATCATAATGCCAGTATTTAAATTCAAGTCTGTGTCATTATGTAACTAGCAGAATTCAGGAAAAGAACAGAAGCCACTTTAAATTCTTCAAGAAAACTTAATACAGGTGAATGTAAACCCCGATAATGGAAATTCTCAGTAGCCAAATAGGCAACTCAGAAATGGCAATTTCTGAGAGTGCCCATCTCAGGTTAACTCTACCCTTAGGTTGGAGGGAAATAGAAATATACAACAGGACCAGATTCCAAGATATAGGGGCCCCAGTTAAATCTAAAGGCATTCAAACTGGTTGAATCAGAGAATGTGGAAATTTAGGTCTTCCTCTAGACCAGGGGAAAAAATATTTGCTGAGAAACTATTACTTTCTCCCTCCTTCCACTTTCCCAGTTTTCTGTCAGTGCCTTCCATTGGTTCATTTTACTTAGAAATCATTTGCTAAAGGAATCTGGGAAATATAGTTGTCTATAATTTAATGCAAAAGAGAAGGTCAGGAAATCAATCTAAGAGCAGACGAGCAAATGTCAGCACAGATTCCAAGATGCTATATATCACAGTAGAGAGGCAGTGTAAGCAAAGATATCCAGGAGACAAAGTATGGTGTATATTCTGAAATAATAAGTAGTGCAATTTGACTATTGCGTATTCAATGTGTGGAAACACGAGGCTAGAAAAGTAATGTAACAACTTAGGAAAATGTTAGTAGTGAGCTAAGCTGTTCAAATTTGATTTAGTGAGAAGACCATTTGGGCCAGGAACATGATGCAACTGGAATGTTGTTTGGAAAATAATAATTTGGAAATTACATGTAGAAGGGCATTAAGGAATGTGGAGAATATTTTGAAGCAAGGAAGTAATTGCAGTGGTTTCAGATATAAATAAAAATGATAATGTGATGGAAAGCGAAAATTTATTATTCATCTTATATGTGTCAGTTACTATTCTTTGTAATTTATACATAAACATTATCTCAGTTGATTCTCAAGACAATTGTTCAAGGTAAACATCATTATCTGACTATACAGACAAACTGAGAATCAGGGAATTGAAGTGAGATTCCCACAGTTACATAATGAGTAAGTACCAGAGTCTAATCTAAACTACTGGTAATGACATGGAATAAATAGAATCATTCTGGAAGATTAAAAAATAGAGGTGTTTACAAATACAATGCTTGGTATCAATGTTGGTACATGATACCTTGCCAGGCATCAATTATCTGTGTTTTAAACCTTAAATTTTTTGAAACAGTATTGCTTGAAAACAATTTTTTGGTTTGTTGTTAATTTTGTTATTTAGTGGAAAATAGATACTATTCCAAATTGCTATGACATTTCCCCCCTATTTTCTATGTACTTTGGATTATTCTTTTAATTTGAAGCTCTCTTATGACAAGTGAAATAAATATTACAAACATTTTCATGTAAAAGTCATATTTTCAAGTTCATAAAGCAAAAATAATGTTATTTTGAATATTAATTATGTATTCAAAGCCTATATTATTTTTATGGTGAAATGTTTTACTAGTGCTGCCACATAAGGAGTTACTTATTTTTCCAGTGTTCTGTTAATTACTGTGTATTAATTATTCTTAGCTATAGAATATGTATATGTATAAAAACAATATGTATATTGTTTTTAATAGTAAGATCTACGCTAAAGTGAACTATTCCATCACAGGATGTTATTTGTTCAACATTTGTACTGATGTGCATTTATTCACCCCAAATCATTTCTATATCATCCCTGAAATTCTTATGCCCTCTTGAAATGATAATCATTAAAAAAAACTCTTCTGGAGTTGTATATTATCTAAGAAAAAAGTGAATAATGTAAGGTTTATTTTGATATTTGGGTTGAAAGCAAATGGTTCATTATTGGCTCTAGTGTTTAAATTTTTATTGCTATTTTGGTCAATGAATCAGTGGTCAGAAAGACTCAAGGACGGCTGAATAAGTCTCCCTAAAATTTGAACAATCTGATGGGTTCTAAATTTGACAATTGTTGATCTGTAAGAACGATGGGATGAAATTCAATCCACCCACCACACCTCTCTGAATATCTGATGGTCTTGGAAATCTAAGGCACTCTGTATGAGTCAGAAATTGAGTCAGAAGTATTGTTAGTTTCACAATGACTCATTTCAAAATTATAATTGTTTAGTTGAATGTAGAATGAATCAGTGTTTATGTTCTTACAGCAGTATCCAATGCCAAGCCTGTTTCTTCTGAGAACATTAGTCTGATGGGGAGAATAGTCATCACTGAGGTGGAAGGCAGTGCTGCATAGAAAGTAGCCAGGCATATTATTCTCAATACATCAGACTCGTTGCAGTACAAATAACACAAAAATCCACAAAATCACTGCTTGTGAAGCTATACATCTTTAGTAAAATTACCCCCCTACACCTAAGATCTACATACTGTTTCTCCTAAAAAATTCTTCAGTAAGCCAGAGAACTATACTTTTCAATTTCTAAATGCCTTGATTATTCTAACAACCTCTTATTTACGTTTCTCAGTAGTTGACATTTCTATAATTTCTGCCTATAAAAGTTTTTTCTTCCCTATGACATTTGTGACCTTCCCAAATATTTACCAAGAATTCCAAATACCATTTAAACTGGTAAGAACTGAAATGAAAAGGTATCTTGTAGAGCACACAAGGCCTTAGAACCTTCAGGCCATAGAGCAATAGATTAAATGACCTCTTAAGACCCCCTCCAGTCCTATATTCTATGGGGACTGATAAACCACAGAGATAGCCAAACAAAAGAGATACAATGAAATGGGTTCTATTATCCCAGCATTTAATGGTTTTCTGTATATGAAGTTCAAAGCTGAAAGTTCCAACAAAGATTTCACCAACACAGTTTTTCCTGCATTTGCCACTTTCCTGCTTACAATACCTTCTTACAACATTCTTCAAAGGCCAAGAAAATGTGCTTTCTTTGTAATTTCAAAAGTAGTTTTAAGTAACAGGAGATATTATTAGAGATAAAAATATGAGAGTAAAATCATAGTAATAAAATTGGATTTGGGGTTAGGTCTACCAGATATACCAGTGGAATATTAAAAAAAAGCAAAAGTATGATTTTTCAACAGAAAGAAAAGTAAATTTGGAGTGGAGACATACATGCAAACCAAATGAAAAATAAAGGAAAGAGTGGGTGAAATATGTTGAAGGGTAAATTATATTATACTCGAAGGGCTATGCATATCCATCTAGAAATAAATATGGTTTTAGTAAGAATAAAGAGTCAATGTGGAGAAGGAGAAGAGTCCAAAAACTAATCAAAGCCAAGAAAGAAGAAAATGTACAGTATAAAACATGAGGTAGGGAGAACACTGAGATGACAGAATGAAGTTAAAAGTGTAAAAAAATATGATAAGAAAATTAAGGATAGAAAATGAAAGGAAGATTGCACAAGAGTTTGAGATAAATCAGAATCCTTTCAAGTCGAGAAGTAAGAAGGGGTCAAGGCCGGAGATAATGGGACCTCCATGAGATGGAAAGTGTAATTTATTCACTGAAGTGGTGGATATTGCTATCAATTTTAATGACTTTTTTGCATCAGCTTTCAGATGAGAGAATGGAGGAAAGATATTAGCAAAGAGACATATTTGCATATCTCAGGGAAGAAGGATGAAATAAATATCAGGCCAGAGCAATGATGAAGTTATTAAACTATTTAATTTCTGGCTTTCTTAAACTATGGGGAAAAAATTGAAAGTAAACCTGAATTTCAGACAGTAGCATCAACAAATAAGACCTATATCAGGTGCCTTTTAAAACCTCATAGACTTCAAGGAGTAGGGAAAAAAAGAGACAAAATTTCTAGACTCAATTTAATATCCATGGTCTGAAATACATCTTGAAAATGTAATACTCTGGCAGGTATATTGAAAAGTTTAGTCAATCACAGAAAGCTTAATTAGCTTTCTCTGATAGAACTGTGGCGCGCGCACACACACACACACACACACATACACACACACATAACACACACATACACACACACACACACATACACACATTAATTTAAAATGCTTTTTACCCTGCTACAGTAAGGGAGAATTTCTCTATTCCAGGAAGCTTTTCACCTCAACAGAGTATAAGCACTCATAGAAGTCCTTGAGGCAGTCATTCATACACCCACTGCTGTGTGAATGATGAAAACACACACAGAGATGGGCAATGGAGTGCAGAGCATGCTGTAGCCATCACTGCCTCATGCTGCCTAGCAGCTTGAAGAAGGCAAAAACCTCCACATCAAATTATCCCAGCCAGAGCTTCATACTTATCCAGAGTCTGATGGGGAATACTCATTAAAAAAAAGGTATACTTTCCCATTCCACAGCTAAGTGGTTCATTAATGGGCATGAAATTAAAGCATCATCTGCTTCATCTGAAGGAACTGCTCTCACAAGATATTTGGTAAATTTTGCACAATGTTGATCTCAGATAGTCCTGTTAAAAATCTCGGCCTCTGAAGATCTCATAAAATGCTGAAGATGGAACTGATCTCAGAGTTGATGAGTTTGATTTCATAGGAGAATGCAAGGTTGCCTGGGAACTCACTGCACTGAATGCTTGCTTCAGCAGTTTCTGATGGGCATCCCAGCTGGAACTCCACTGCTGTGAAGATCTTGTTTTCCGTGCAATGTTTATTTGACATCTCTCAGAGGCACAAGACAACCAAGCCTGTGTTTATCTAGGTAGTAAATGTTCAAACAATTAAGATAGTAAATTTTAATTTACTCCCTGGGTGTACATGCTGTGTAAATATGTGCACTAGCTTAGGACACAGGAGAACTAACTTCTGGATTCTACCACTAAGTCTCAAAATCCTTAGGAAAATCTTTTTAGTGTTTCCATTACTAAGTGCACCAAAATGGGTATAAGAAATGAAATAAATATAATCAAATTTGTGGAACTTGTTCACATCTGTCTAGTATAAGCAGGAAATTGTTAGAATTGCAGATAGGATTTCAGGATAGACCAAATTAGATGAAGAGATCGAAAGGCAGTCAATGTTCTAGGTAGATCAAAGAACATGAACTAAATCACAGGATTTGGGAAAGCTCTAGGTATTCAGGACAAAATACTGATTTAAAAGAAGAACTCAAGGCAAGATGTGAGGGGATTTGAGAAGTAATTGGAAGATAATTTTTACTGGGAGTTGTATGTCACATTGACTTCTTTACTTATTCAATAGGAAATTATTAGGTATTGGATTTTGAACAAAGAGATATCATAGGATATTTTAAAAATTTACTTGGGATGATACACAGCACTTGAGAAGCTATTGTAGGACCTAACTTCAGTGGGTGTAATCAGGTGTGCTAAGAGATTGGTAGGGAAATCATTAGGAAGGAAGCAGCAGAAGATATGGAAATTAGTACAAAACAGGCAAGGAGAAATTAGGTGAAGAGGTAAGTTCCACGGAAAAATGGTGATGTCATTCATACAAACAATGACAGCAGGACAACAGGATAATAAATAATCAGTTGGGTTTTAAAATGGTATCTTTGAAACAATAACTAAATTTAATGAGGAGACATATACATTGTGCTATGCTGCAAGATTACAGTGATTATCCAACAGGTAATTCCACTTGGTAATAGCCAAGCAATAGTCCTCTAAATTATAAGGATGTGTCAATTTAAAATTCTGAATATTAAATAATATTCTCTTTATGTACATGGATTAGGAGATTAAGAGAACATTCTGTTTTTTGGGGGGAGGCTAAGTTCAAAACACTCACCAAAAAAATACTCTAAAATTGAATTTAAAAATGTGATATAGATATTAGTTTAATCTACTATTTACAAAAAATAACACAAATTCAAGATTATTCAGAAGTAATTTCAAATCCAGTACTCTCGACACATATACTCAAGTTCAAATATAATTGCTTTGAAACAAGATTGTGGGGGAAAAAAATTACATTCTTCTCAACTCTGACCTAACCTTTCACATCTCTGTTTGTTTTCTGAGCCAGTCATTCAAAAGTCCAGCACAGAGAATGAATGTTTCCTTGGTATGATTTTGGCTGCTGAATTACTTCTATTTGTCAATTTAGGAAACTGAGAGGACTAAAAATTGGATCAACTTTTCTCAACTGTTTTCAAGAAATAAGGCCTAAAGAATTGCTTTAGCGGGGTTTCACATTCAACATGCCTACAGAGTAGATCTACATCTCAACATTATTTTCTTGCTGACTCAGTTGACATCCATTTATAAAAAAGATCATCACCTTTAAAAAGAGCAATTCAGAGATATATAATTGCTCATTTATTTGATATGATATGTTCACTGACATCAAATCTGACAATTCCTATTGTTGTATTTTCATTCTTATTTATTGTTCCTCTTGTAATTCAATCTAAATTATAAATTATAATGATAAAATGTCTACTATGAAATATGCATCAGGTTTATCTTATGGATATTCTATCATCTCTTTGGGGGGATGTGTCTACAACAAGTGAAAGAAAGATAAACTTTGAAACAAAGGGAACTTAATTGATCTTGGCAATCCAAAAACTTTAGAAGCTTGTAAGACAGGCACCAATAAAGAAAGAAAGATGCCCTTTCATGGGAGAGACATCTCTGAACTCCCAAATCAATATTTAATACTGCCCCAAATCAAATTTCTCTGATGAATACAATTCCTAGAATATTTACCCATGACCTTGAGTAAAATACAAGCTCTTTGAGTTTCCAGTTTTCTTATTTGTAAAACAGACATCTTAAGATTCCGTGACAGAAAAATCTGAAGCTAAAATAACTAAATAAAGTACAATGGCTACAAAGCAAATGCTTAATATAATACGTAAAATCAGTTAATGGGTGTTTTAGTCAGTTTTGTGTCACTGTGACCAAAAGACTTGACATGAACAACTTAAGAGGAGAAAAGTGTATTTGGCTTACATCTTTAAAGTTGCAGTTCACACTTGGCCAACTCCATAGCTCTGGCCTGAGGTGAGGCAGAACAACATGGCTGAAGGGTGTCCTGGAATAAAGCAGCTTAGGATATGGGAGCCAGGAATCACAATGGAGGGGGAGGAGGGGGGAGAGGGGAGAGGGGAAAGGGGAGAGGAGAGGGGGGAGGGAGGGGGAAGGAGAGAGTTTTTTCTGCTTATCAGGGACAAAATATAAATCCCAAAGTCGTCACCCTTAGTGATCTTCTTCCTCCAGCCATACCCCATCTGCCTATAAACACCACCCAGTACAATAATCCTTTCAAATTGTTAATCCAACAAATAAATGAATCCACTGATTAGATTACAGCTCTTATAGTCTAATCATATCACTTCTGTGAACACTTCTGAATTGTCTTACACATGAGCTTCCAGGGACATCTCATATCAAAACCATAGCATTGAGTAAAGTTTCCATTAATCAATTTACTGCTTTTTTGATGCAACACTAGCTAAGCAGCTTAATGTTTCTGGTAGCAAATGTACTAATTTATTAGAACCATTTATTTGTTTATTTAAAAAGAAGAAAAAATGTATCCATAAACTATAGGAGTGATGAGACATTAAAAAAAAGAGAAAGAAGATGGCATATGCCCTCGCTGCCTTACTAAAATTTATAAAATCAATCATTGACTAACAAATAGCTTTTCTGACAGCCTTTGGGGACACTTGAGCTCTTGATCTACCTCCTAACTTGTCAACTGCTGCAAGGCGGCCTCCACTCATCTAATACAAACAGACTAGTAAAGCATGAGGCCCTGCCTTTTAATCTGTCCCTCAGCCAGAAATTGTTATGTTTACTGACAACTTTCTTCATAATTACTCGTTGGATCAAAATTACACTTCTTTTAGCTAACTGAAAACTGCTTTTTACTTCAAGAAATTTTGTACTTGTCCTTATGATAACAGATGTTTTTAATTTTTTACCAACTTAATAAAAATGTGTAACCAAAAATGTTTGCTGCATGATTTAAAATATAACATTATTTTATAAATTATAACTACCAACTGTGTGTGTATAAAAAATGTAGAGTATATATATTCTCAAATTATCCAATAAAATGCCATCATTTTGCACAAACAACATGCGTGAATATTTGTATGTATAAGGGCTATTTTTTGAGAGGATGGGTTCAAAGATATTTACAACTAAGAATGTTGCTCTCCTCTGAGTCCTTACTTGACAATTTGGTTATGTGCATTAAACCAACAGGACCTCAGAGCATCTAAAATAATGGTTTTCAACCACTATTCTCTAGAAGCTCTTTGTAAATCTGTGAAGACATTTTGGGTTATAACCACAAAATAAGATGTTATGTCATTAATGTGGCAGAAATCTGAAATGTCAGATGCCCTAAAAATTAAGTGTATTATTCAGATTTTAAAGTTTCTACCAGACATTCATGTGTACAAATAATTTTTCTAAATTGATCTTGAAACCAAATTGGTCTTGAAACCAAATACACAATATTTGAGGCAGGTTTCAATAATGCATTGAAATGTGCAGAAAATGTGTCCCCATGTAAACCAAAGGAAGATGATACTTTTTTTATTTAAAATTTCATTGGAAGTTTACCATTTGAATAACAGGTTATTAAAGGCAAAGTTGCAAATGGTATTTGAGTGCTCAGTCAACATACATGCATCATTCTTCATTTGGAAGTGTCAGATTTGTGATAGCACATACATGCAGATCTAGTCTATGAACACTTATTTATGACTTCCATTTTAGTTATAACCAAGATTTTGAAAATTAAAAATATATTATTTTATTAAAGATTATTTTCTTTTACATCTTTTTTAGAGTTAAGATATTGTGTTGATTTTTTAAAAATCATTGTGTTATTCAGCTTTTCAGTACAAAATACCCAAGATAAACAAATTATAAGGAATGGTCCATTTAGCTCATGGTTTCAGAGGTTTTAGCCCATGGTCAACAGACCTAGTTGCTTTTGGGTATGGAGCAAGGCACAACATCATGGTAGGGACTGTGTGGTGGAGCAAAGCTGCTTACCTCATGACAACTGAGAAGCAAAAAGAAATAGGGGCACCCAAAATCCCCTTTAAGGACACAACCCAATGACCTACCCGTCTTCCACTAAGCCCCTTCTACTAAAGGTTCCACCACCTCCCAATAGCTCCCTGGACTGGAGATCAAACCTTCCATACATAGATCTTTGGGGAACATTCAAGATCCAAACTATAATAATTATACATATTGGCAAATAAAAATATGTGTGAATCTTATTTCAAAATAATAAGGGTCATTACAAAATATTCATTATAAAAAATGAAGTGCTAGGTCTGAAACTTCTGCTGTAGAACAAATAATATGCTTTTCAATTCCATTAAATATTTTCTATAATTGAGAAAGCTGATTCTCAAGTTTCTCAAATCTAGGTCATTTACATCTGCTTTATAAAAATACAGATTTCTCAGAGTCTATCCTATACCAGACACCCCTTCCTCCTTTGTCTAAACAGGACTGAGTTGATATCTGGAGATACAGAGCATGATGAGTTCTTCTATAGTACAAACTCTTACAACAGCACCCTCAAATAACAAGGTGACTCATTCTTAACTAGTGGATCATGAACAGGGGATGCTCTGCGTGGGGACAAATAAAAATGAATAAAGTTAGTAGCTGGTTATGTGACACTATTTAATAATTCACTGTATTTATACATAGTTGTACAAAGAAATACAACATAGGAAGTCTCATATATACATGAAAAATTACTACAACTTGGAATTGCCGCTAGAGAGGTTGTCTCCAACTTTGGTGTTGACAATAACCTTGAGTTGTGAACCTCAGAACTATCTGTCAAATTAGCTGAAACTACATGTTACAGTTTAGATATGAGTTGTCCCCTAAAAACTCATGTGTGAGTCAATGCAATAAATTTCACAAGTTAAATATTCCGATTATGAAAGTTATAACCTAATTGCTAATTAGTGGATTACTCCACTGATATAGATTAACTGGGAGGTAACTGTAGGCAGGTAAGGTATGACTGGAGGAATAGGTCACTTGGTGTGTATCTAGGTGAGCAGAGCACTCTCCCCACCCCTTCTCTCTGCTTCATGGTTGCCATGTTCTGAATTGCTTTTCTGCACCACATCCTTCCATCATGATGTTGTTTAACATTTCAGGCTCAGGGCAATGGAGTTGGCCAACTATGGACTGAACCTCTGACATCATAAGTCAAAATAGACTTTTCTTTCTCTAAATGGTTCTTGTCAATTTTTTTGGTTGCAGCAACAAAAAGTTAACACCATAGTTTATTTATTGTATGTTCTAAAATACAGAGCCCAGAAAAGCCTCTATGTGGTTATTTCCTGACTGGGATTTAAAGTAAGTAAGCTGGGATATCCCCACAAAATGCTGAAAGTTGATGGGTAACCCCCATGTGAACCTATTGTTCACCAGAGTGTCCATATCCTGAGGCTATGTGCAGGCATTCAACTCAACTAGTAAGTCCTTCCTTTTTTCTCCTGCTACACTGGATCCATTAGCAGAACTCGGTTCCCAAGTCAGTTCTAGCAGAAATGAATTATAGGACTCTGAACAGCCCACTTCTAAATTTGTTATTATAGGTTTTCTCATTCCAGCACTCTCTCATTTCAGTCAAGTTAGAAAAGCAATGAAGTATTTGTTCCCCACTAAGGTTCTGAGTGACACTAAGCCTGATTTGTTTGGCTTAGCTCCCATTGTACTCTTCTATCTAGTCCCTCTGTACTCCTTATTTTTTTTTAACTCATACATGGTGTTCGACTTGCCTCTGGGATCTAATGCTAAGCAAAAACAGTCACTGTATGAACTCTTATAGAGCATGAGACTTAGTGTAGAAGACAATTAAATTAATTCACTCATAAAATGACACTTCAGTTGAAATAAAAGTTACAAAGTGAAGATGCATAGTGCCCTAAGAGGATATCAAAGAGGATTTGATTCATTTCCTGAGATAAGGAAGAATTCCATATGGAAGTGATACCCGAACTTGTAGGACATATGGGTGTTTCATAATACAGTAGATATTCTGTAGTTCTGTCCAGATCTCTGTTTCAGGACTAAGGCTCTAATTCCCTCAGCTGTTAGGAGAAAAGGTGACTGATGACTCATAACCGCACTATTCTTCCACTAAAAAGCAAAATGGCGGGGAGGAAGGAATACCATAAAGACTTGCCTGGCATCTTCAGCCATTTCTAATTTTCTATATCTCAGCCCATAAAACACTTTAATAATTCTACTCTAGTCATCTAAACAGTGAAAGAGAATTAAGTTAAATAACTTGTGTGAAATACACAGTACAGGGTCATCTATGCAGGAGAGAGTTTAGTAAAATTGTTAAGATCATGGACTCAGTGACAAATTGCCCCGACTTCACATTTTGACCATACCATTTAATCAACATGCCAACTTGGGAAAAGTGGTAAAATGGTTACAAAATTTCAATCACATAAGTTTGCTGAAGGTAGCATACCCTAGCATATAATAAAAATTCAGCACTTAATTCTAATAATAACAACACTGAATACCAAGTAATTGTCAAGCTTTTTATTTCTGTCAGTTTTATTCAAATTTATATTTTCACACCTGGAGTAGCATTAGAATTTCACAAATATTTTAAATGAATAAATGACAGTCCTCCATTAGCAATTTATTTAGCAGTACTTACAATCATAAAACTTAGTAGTGAAATACATTCTATGTGCCTGGGACAGTGGCAAGTAATGTTTTCCTGGTATAACTGGAAAATTATTGAATATTGAATACTACAAAGAGATTTTAAATACTGACATAAAATTCATATTTCTTTTGAAGGTCATGGGCTTCTAAAAGAGGTTAATACTGAGATTGGACCAGTAAGACAAGCGTACCCATCTATATCCTGTATGATTTTGTGAACTTTTTTCAATCCCTCTTTTTTAGTTTTTTTTTCTGTTTATATAGAAGAATTTTTTAAAAAAAACATGAATTATTAGTTATTATCTTCTCACATGTTGCAAGGTGATTATATATATCAGCTACAGATTGCAGAAGATGTGTGGAAAGTCATATCTACTAAAAAAAGTTGTGCTACAAATTTTGGGTAAACTATGACAGTATCAAATCAAAAGCCTCTTCTAGACTATTTTCCCCTAATCTAATAGCATTTCTTTATGAAGCTGTCAGTCACTAAGAACCAACAAAAGAATACAAGTGAGGTCAGCCCTTACTCTTTCCTCTAAAGACACACTTAAAGCAAAAGTTTGAATGGCAGTTACTCTTTCTGGTAGAGCAAACAAACATTTGAGTAAAAAGACATTTGAGGCCTTAACAATCAACCTGAATACTGTATTGGGAGATATTATGAAATAAACTCAAAAATATTAAAAGGGTATAAACTAGAAGATTAATCTGCAATTCATTTTGTCTAACACACAGAGTTCTGAGTCGGTGTTCTTAATTTGAATGGGTTTACTTTCATTTAATTTCATAGAGTCAACATTAAAACAGTAATAGCTCCTCTTCGTTATCAATCTGGACTACAATTTGTGATGCTAATGTTTTAATGCTGGGACCAGCTGCCCCTCCCAGAGAGCTAGATTTTTTTTAGTTGGTGCAATAGCAGTATTTATCCTCTGATAGCAGGTTAATGCTGGGGCAATATAATTAATATTATCACACAAGTAAAATTCAAACTGTAATAACTCTTTGAAAGATAAGGATGACTGACAGTGTGTCACACATTTCAAAGTCTAGAATTAGGAAACAATTATTTCTTGATTTTCTTCAATAACCATGGAAATTTCAATAATGTTTCATAATATTGTACGGCATAATGAAGTACCAGAGAAATTCAGTCATCTCCCAAAAGCCATGCAGAAACCATGCCAGCAATGAGGCCAAGACTGAGGTTTTAGTACAACCTAACCTGCTTACTTTTTCAAATCTCTAGGACAGGATCCTCTAAGGCCTATAGTTTAGTAAGTGCTTGTAGAAACTTGAGGGAGCACATCTAGAGATTATTCACTGAGAAATAATTTTGGGTTCTCATAGTAGTATTGATTTATCTTGCCTTATTTTAGTGAACTAAAAATAAAATAAAATAAAATAAAAAGTACCAGAACAGTTTCTTCATTCTACTGAGGTTCTGAAACAGTTGAATGACACTTGAAATTACCACACATTAACACTATAAAAACAATACTCCAAGCCAGGCGTGGTGGTGAACACCTGTAATACCAGGAGCAGCTTGCCAGTTGAAAGTTAGCAAGCTAGGGAAGCCATAAGCAACTTAGTGAGACTCCCACTGTCTCAAAATTAAAAAAAATAATAATAAAATAAAAAGAGCTGGGGTTGTAGCTCAGTGATTAAGCACCTCTGGGTTCAGTTTTCCTATTTTTAAAAAAAAATACTCCACTGACAATTGTAATAAGAATAAAGTTATATCTACCATGAGCTAGGTGCATTAAGTACCTTAAATATGACCCTTTAAGTTTACATTCATTCCTCCATTGCTACTGTTATAGCAATAATGAGTAGTGGTTATCAGACTAAGACTGTGCCTAGAGAAGTTAATAATTTGTTCAGAATCATTATTTAAGTGGTCGACTAGATTTGACCCAGGTTGTACAACTCCAGAGCTCTCAATGTAAGTATTCTTAAAAAAATAATAAGAAATTATAATACATAATGTAATTGTAGATGTTAAGTTCAAATACATACACACTACTGAAAATTTCTATTAAGTAAGTTTCATCTTCAATTCTAAGAACGTACTGAGAAAAAGAAAAATTTCCCTATATTTTTTTCTAATATTTCTCCAAACTTCCTTCTTAAGATCAGACTTCCAAAACAGACAAGTACTTCAAAAATTTATCTTGGTAAGAGAAATTCCAAAGAGAAACTATCTGAAAAATTCTTACTCTTGAAGAAAAATTTTGACCCTTTCAACCACTCTCTTCCAGAGACACATTCTTAGCAATTCTTTTCAATTGCCATGGCAATTGCACAGAACACAAACTGCAAGCATAGGGAGACGAATTTCCATTTACTTGAAACACTAAGTAATTATCTCATTCTGGTATACCAAATCTGCTCAGTAAGTTAAAATAGACTCAACTTGATGAAGTATGTAATTTGAAATTCTTAAGTTTGTAATATGAATGATTACTTTCTCCCATAAGCTGCTTAGGGATTTTTTTTCATTTGTAAAATCTAAAACATTTGGCTAACCACACACAGCATCAACAGAACTTGTCATGCAATCCTTTGTTTATTAATCATCTTCTACTGATAATCTAAATGATGATTAGTCTTGCCTCTGTGAATTCTTTGCTCTTCTAATACACATTTAGTTTAATCCCTGCTACATATTCTCATTTGTCATAATTTGAGAAGTGGAATTGAGGAACAATCCTTTCAAAAACTAAAGTGATTAAGGCAAAAGAAAATGTTTTAAATGTAAGAGAAATTTCAAAACAAATATATTTAGCAAAGGCCAGATGTCTTATATAATAGGAAAATGCTTATGGATTTTACAGTCACTAATTCAAAACTACAATCATAATTTGAAAGCATAATTCAACTAGAAGATTTTTCATTTAGATACACAACCTGTTCATTTTCTTACTCAATACAAAGCATTTACAAATTATAACAGATAGCAATAACAACTGTCTAATTAGGGCAAGCTCTTTTTCATGCAAAACGAAATTTCAAAAGATTTGGGCAAAAAATATATCTAAGAAATACATTTGTTCAGCTAATTTTCAAATAATTTCCATTGTTGTTTGTGAACGGAGTGTAGTTGAATAGGCAGAAATGGCCAACCCTCAGACAACACAGATTTTGCTTGGCAAAGCATCACTTTTATTTTAGAGTAAACCAGCCTTGTATGTATTGCTAAATCAGCTCTTGACTCCTGAATTCTCGACATTTCTTTTATCTATGTAGACTAATTCGTTATACATTTCAACTCTCAAACCCAACTCTGCATTGCTTTCTATTTTTCTAGTCAGACTTGTAACAATTCATCTTCCTCTTTTCTGCATTCAGTCTATTTTTACATTCACTTAAAAAAAACTCTTCAAAAAGTAAAGTTTTATATGACTCTTGTCAGAGGCAAGACCTAACCTCTTTTTATATTCTGATATGACTGAAGGGTAAAAAACAAAGGTAGAGTAAAAAAAAAAAAAACAGGCAAACAATTCAGTGTTTAGAAATTCTTTATTTTAGCAACAACCACCTGCTTGGCTAATTGCCCTTGCCTGTTTAATTTAATATAGAAGTATCTAGGGCAAGGACCAAGCCCATCAATGTGATTTATAAAGTGTTGATCTCATTTGGTACTCAACAAACAGTAATGATGAGAACCTTGACCTTTTGAGATCTGTTCATCCTTAGTATTTATCAGCATTCATGCCATTGCTATCAGTTGTTTAAATGATTTCACTACATTTTGAAAGAGTTCAGAGAAGGCACTGCATTTTCTGAACCCTAACTGTAATCTCATATCATGTATAAATACACTCTAGAGAACAAACAATATTGAAACTTAAAAATGATTTTAACCTACCCTTTTGTCTTCAGAAAAACAACTCAAAGTTTGGTGGAGGAAAAACAGTCTGGTAAGAATGATACAGGAGGTTCTTGGTCTCTGATGATTAAATCATAGTGGCAAAATTCTGTTCCAAATAATGGCTTTGCTTTTCTTAACCACTGGCTCACTCATGTAACACAAACAGATCAAGAACACATACCTTAATCCAAAAGGTAAGTGAAGCAAGAGTATAAATAGATGTGCAAAAAATTTTGTCACCACTATTTAGGATATTGATGTGTGTACACCAAAGTTATAGAGTACAAAAGGCAACAATTTTCATAATGGGGAGTGAAAAGAGCACCTGTTTAGTTAATTTTTTTTAAAAAAAAGAGCTACTTTGTCAGTTTTCCATGATAGTTCAGTTTAACCAGAGCAATGTTAATATCCTTGCTATACAATTGTTTAAAACTCTAAGAACCCTGCATAATAGAAACATTAGGGACATAAACAAGTGACATAATTCCAATATGAAATGTTTACACACCTTTAAATGAGGAAATACTTCTGGATACTGTGATCAACAGGCATATCCCTCTGAAACTGAATAATCAGTGTTCAAACGACCCCAGATTATACTTATAATGCAAAAAATAAAATAATGCAATAATATTATTTACTGTAAATAGCACCCTTCATTCAAGAACCCTAAACGTATAATTATATTATATTGATCCCATTAATAAGTATGTATTATGTTGGTTATTTTTCAGTTTACATGCAAATAAGATGTAGTGCCTACTCTTGGGGATAGTTTAGTACAGTTTTATGATCAGTAAAATCCCCTGAGGATGGTTTCACTCATCATTGGGACTTCAGTGACTAGTTCAATGCTTTAGAGTCAGCTTTCAGAATATTTTAATGGAATTGCACTGAAGCTATTGAAACACCCTTGGTTATACATAGAACCACCAGCACATCCTGGCTTCTCAGTCAGTCCAACTTTTCAATTTTTTAATAAGCTCACATGAAAAGCAGTTGGGTATACTGAAATGATGGCATAAATTAAAAGCCTATAGGGCACAGAGAAATAATAAAAATAACTAATACAATGAAGAATGTTAAAAGTTAAAGAATAATGAAAAGTGGCCAGTTAAGATCCTGGTTTCTTTAACTTCAGGGTTGCTACTTAACTTTAGCCAAATATTACCATGTATTCATAAGTGCCCAGAATTTTCCAATCATCTTATTTTTAAGAAAATATCGAAATCCAGATTTTTATATGAAATCTCAGCATGTTTATGTTCAGAAACTACTAAAAGTATTTAAAATTCTCTATTAGATAGAAAGCACATCTGCTAGTTGTTGCTAATCGCTAAGCACAACTTTATGATGATCTCTTGTAAACTGAAAAATTACATATATATACACACATGTGCACATATATGTGTCTAAGAATTATGAACACCGCAATTCTAAAAATAAACTTCTTATCTTTTAATATTCCTATGTAACATAAACATTAAATCATATTATTTATAAGATTCCTTTTGGCTGTATTAACTTATATGTTTCTTATATGCAAGAAAGATTATGAAATACAGATTTATAGTATAAAATAAGGATTTTTACTTTATAACCCTTGGAACTTCTAACATACTTAGAGTAAGAGGCAGGAGGAGGTTATGAGAGAAATAGAAATAAAGAGTGCACTGGATGCCATTATATAAGGAGGTTCCATGGGAAGTACTCACAAAACAAGCCTGGAGTCAGTTTGCCTGTGGCAGGAGTAAATTTATACAGTCAGTGACAGAGAAGAGAAGATTACTTGGAGGACTGGTGAAGAGTCTGTTTTGGTCATTAGACTTTAGAAAAAGAAGGTCAGAGGATTTATTTTGAAGAAGAGGTTTAGGGAATTGGCAATGAAGCTCAATAGTAAGAAATATATTGTCAACAAAAGAAGTAGGAGAGAAAAGTTGAGAAAAGGATTGTTGGAAATGCTAGAGCCAAAGGAAGTGTTTTAGTTATGGGATAAGAAAAGTCTTATTCGAGAGCAATGTCCACAAATAAATCAGAGGTAGAGCAATCACAACAAGAGCTAGCTGAATGATTTTAAAAGACTCACTCAAAGTAAGGCTTGAAAAATAGCTTATTTTAGCAGTTCTTTAACTTTTAAAAAGTAGATTTGTTTTTTACTAATCTACATTATTATTTGTTCCCCCAAATGATATTTTTACATATATCTGTAATATTTGAGGTTTATTTCTTACAAATTAATAGTAACATTTCAAATTATTGAAAATAATTGAGAGCAAGCAACATATCCCCTTCCTTCTGACCACTTTTTTTCAGTCTCTATATTCTCTAATTTTTAATTATGAATATAAAAAAGAGAAAGAAAAAGAAAAACAAAAGTTAATTGCACAGACCAACACATACTGTATTGGAAGATTAACATATTAAAAAAATATACTGGATTGGCAAGTATTTAGTTCTATACTGTAGAGGAAGAAATGAATCAAAAGAGTAACATAAGCCCTGTTAACTATTAACCTATATTTTGTACATTTGGGGCATTATCAGTACTTTGTAGAAAAGAGAAAGCTGAGGATCCGAATACTTATATATCCTGCCTAAATTCCTGTGGAGGTCTGACAAGAATTTGAATCCAGATTGATTGCCAAAATTCTATACTCACAATTGTTCCACTTATATTTTCTGCCTCCGATAGAGGAAGAAAAACCATAATTCTAATTTTCAAAATATATTATGTCACAGTGTTTCTGGGCTTTTATGGTTGCTGTTCTTTATTTCTGAAATCCAGCCCTGAAAGTCCTCATTAGTTTGCTTATTTTTATCATTCTGGTGACAATATACATGCCCCCTTCTCTGAGACCTTCTCTGATCTGTGAAAAGAGGCTACCCTGTCCCAGTCACTCTGTCCCATAGCACTTTTTTGTTTTAATGTGCCCCCCTCCACCACAACACACAGCACCTTCACTATCATACATTGACTTATTCTTTCTCTTTTCTGTAATCTATATCCTTCCCTTATTTTGTAGACAGTCATCTTATCTGTCTTGTTAATCCCTATAAACCTAGCACATGAAATCATGCCTATATAGTGGGCACTTCATAAATTTATGCCAAACTCATGATCAAGAAATAATTGTTGGGCTGGGGATGTGGCTCAAGCGGTAGCGTGCTCGCCTGGCATGCACAGGGCGCTGGGTTCGATCCTCAGCACCACATAAAAGTAAAAAATAAAGATGCTGTGTCCACTGAAAACTAAAAAATAAATATTAAAAAATTCTCTCTCTCTCTCTCTCTCTCTCTCTCTCTCTCTCTCTCTCTCTCAAAAAAAAAAGGATGGCATTAGAGCAGATTATGGTAAGTGAAGTTAGCCAATCCCTAAAAAAAAAAAATGCTGAATGTCTTCTCTGATATAAGGGGGGTGACTCAAAATGGGGTAGGGAGGAAGAGCATGAGAAGAAGATTACCACTAAATAGGGAAGAGAGGTGGGAGGGAATGGGAAGGAGAAGGGTAATTGCACGGAAGATGGAAGGAGACCTTCATCATTATACAAAATACATGTATGATGATGTGAAGAAAAAAAAAGAAATGTGTCACATTAGATTGGGTAGAGAGAGGTGATGGGAGGGGAGGGGATGGGAAAGGGGGACAGGAAGGGCAGCAGAATAAAATAGACACTAGTATTGCTGTATGTATATATGTGGCTGTGTAACCAATGTGGTTCTGCAACCTGTTCACTTGGAAAAATGAGAAATTATACCCCATTTGATTCAAATGTATGATAGTCAAGATCATTGTATTGTCATGAGCAACTAATAAAATAAAGAAAGAAATAATTGTCCAAACGTGTTTTTTAAATTGTTTTGGATTATAGACAATTAATCTTATGCTTTTGTGTTATTTGAAGGCGAAAAATTGCATCTATGTCAGATCCTCAATTCTCAGGACACTAAGTAAAAATTACTTATTAGGGCTTGCAAAATCTTTAATAGGTTTCATACCCATCCTTTGTAGTGAATGTACTCAACAAACAACACAATCATGAACGGTGAGTTCCAGTGTCCCTGGGTCTACTCACTACTTTGAAGTACCCCTAAACTTTCAATTTCAGTGCTTTGCACATCTCACTTCTTGAAAAGCCAAACCTCCATCCCTTGGCTGGAAATCTGTTAATAGTGCTTTCTGACAGGTTCAGAGTTTCCTCTTCTTTTTCCCAGAACTTTGCTTTGGTTTCAAGTACAGCCCTTACTTTATATCACTGTACTAATATTTTCATATATCTTTCCCATGAAATTTTGAGATTTTCAAAGATTAAGACCAAAAAATATTTGCCTTGAAAAAATGACAGACTGTACAGTGTTGTGCCAATCTTTATGACTGACTTATCTTTGTCTACATTTTAAACTGAGGTGATCACTAAAAATTGGAAAGCAACATTGATATTCATAATAAAATTTTCATTTTTATTTCTAATATTAATTTAAGCATTCTTCTAACTACTATTTGCCCATGACCTTTTAAAAAATATATGATGATTGCTACAATTAGGCTTCAAGGGATAAGCCAATAGCAATGTGCAAATAACTTCCATGAAGTGGGTTACTCGTGGAATTTTCTGAAGGCCTTGATGTATTGCAAACCACAACTCAAAAATTAAAACCACAGCAGTCCTTTCTATTTTAGAAAAGACTTTCATCACTCCCCTAGTATATCTTTAAGAATAATCTTATCTGTGGCTGATAATTTTCCAATAGTTTTATGTTAGAAGAATTAGACTGTCCCCTATTGTCCAATTGTTAAGTAAATAATGGCTTTTACTTTCCCAACGGAACTTTCAAATGCAAATTTTAACTTATTGCTTACAATTTATAATCACAGTTAGAATCCCTTGCTTTAAAATCATCCTTAAAGTAGATTGAGAAAAGGCATTTGATGAAAGTTTTTTTTCCAATAAAAATGTATGCACCTATTTTAACCTTACTACATGTCTCTATCATTTTAAGAAGTTTTTTTTTTCTATTTTGGTTAAATTATAATAAGCAAGGGAAAGGGAAAGAGGAGTTGAGGTGAAATGTCAACTTGGTAGTAAAATAGGTATTTGAACAATTGCAATTGATTTTGAATATAAAAGAAATGCAGAAAGATCTGAATGCAGAATTGTCTAAAATCAAGATTTTTAGTGATTCTCTATTTTAAAGACTAAATTAGAAGTACTGGTTTCCTTTCACAATTTTTCAGTTTTAATGGACATTAAAAGTTCATAGCTGGCCAGACTGTAGATAATAAAGATTTCTGTCATTTGTTGAAGTAGTACAAATCAATATAAAAGCCAGAGACTGCAGTCACAACAAAGACCTCAGTATGGGGCTACCAAGAAAGATGACATCTCAAATTTTCACTGAAAAAAAAAATAGATACATATAAAAGAAACTGTTCTTTGAACTGTAGAAATCTATTCTACCTTTTTAGATAATGTGCCTTAATTGGGTTTTTTTAAAAGAAAATAAAGCACCTTTGGAGACCTTAAGAATTTTTTGGAACTCACTTAGGTTTTAGTCTTAAATATTATCTTTTCACAAGAGGTAATGCATCACATTGACTTGTATTAAAAATTAAAACACTTTGAAAACGTTTTAAATATTTCAGCCAAAATTAAAAGTATCACTCTAGAAATCTATGCCTGCAACTTGTGATCAATGAAAAACTGTTTATCTGTAAATAAAATTAATTTGCAATCATATTGTAGAAGTAGCTATAGTTTGGATATACTTTTTATAATTATTTTCATCATAAGATAGCCATGTCCCAAACTTTGATGACAGTTTAAAGAATCTGTCTCAAGAATCTCAGTCTAAAGTTGAGATTATAAAGTATCCATGCAGGCAAATCCTTAACACATAATGTAACATCTCAGATTAACTTTGTAATGACTAGTATTAGCTTCTTTAAGACTGTTGTATCATGCCCATTCCTTTTTAGCTTTGGTGTTTAGAAACCAACATTGTGTCATAGGTAGTTCTAAAAGTCTGTGCTACCACAAGCAGCCTAAATTGTGATTTGATGTATTGAGAATAAACAACTTTAAGAAAAAAGAAGAGTGATAGCAAAATGCAAGTTAGAGATATTAACATTCCCTACTGTTACTAAATGCATTTGTGCAGTATGGGTTATTTACTTTCTGCTTAAATGATATTGATTATTACGAATATGATATTATACAATTCTTTTTCTTCTTATAACCACTAAATAATTTAAGACATGTTGTAAAGAAAAAATGCCAACTCCTCAAGTTTAAGACAGTTCTGATTTTAAATCAACATATAAAATTAAAATGACTTTCCTATTTAACAATTTATGTTTCAGGTACAGGAATAATATAATATTAGTAAATATTATATTATTTCATAAATGTTATCAAATTCTTCTATTTGAATTCATACCTATAAAAGGCGATGCAAGAGCAGAAAATTCACACACTTGCTCTCAGAATAAACTTTAGTGGAAAAAAAAATCCATAGACAATATACCATCTGTCTCCTAAACCATGTGAAAAGAAAAGCTTTGAAAACCCAGCCTTTGCTAATGTGACATGTTGAAACATTAATCACCCCCTTAGGCCAATATAATTGTAGCTCCATGTTAATTACCTAACAATTAACAGCAGTAATTTCCAAGGGGCAATCAATGAATTAGCTTGTGATTTTCCCACAGATTTCAGTCCCACACTGCCAATCTGAATGCATTTCCAACTCCTCACTGTGGTTCATCAATGACACTTCTGGTGTATGAAATAAAAATTCATTTGCACCCTTACTAATTAGGCTAGAATATATCCCTATGTGTATTGCAAACTCTATTCATTCGCACAAAATCTCTGCCACAGGCATTTTTCCCCATTTAAAAATTCATTTTCTATTAAATTAGAAGGTCACCTAGCAGGAAAATGTACTAATCAAGATTTTATCACTAATGAATTAAAGATTTTTAATAAGCAAGTTTAATTAAGTTATCCTAACAAGTGATAACAGCTATTTACAACTTATGGGGATGTATCCATGTGCACTAGAGCGGGGAACATTTGAAATCATAGTCCTCGAACTTAACACACGCTCCATATTCCATATACAGATGGAAGTTGACTAGGTGCATTTATAATTGAAGTAGCTTCAAACATCACAATTGATTTTAAAGGAGGAGACAAGTTTGTTATAAACAATAATTAGCTATCTATATTTTATATTAAAAAATAAAATATTGAACTCAATAGAGTATTTTGATACATTTTATCCTAAATACATAAATATTATAGTGTATTATTAATATCTTTAAATGAAGATAAAAATGTGCTTCTAGGGTAGTTAGTAGTCTCCCTCATCTATAGTTTCACTGTTGGGTGGCCTCAGTTTCCTGCAGTCAAGTGTGGTCTGAAAATATCAAATAGAAAATTCTAGAAATAATATAGAAGTTTAAAATTGCTCAGCATTCTGAGTAACATGATGAGGTATTATGCCATCCCACTTCATTCAGCCCAAAAGATGAATCTTCTTTTTTCCAGATATCCATCTTCTTCTATACACTACCCTCTCATTAGTCACTTAATGGCTATCTCTATTACCAGATCCTCTGTTAGGTTATCACAGTGCTTATGTTTAAAAAATTCTTATGGGCTGGGGATGTGGCTCAAGCGGTAGCACGCTCGCCTGGCACCACATACCAACAAAGATGTTGTGTCCGCCAAGAACTAAAAAATAAATATTAAAATTCTCTCTCTCTCTCTCTCTCTCTCTCTCTCTCTCTCTCTAAAAAAAAAAAAATTATTATTTTTGTATATTGGCCCAAAAGTGTAAGAGTGGTGTTGCTGGCAATTTGGACATACCAAGGAGAATCTGCAAAGTGTTTCATGTAAGTAAAAGAATGTACATGGTATTTTGAAACTGAAAAAGATTACATTCCCATAATAACTTTTATTACAATTATATTGTTATAATTGTTCTCTTTTATTAGTACATATAAATATGTATTAGTAAGTGTTTTAGTCAGTTTTTTCACTTCTGTGACTAAATGACCCAACCAAAACAATTTTAGAGGAGAAAAAGTTTATTTAGGGACTCACAGTTCCAGAAGTGGCTCTCCACTGATAACTCTATTCCTCAGGGAAAGAGGTTGAAGCTGACTGAACATCATGGCTAAGAGTGTGATGGAGGGAAGCAGCTCATATGATGATTAGTAAGCAAGAGAGCTGGATTCCACTCACCAGATGCAAAACATATTCCCCAAAGGCTGGGCCCCAGGGAACTACCTACTCTGGCCATATCCTACCCTACCATGGTTACCATTCAGTTAGTCCCACCAGGGGATTAATTCACAGATTGGGCTAAGACTCTTATGACCCAATCATTACTTCTCTAAACCTCATGCAATGTCTCACACATGAGCATTTGGGGGTACCTCACATTCAAACCATAACAGTGAGTATAAGAAAAAGAAATATTTGTCTAATGTTTAAGGCATTCAGTGGGGGTTTTGAAACACATGCTTCATGAATAAGAGGGAACTATTGTACATCACTTTAACAGATTAATACTTTTATTAATATAACTGTGGTATACACACAAATTTCTTCTTGAAAGAATTGGTACTGTCAAAGCAAAAATGGAACATGCATATGGTATGTAACCATCTGTTGGTTTAAAATTCTTGTCAAATTTGCTAATACTGTTTTTCCCTTTATTATCTCTCTTGATATATACAAAAATTTTACTCCTTGAAGAATATTCCTTTTCAAAAATGAAGGTAAAGAAAGAATAGGGAAAAGATTAACAATTCGGCAGTAGCAAAGTTCTATCATGATACTCGCAGGCAGTTTTGCAATTTCACTGTTGGATTATTCTTCCTTTAAGTGATTCATTGATGAGATTTATCAATCAGTATTTATTCACTCATCAGGTACATAACACTATAAACCCTATGTCAGATATTAATTATTATGTGGTATGATCACAAGTATTTTGTTATTTAACAGTATCTTCAAATCTGTGTAAGGCATCTATCAAAAAAAGGCATATTGCTTGTTTTAAAGATAAAGACAAATTGGAAATAAAGTCATAGAATTACGAGTTACAAGAACAATCTCCATGCCTGTACAATATTCACAATGATTACTAATGAAAAAAAATATAACAGAGAACAATAATCTAATTCTCCAGGAATACAACCTTGAATATTTTGACATGCAAATCCTTGCACTCTGAAATCCTCTTTCTTTGGCCAACATTTAATGGATTTTGACACAATCTTGTTACAAGGCACCCATCATAAAATCATAGAATATTTAATCTCAAAAAGACCTTAAAAGGTTAATTTAAAAATGAAAGAACTGCAGCTAAGTGACATAAATTGACCTATTTATGGTCACACAACCAGTTAATAGCAGACAGAGATTTACCGACCTGTTAGGCCTATGCCCTTTATACCACATTATGCTGCCACACTGTTAGCAATGTCATTATTTTAGTCATTAATGTCATATTTAGCAATAATTAATACATTTTATAAGGAATTTTAGGACTTAGCCTCCTGCCTCTCTGACCCATTCATTCTTTACCACCATTAACTGCTAAGTGGTAATAGAAAGAACACAATACCTCTTTAGTTCTACATAATAATGAGTGTCCAAGAAACCCTCATTTATTAGCTTTGAAGGCACACCTTAAACTGGTTCTAATTCCCTATTATCCATTTCTATTTCCCACCACTCATATAGCCTCATGTACTCTACAGTCATGGCTTGACCCTTTTGAGTGGGAACAAAAAACAATACTACCTCCCCTCACTGAATTTTTTTATGCAAAACATTACATTTACATATATAAACACAATTCACAAAGACAAGTTCTTAGAATGCCAAATGTACAATGGCAATTCTTTTTTTAAAGTTCTTAATATTACTTTATAAAGTGGTCTTGATGTAATATCCACAGATATAACATAGCATCCTTACAGCTATGTCTTAACTCCATTATTCCAAACATTTGCGTCTCTTCCTATTCAAATCCAATATATTTTCAGGAAATATATTGAAGTTTAGCTTCACTATTCTGGACTTAATGTCTCTCTTTTTTTCCCCTAAAATACTTTTGTAGCATTTTTAGTAAGTGTGCATCATTGTTTTTATTTAATGAACCCTTGTATAGTATTTTCTCTTACTTTGATATTGTTTATGATTGATGTATATCTCTCATCTCCACCATCACCTCCTTAAAATAGTTCATCCAATTGGGTCCATGTAAAATAATATCTTGGCCAGAATCCTAATATCAGTATTTTTTAATTTCTAATTGCATTTAAATCTCTGAAATCATGATAGCTTGTTTAGTTGCTTCTTTAGTGGCTTTCCCCTGTAAAATGCAAATGCCATGAAAAAATTTTTTTCAGGGTGGTTCTAGGGATTTGACTCAGGGGTACTTAAATACCCCACAGTATTTTATATTTTATTTAAAGACAGGGTCTCACTGAGTTTCTTAGCACCTTTTTTTTGCTGGCTTTGAAATTGTTATCCTCGTGCCTCAGCCTCCTGACCCACTGGGTATGCAATACCACACCTGGCAAAAAAGGGGATCTTGTTGGCCAAATTTACTGCTGTGTCTCCAGGAACTAGGACACTACATGTTACAGAAGGAGACATTCAATACATATTCATCTATTATCTACAATTAAATGAATAATGTTTAAATCTATAGACTGCAATATTTGATATCTTATAATGGGAAGACCCAGAATTTCCTGGATTTCAAATCGTCACTCTGCCATTCATTCCTTTATTTCTTTATTTATTTACTCAAGAAACAAATGTGTGGTGTTTATCATATAATAACCTATCTGTGATAATTATGAGAGTAAGAAAGAGAACAAAATTTGACCTATTCCCTGCAGACCTGGAGTCTAAAGGTCTCAAGAAAGTCATGTTAATAAAATAACCCTTGCTCCTAAAGCCAAATTACAGCTCTCAAATTTCAGGAAAAAGAAGTATTCAAATGAAAGTGTATGAAGAGTGAAAATGTACTCAAGGTGGTCAGGAAAGACTTCTCTGGGACTGTAACAACTGAGTTGAAATCTGAAGAATGAGTGACTCCATGTGCAGGAATTATTCTGTTGTCCTGTAGAAAAGGTTATGCAGTGTTTAGGGAAAACTGAAAGTAGCAGAGAATAAAATTGAAGATGAAATGAGACATCTACATAAACAGGGCCAAGCCACTCAGAAATGTATCGGCATGTTCAGTATTTTGTTCTTTATCCTGATAACAATGGCAAATAATTGAAATGTGTTAAACAGAGGCAGTAAGCAATACAAATAGATTTACTATTCCAATATAATATCATGACACATATGAATGGTTAATAAGAGATCAATATAGATGCAGATAGACTAGTTGTGGAGGTGATTTCAATATTTCAAATGACAGCTGACAATATCCAGTGCTAGAGAAGTTATCTCGAGAAAGGAAGGAGTGAATAGATTTAGGTGAAAAGTATATTCTAATGTTCAGTAAAGAGTTGACTAGCAGGGTATTCTACTCCTGCGTATTCCAAATAAAGTTCAAGCCCTTCACTTATTCCCAAGGGTCAACTTGTAAATTCTCAGAATATTTTTATATTCCCTCAGAATATAAAGATAGTATCTTTATTTACCTAGGGCCTTGGGACACATCAGATAGTTTATTTTAGCAATGTGATCTATGATGGGCTCCACAGAATCAGCGTGACTTCTGGAAGAGCTGAATATTAAGTAAATAAGTTCAGCTTCCAGTAAAAGTATAGATGCCAAAACTTGGGTAAACTTCCCTGGTTGGCAGGACTCCATATATGCTGTCTCACACATCATTGCTACGATAATTGAGTGCTATTCATGACTCTTCTGGGAAAGAGCAATTGGACATTTGTATCCCTGGATCTTGCTCTATATACCTTTTATTTTGCTGATTTTGATATGTATCATTTCACAGTAATAAGCCATAACCATGAGCACAAATATTCTGAATAAGAAGATCCTTATATTGAATCACTGAATTTAATCACTGGTCTCAGGAATCACCAATACACTAAGCCTTGCATTAGTTTTGCTCCTTCTGTTTCCTGAGTTTTAGGGGTATCATAGGAGAAAGGGAAGAAATGTAATCTCAGGTATTTTTATTAGTATTTTATTATTGGTGGTAATGGTTAATTTATTTCTTGATGTTTCTGTTTTTCATTATTTGATTAGTTTTGAGGTATAAAAATTAACATACATCCTATATACATTTTGCCTAAAGCCCATTTGACTGGGTCATTCTTTTTTAATGTCTAACACTATTGTCCATGTCCTGATTTAAATTAAGGAAGGGCTGCTATGTCATATGAAGAAAGTTGTAGCATAAATCATAAGTCCAAATTTACTCACTCTAACACTTGGATGCTTAAGGAAAATTAAGTTATTTTTAAAATTTTGCTTATAAGTATCCCAATTCTTGCCTGAGCCTCCACTAACCTGATGATCATAATAATAATAGCATTGAGCTCTTTACTCAATGCTATTCTCTAATATTAACATGTGGTCTCAATGTGAGAGCATTTGCTTAGTATGAGCAAGAACTTTGGTTTGATCCCAGCCTCGCAAAAAAGAAAAAAAAAAGTAAAAATAAATAATAAAATATTTGTATGTATCATCCCACTTTACAAAAATTTTGTTGAGTACTATTTTCATTTTCCAGGTGAAGTATGTGTTTTAAATACTAAGTGAGCAGTCCAAGTTCATCATCTAGTAAATAGTGAAGCTAGAGTGTGATCCTAGACAGTGTGATTTCAGAGCCCAAACTATGTTTTAATCATTCTGATGTATTTAGTCACACTGACTCTAAACACAGACTCAGACGAATATTGGACATAATATAGAATATTGAATCTAATATTCAAACAAGTGAGTTATTTAAATTTAGCTACCCCCTTTCTTTATCCTATGTAAAATCATATCAGGATTTTTTCAGGGGGAAACTTCATAAACCTTACAGCTGTGCAGTGAAGGAGGATTCTCATTCACCTGGTTTCTTCAAGATCCTCACTGATGTTAGATGTCTCTGGTTAGTCTGGTGTCCATTGCATTTCATCTCTTGCATTCTACTGGCATCCATTGTTGCTGTCTTTAGTTATTTCCCCTTCTGTTCTCTTCTTCCCTAGTATAGAGAAGGCCTGGATGCATCTACTTGCTAATAACATTTCCACTAGCTTTTGGTGGCTGGAGAGACCTCTTAAGACTCTGACACATCTCTTTTTTTTTTTTTTTTCAATTTCAACATGTGTATTCATTAAGACATTTATATCTTGTTTTCCATAGTTAACTGGACTACCCCCAAAACTTAGTGGTCCATGAAGGTGGTAATGGGAGTCCTCTAACCATTTGTCCTCTTTAAAAAACTCTAATGGTAATCACACATGTAACTAATAAGGATACATAGAAAACAAAATATGAAATTCTCTGACACATCTTAATGAGCTTCCTAGTCTGGGTGATCCTTTCAGCCTCTGTTTTGGAACATTTGTTTCTACCTCAGTGATCCTTGAATGAAGTTTATTGGTTGCAAGACTGTAAAGGCTAGTGCATACAAAATAAATCCTTCTTCTGCCCTAGCATGACTCCGGATTGCAACACTTCTGGGGCCTATCAGATGAACCAGACAACTCTAAACGATAGTTGTATTCCAGAATTCAAAAAAGAGCTGAGAAAATCATACATGGAAAAAAGACACATGTTCTGAAGATAAGTAATTAATTATTGTAAAGATTTCATATCTTACTTTAATAATTTACATGTTACATCAATTTTAACCAAGATTCTAATGAAATTGGATGGGATAAATTCATAAAACGAACATGAAAGTTTCTGAAAATACAAACACACCAAAATATATGACACATATGAATGTCACACATCTTTCTATCCATCCAATCTCTCATACAATGCTCAATAAATAGTGGAATTCTAAGATAAAATTTTAATCATATTTTTGTACATTTATACACATGTAAAATAAATGTTTTTTTTTCTTTTTTTATTGGTTGTTCAAAACATTACAAAGCTCTTGACATATCATATTTCATACATTAGATTCAAGTGGTTTATGAACTCCCATTTTTACCCCAAATACAGATTGCAGAATCACATTGGTTACACATCCACATTTTTACATAATGCCCTATTAGTAACTGTTGTATTCAGCTACCTTTCCTATCCTCTACTATCCTACCTCCCCTCCCCTCCCATCTTCTCTATCTACCCCATCTACTGTAATTCATTTCTCTCCTTGTTTATTTTCCCATTCGCCTCACAACCTCTTATATGTAATTTTGTATAACAATGAGGGTCTCCCTCCATTTTCATGCAATTTCCCTTTTCTCTCCCTTTCCCTCCCACCTCATGTCTCTGTTTAATGTTAATCTTTTCTTCCTGCTCTTCCTCCCTGCTCTGTTCTTAGTTGCTCTCATTATATCAAAGAAGACATTTGGTATTTGTTTTTTAGGGATTGGCTAGCTTCACTAAGCATGATCTGCTCTAGTGCCATCCATTTCCCTGCAAATTCCATGATTTTGTCATTTTTTAGTGCTGCGTAATACTCCATGGTGTATAAATGCCACATTTTTTTATCTATTCATCTGTTGAAGGGCATCTGGGTTGGTTCCACAGTCTAGCAATTGTGAATTGTGCTGCTATGAACATCAATGTGGCAGTATCCCTGTAGTATGCTTCTAAGGACTTCAGGGAATAGTCCAAGAAGGGCAATAACTGGGTCAAATGGTGGTTCCATTCCCAGCTTTCCCAGGAATCACCATACTACTTTCCAAATTGGCCGCACCAGTTTTCAGTCCCACCAACAATGTACAAGAGTACCCTTTTGCCCACATCCTCACCAGCACTTGTTGTTGTTTGACATCATAATGGCTGCCAATCTTACCGGAGTGAGATGGTATCTTAGGGTGGTTTTGATTTGCATTTCTCTGACTGCTAGAGATGGTGAGCATTTTTTCATGTACTTGTTGATTGATTGTATGTCCTCCTCTGAGAAGTGTCTGTTCAGGTCCTTGGCCCATTTGTTGATTGGGTTATTTGTTGCCTTATTGTCTAATTTTTTGGGTTCTTTGTATACTCTGGATATTAGGGCTCTATCTGAAGTGAGAGGAGTAAAAATTTGTTCCCATGATGTAGGCTCCCTATTTACCTCTCTTATTGTTTCTCTTGCTGAGAAAAAACTTTTCAGTTTAAGTAAGTCCCATTTGTTGATTCTTGTTATTAACTCTTATGCTATGGGTGTCCTATTAAGGAATTTGGAGCCCGACCCCACAGTATGTAGATCGGAGCCAACTTTTTCTTCTATCAGACGCAGAGTCTCTGATTTGATATCTAGCTCCTTGATCCACTTTGAGTTAACTTTTGTGCATGGTGAGAGGAGGGGATTCAGTTTCATTTTGTTGCATATGGATTTCCAGTTTTCCCAACACCATTTGTTGAAGATGCTATCCTTCCTCCATTGCATGCTTTTAGATCCTTTATCAAATATAAGATAGTTGTAGCTTTGTGGATTAGTCTCTGTGTCCTCTATTCTATACCATTGGTCCACCCGCCAGTTTTGGTACCAATTTTTGTTTACTTTTGTTTGGTACCAGTTTTTGTTTACTTTTGTTTGGTACCAGTTTTTGTTTACTGTTTTTGTTACTATTGCTCTGTAATATAGTTTGAAATCTGGTATTGCTATACCGCCTGATTCACACTTCCTGCTTAGAATTGCTTTTGCTATTCTGGGTCTTTTATTTTTCCATATGAATTTCATGATTGCTTTATCTATTTCTACAAGAAATGCCATTGGGATTTTGATTGACATTGCATTAAACCTATAGAGAGCTTTTGATAATATCGCCATTTTGATGATGTTAGTTCTGCCTATCCATGAACAGGGTATATTTTTCCATCTTCTAATATCTTCTTCTACTTCTCTTTTTAGGGTTCTGTGGTTTTCATTGTATAAATCTTTCACCACTTTTGTTAGGTTGATTCCCAAGTATTTTATTTTTTTTGAGGATATTGTGAATGGAGTGTTTTTCCTCATTTCCGTTTCAGAGGTTTTGTCGCTGATATACAGAAATGCCTTTGATTTATACGTGTTGATTTTATATCCTGCCACTTTGCTGAATTAATTTATTAGTTCTAGTAGTTTTTTTGTAGACCCTTTTGGGTCTTCTAGGTATAGAATCATGTCATCTGCAAATAGTGATCATTTAAGTTCTTCTTTTCCTATTTTTATGCCTCTAATTTCTTTTGTCTGTCTAATTGCTCTGGCCAGTGTTTCGAGAACTATATTGAATAGAAGTGGTGATAGAGGGCATCCCTGTCTTCTTCCAGATTTTAGAGGGAATGCCTTCAATTTTTCTCCATTCAGAATGATGCTAGCCTGAGGCTTAGCATAGATAGCTTTTACAATGTCGAGGTAAGTTCCTGTTATCCCTAGTTTTTTAATGTTTTGAACATAAAGGGATGCTGTACTTTGTCAAATGCTTTTTCTGCATCTATCGAGATGATCATATGGTTCTTATCTTTAAGTCTATTGATGTGGTGAATAACATTTATTGATTTCCGTATATTGAACAATCCTTGCATCCCAGGGATGAATCCTACATGATCATGGTGCACAATTTTTTTGATGTGCCTTTGTATCCGATTCTCCAGAATTGTATTGAGGATTTTTGCATCTAGGTTCTTCAGAGATATTGGTCTGTAGTTTTCTTTCTTTGAGGTGTCTTTGTCTGGTTTAGGCATCAGGGTGATGTTGGGCTCATAGAATGAAGTTGGAAGAGCTCCCTCTTTTTCTATTTCCTGAAATAACTTGAAAAGTATTGGTATTAATTCTTCTTTAAAGGTTTTGTAAAACTCTGCTGTATACCCATCTGGTCCTGGGCTTTTCTTGGTTGGTAGTCTTTTGATTGCTTCTTCTATTTCATCCATTGATATTGGTCTGTTTAAATTGTGTGTATCCTCCTGACTCAGTCTGGGCAAATCATATGACTTAAGAAATTTATCGATGTCTTCACTATCTTTTATTTTATTGGAATATAGGTTTTCAAAATAATTTCTAATTGTCTTCTGTATTTCTGTAGCATCTGTTGTGATATTGCCTTTTTCATCCCATATGTTAGTAATTTGAGTTCTCTCTCTTCTTCTCTTCCTTAGCATGGCTAAGGGTCTGTCGATCTTATTTATTTTTTCAAAGAACCAACTTTTAGTTTTGTTAATTTTTTCAATAGTTTCTTTTGTTTCAATTTTGTTGATTTCCGCTCTGATTTTAATTATTTCTTGCCTTCTGCTACATTTGCGGTTGTTTTGCTCTTCCTTTTCTAGGGCTTTGAGATGAAGTGTGAGCTCATTTATTTGTTGGTTTTTCCTTTTTTTTTTAACAATGACCTCCAGGCGATGAATTTCCCTCTTAAAACTGCTTTCATTGTGTCCCATAGATTCCGATATGTTGTGTCTGTATTTTCATTTATCTCTAAGAAATTTTGATTTCCTCCTTTATGTCTTCTGTAACCCATTGATCATTCAGTAACGTATTGTTCATTTTCCATGTGATGTAGGATTTTTCCTTCCTTCTTTTATCATTGATTTCCAGTTTCATTCCATTATGATCAGATAAAATGCATGGTATTATCTCCACCCCTTTATATTTACTGAGGTTTGCTGAGAAAAAAGTATATCCACTTCATGATGTTTGATATATTCTATATATGTCAGTTAAGTCTAGGTTATTGATTGTGGTATTGAGTTCTATAGTTTCTTTATTCAACTTTTGTTTGGAGGATCTGTCCAATGGTGAGAGAGGTGTGTTGAAGTCATCCATAATTATTGTGTTGTGGTCTACTTGATTCTTGAACTTGAGGAGAATTTGTTTTATGAACGTCGCAGCACCATTATTTGGTGAATAAATATTGATAATTGTTATGTCTTGTTAGTGAATGGTTCCTTTTAACAGTATAAAATGTCCTTCCTTATCCCTTTTGATTAACTTAGTCTTGAAGTCGATTTTATTCGATATGAGGATGGCCACCCCTGCTTGCTTACAAGGACCGTGTGCGTGGTATATTTTTTCCCAACCTTTCACCTTCAGCCTGTTTATGTCTTTTCCAATCAGATGTGTCTCCTGGAGGCAACATATTGTTGGATTTGTTTTTTTAATCCATGTTACCAGCCTATGTAGCTATATTGGAGAGTTTAAGCCATTAACGTTTAGAGTTACTATTGATATATGGTTTGTACTGCCAGCCATGTTTGACTATTTATCTTTTGTTTAAATTTAGTTTGTTTCTCCATGATTAGCTTCCCCCCCCCCGTCATTACCGAGGCACTTCCCACTGATGATTTTGGTTGTTGTATTTCCTTTCTTCCTCGTGTAGTGTTTTGCTCAAGATGCTTTGCAATACTGGTTTTCTGGCTGCAAAGTCTTTTAGCTTTTGTTTATCATGATAGATTTTTATTTTGTTGTCATACCTGAAGCTTAATTTTGCTGGATACAGAATTCTTGGTTGGCATCCATTGTCTTTCAGTGTTTGAAATACGTTGTTCCAGGATGTTCTCGCTTTCAGCGTCTGTGATGAAAAATCCATTGTTAACCTTATTGGTTTACCCCTGAATGTAATCTGCCTTCTTACTCTTGTAGCTTTTAATATTTTCTCTTTGTTCTGTATATTGGCTATCTTCATAACAATGTGTCTTGGCGTTCGTCTACTGTGATTTTGTGTGCTCGGTGTCCTGTATGCATCTACAATTTGTATATCCATTTCCTCTTTTATTTCTGGAATGTTTTCTGTAATTATTTCATTCAGCGGGTTACTCATTCCCTTGGTTTGAATCTCTGTACCTTCCTCTATCCCGATGACTCGTAATTTTGTTTTTTTATGTTATCCCATATCTCTTGGATGTTTTTGTTGTGATTTTTTACCAGCCTTTCTGAGTTGGCTAGACTCTTTTCAAGATGATATATTTTGTCTTCATTATCTGACGTTCTGGCTTCTACTTGCTCCACTCTGTTAGTGATACTCTCGATTGAGTTTTTAATTTGGTTTATCGTTTCCTTCATTTCTAGAATTATTGTTTGATTTTTTTTTATAATCACAATACTGGCTACACGCCAGGTCTGCTGCTCCTGGGAGCCCTGTTTTCATGAACGCCTGGGCACACTCTCCCTGTTTGCCTCCCTCGGACCCTAAGTTTGTAGAGCTTGGGGCTGAGAACCCCCAGCGAATTTGCTTGCCCTCCGGTAGCTATGCCGCCAGTAGCTGGTGCAAGAGACCTCAGTTGTCAGCACTGGTGGGAGCGGTAGCCAGGAGTTCCGCACCTCGAGTGCTGCGCCACTCCTGATTCCCTTGGTCTGGCTATGGCGCTCATGGGAGAGCTGGGAGGGGCCCTTAAGGTTTCCCCACTGTGTGGAGAGGGATGGCTAGGGGATTATACACCTGTTGCTGCTGGTTTCAATGAAGTTATCTCCTCCGCCCATGATGTCAGTTCTATGCCATGGTGGTATCCCACGAAATGGTGACCGTTCGTTCCCTTTGCCGGGTGACCAATGCAACGGGTGGGTCCTGACTGTCTCTTCCAAGCCCTGTTTCAATCCTGTGGCCACTGCCTATGAAGGCTTGGCTGGCTTTTACCTGTGTAAGTTCAGAAGGGCCGACCAGTTATTTCAGCGGGATCGTTAGTGCTGAGTCAGGAGAAGCAGGCGAATTGGAGCTTGAATGCAGACAATCCGGGCTTGGTGTGTGTTCTGAGAGGCCCAAACTGTTCGCCCCAGATCCATGTCAGCTCAGCATTGCCTAGTGATCCTGTGCAAACAGCATTTAGACAGTTTACATCTCCCTATGCCTGTGCAGCTGAAGAGGTCAGAGACTTGATCTCTCCACGCCCGCCGCCATGTTGGATCCTAAAATAAATGTTTTTAATATATATTTTTTAAAGTGGTAAAATAAAGTGGCAAAAAGGGGTACTTTAAAACCTAACTATAACTGTTGTCTTCACAATTAAATAGAGGGGAGTTACTTTGAAGCAGATTATTGGTACTGAGGACTTAACACAATATGACTACTTGCAGTTGTCTTGAATTCTAGACACAGATCCTCAGTACTTCCTTGCTAACAATGTAACACAGTCCAAGTGTAAATGTAGCCTCAGCGAAAAAAATTAAAAGTGACATCAAAACAATACTAATTTTTAGTATTCTTACCTTAAAATTGGTCCAACTTTCTAAGTAAATGAGTAGTAACAGCTATTAATAAATAATAATATCTATTTAATATAAAGCCACTTTAACTTGTAACTTAACAATGATATTTAACAATATTTAAAAATATTTAGTGAAATAAGTATATACATCTTTTATATCAGATTTCTGTATTCTCCAATATTTCTATGTATTCTACCTAGTGTCAACTTTTACTGTTACTCAAGACTGACTCTATGGTTACAAAATAATTTACAAATCTTATTATTTTCATCACTAACTTCTAAAATTGTCGCACTTTTGAAATCTACCTGCAAAATTATTCCATCATTTTGGGCCTGCATGCTAAATGAGTTCATACTTAAAAGGGCCAATGATGGATGAAGTAAAAAAATACATATTTTATGTATTCAAATATATGTACACATTTTATATCACCTGCAGGGATTTTTCCATTACAATCTGATCAAAGATCACACAATAGAGCAACACCACTCCCTGGAGAACTCCCAGTGTTGTCTTTGAAATAGTGTTTTAAGACAGATAAACACACACACTCACATACACACAAGAATAGTAGATTTAAAAAAAAAGAACCCAAGAAAATGAAGTAACTCCTTTTTAATGCAAAGTACAAGGAAATTGGAGATATGTGTGTATTCAATGGGAAGCAAATCCCCTAAATACACATATTTTCTTCTATTTGATTTGAATTTAATGATTCATAGAATTTTATTCCACCCAGAGAAATGGAGAGAATGTATGTCTCTCACTTATTGGTAAAAATGTTTCCAGTTCTGAATATTTTGCTCAATTATCTGACTTTTTAACTTTCTGATCACACATATGTTCAATACATTAGAATAAATATAAGTAGCAGAAATAAACTAATAGTGATTGTGTCAGTCAGTTTTTCATTGTTGTAATAAAATACCTGATATAATAAACTGATGAGGAGGAAAGGTTTATCTTGACTCACAGTTTTAGAGGTTTTAGTCCATGGTCACTTGACCCTGTTGCCTCTGGGTCTATATGGAGGCAGTGCATCATAGTGAGGAGCACTTGGTAGAGCAAGCTGCATTTGTAAAGTATGCATTTGAATCCCAGAAACAAATAAAAAGGAAGAGGAGGGGTCAGGATCCCAATATCTACTTAAAGGACATATCCCTAATTGCCTAACTTTCTTGTACTAGGTACTACCTCTTAGAGTTTCCATCATCCCCCCAAAAGCACCAGAGTCTGGGGACAAAGCCTTCAATGCATGGGTCTTTGGGCAATATTCAAGAGCCAAGTTGTAACATCCATAAACATCTTTAAAATATTAATTTTTTATTTTAATTGGTGCATTATAATTAAACATAGAGTCTGATTCATTATGCCATGATTTTTATTTAACTTTTTATTAAGCTTATATTGTATGCATTGCTATCAGGTAAAAGTTCTGACTCAATCTTTATCCAGGGACTATATGCAAGATGAAATAAATAGTAGAACAATTTTTTGGGGAGTGACAATACAGCCTTTACACAAAACTGAGAGTTCCATATAAAAATATTACATATATATTAACATGAATTTTTGTCCTTCACAAACTCAACAAAATCAACTAAATTGTAGGGAGGTGTATAATTTAGAAGAGTTAAGACCTAGCAGATCAAATATATCAAACATAGGAAGCAAATAGAAAAGTCACCAAAATGCAAATTGATGCATAATATTTATATGTTATGTGTTTGTGAACAGAGACAAAGATTTTTGACTAGTTAAGGAGAAATACAAGAAAATAATAAGTGTAAAGTCTGAAAATGGAAAATATTTTGAATATTGAGATTCTAAAGAATTAAAAGAAATTTCAGAAACTATTTGAGTTAATAAAATTTTAAAACGTTTTGGGCTGAGGATGTGGCTCAAGCAGTAATGTGCTTGCCTGGCAAGTGCGGGGTGCTGGGTTCGATCCTCAACACCACATAAAAATAAAAAAATACAGATGTTGTGTCCACTGAAAACTAAAAAATAAAATATTAAAAAATTCCTTCTCTATCTCTCTTTAAAAAAATTAAAATGTTTTATTAACAGTTATAATTTTCTGACATACTTGTAATAATTCCAATATTTTAATCTGATCATAAATTAGACTTCTAAAAATTTCAATTCCTTCTTTTTATCTTAAAAAAAAAAAACTATAGTTGACAACAACAAGAAAATGAGACTAGGGAAGGATGATTCTCCAGTTGCTCCTCAGCTCCAGATTTAAGCAGCAGGAATATCACTGAATTTCAACATTGGGCAGTAAAATTCTCATAGAGACACAGAAATTTAGAAGCTTTGAACATAAAATGAGAAATAATATGTTATAGATGCACCAGCTTGGCTGGCGGTGGCAGTATCAATGTGGCCAGCCAAATGAAAAGGGGAGGGATAAATCAGGCAGAAAGATCACGAAGCACTGTAAATAAATTTGACTTGGGAGAACCTGTGGAATAGAGTGGAAGGATGATCTTAACCAGCCCAGCAATGGTGGAAGCAAATTGATGGTTGAAAAGTGTTCAGAATGTCTCATCTGGAGTGTGGAGAGTCACAGCAGACACCATCTGTAGGTGGCCTTGTAGGAGTTTGCAAAGATGGGAGATTATAAACAGCCCTGGCCTGATCTGGGGCCAGTGTAACTGAAACAGGCCCAGAGAGGATTTTGCCCAGGGAGATCCAGGCAATGGATACTGAGTGGGAAGACTTGAGTTCCCTTTATTGCTGGTGACCCATGTGAGCAGCTGGGAAGGAGCTTGAAACTGGTCAGAGAAGCTCAGCTGCACTCCAGGTCTCATTCTGAGAATTTTACAACCTTGGTGGTGGAACATGTGAGACCTGAAGAGATCTCACATTTTGAGTAGAATTTTTAGGAAGTCCCTGAGATCCACATGTCCATCAGATATTGTCATTTGTCCAGCAACAGGGGCTGTGTATCTAATCTCAAATACATTCTGACGATTTTCCAAAGAATACCCAGAACTAAATCCCAGCACCTGGAACTTCCCATTAGAACTCTGCATCAGCCCAGCTCTGGGAGTACATTGACCTGGTGTGTTCAGACAAAACTCAAAATGTTGAAATCCCCCAGTTTATCCTATCCTATATTGTGAGATGAGAAGCTAAGAGGTACTACAGCCAGCTTTGGTTCTAGGTCACACTGGCAGGCAGCTTGGTGAGAAACACAAAGAAAGTCAGATTTAACAATCTTTAGCATTTGATCCAAGGGATGCATAGTCCAAAGAGAACTGCAGAGAATAGTGACTCATCATTTGCAATGAACATCCATTCTTGCCATCAGTTTTGATCACAACAGTGGGAAACAAGCTCTTCACTTTTCATTAAGATTTTTTTTTAATGTTTTTTGTGTGAATGTGTGTATGTGCTTTCAGTATGCTCAGAGATTCAAGAATACACACACACACACACACACACACACACACACACATATATATAATTTTTTAAATTTTAATTTCTTTTTTCTTCATCCATATGTTATTTAGACTTAATTTTATTTTGGAGGTTTACAATTTTATGTATTTTTTTATTTAATCGTTCTGTAATTTAATCTTTGTTTTTGTTCCTCTTATTACACCATCTTCACTTTCATCCCCATCTAATAGACAAATTTTCTTATTCCCACTTTCTTTCTCCCTTTATTGTTTTAGTTATTTTTACTCATCTTTGTTTATAGCCATTACCTGCTACCTCTCTCATGTTTCCCCTTTGTGTACTTTTTAAATATTTTAAACTTTCATTTGCCTTCCTTCTTGATTTTGTCTTCAACTAAGGGACCATAATTTCAATATAGTTAGATCTACTTACTTTATCAAATTCCTGCACAATTCTTGTTGTTTTGGTTATTAATGCAGTGAATGACATAGTTGGCACTTGCTGTTTAATGTTAAATCTAGTTCATGGCCATTTTTCATTTGTGCTGATATCAAATGTAGAACCACACCATTCCTCTTTATGTGGCAGTTAGTGTTATAGGCGTCATAGTAGACCCCAAACATTTATTTTAAGGTTGTATATTGATTGCTAGAATTATTTTTATTTTGTGCTCCCCCTTTTACTATGGAACTGGCAGGTGACTGGGTCATTACAAGTTCACAGAGTAGAGATAGGCCTGAATTATACTCAACTCAGCCAAGTGATAATGAACTTCATGCACAAACTAGCCCCACTTAAACTTCAATAACACTTCCACACATAGAATAGAGGACTTAAAAACCATAAACCAAATGCCTAGCCCCAAGTAGGAACAGTTAGAGGGGAACATCAAGTTCCACTCATGAACATCTACTCATATAGCAAAAATGAAGTCCCTAGAAAAACAAAACAAAATAAAATAATTACACATGAGAAGACACATGCAGAGAAGACAAAAAGAAATCCATCTTAACAGATACACAAGTTTAAGAATTCTGAAAACATGAAGAAACAGGCAAAAGAGCCTCCCCCCAATATTTACAGTCCCTCAACAAAAGAACCCACAGGTACAGAAGTGGATGAAAATTTAGAGAAAGACTACAAAAAACTGATAATTAAAATATTCAGTGAGCTAAATAAATATCTAAGGAAGGAATTTGGAGATCAAATATAGGAAGTAAAAGACTATTTCAATTAAAAAATAGAAATATTAAAAAGAAACCAATCAGAATTCCTGAAAAAGAAAGACATAATGAATCCAGTGAAAAAAAATTTTATTTGAAAGTATATCTAAGAGATCAGATTACATAGAAAATAAAACTTCATACCTGGAAGACAGGGTAGACAAATGTTAATGCTCAATATGAAATAAAGGGAAATGAATAAAAGACCATGATCAGAATATACAAGATTCTGGGACAAAATCAAGAGACCAAACCCAAAGTTATTGGGATTGAAGAAAATATGGAGATATAGGCTAAAGACATTTAGAAACTCTTCACTAAAATAATAGCAGAAAAATTTCCTAAACTTGAAAATCCAATGAACATTCGCATACAGGATGCATACAGAACCCCAAATGAATAAGATCAAGAAAGAATCTTTCCAAAATGCCTACCATAGAAAATAAGGAAATATTATTACAAATTGTAAGATTAAAGTGTCAGGTCACATTAAGATGTAAACCATTGTGGCTCACTTCTGATTCTCAGCTCAGTTCCTAAAATCAAGGAAGTCTTGAAATGATATATTTCAAGATTTGAAAGAAAATAATTACCAGTCAAAGTTACTATAAAAAGTAAACATATCTTTTAGAATCAAATAAGAAAGAAATAAAACCTTTCCACAATAAGAATAAAGTCAAAGAATCCATGACCACTAAGCCAGCACTACAAAAAGTAATTAAAGATATACTACATATGAAAGAACTCTTCAAACAAAATTCAAAGCTCCCAAATGGACAAATCTCTCTAGAAGAGAAATAAATAAATAAAAAGTAAAACCAATTTATAGCAAACAAAACAAAATGGAAGGACATAACAAACACCTAACCATAATAATACTGGAAGCAAATGGACCCAACTCCCCAATTAAAATACATAGATTGTCAGAATGGATTAAGAAAAAAGATACATCCATATGTTGACTGCAAGAGACTTATCTCATAGGTAAAGACCTCTACAGGATGAAAGTAAAAATATGGAAATAAAAATTCATGCAAATGGAATCTGGATTGGCTGGCCTCATGAGATCTGCCAAAGCAGATTTCAAACAAAAATTAATCAAAAGAGAGAATAAATATCACCATTTATTTATAAGGGGGACAACCCAACAGGAAGATATAATGATGGTAAATATCTGTACCGCAAATGTGGATGCACCTAAATGCATTTTAAAATACGTCTTGACATTAAATCCCAGATACACCCCATACAATAATACTGAATGATTACCACACACCCCATTCACCAATAGACAATTCAACCAGATATAAAATCAATAAAGATATTTCTGACCTAAATAATAACATAAATCAAATGGATCTAACAGATATCTGCAGAATATTTCACCCCCAGACACCTGAACTCACTCTTTCCTCACAATTCAGGCATCCTTTTCCAAAATAGATTATATTCTAAGTCATGACATAAGTCCTAACAAATACAAAAAAGAAAAAAATATACTATGTAATTTCATGCATCTTATCAGATCTTAATGTAATGAAATTGGAAATCAATAGCTAGTCAAATTATAGAAACTACAGACACATAGAGATTGAACAATGCTCTTTTAAATGAGGAATAAGTCATACAAGAAATGATAAAAAAAATAAAAATTATTAGAAACAAATGATAACATAGATAGAACATATAAAATTCTTTAACAGTATAAAAGAAGTTCTAAAAGGAGAGTTTAGAGTATTAAGTGCCTACATTAAAAAACAGAAAAAAGAAACATCTCAAATAAATAATCTAATTAAACACTTCAAGATCCTATAAAAGGAAAAACAAACTAATTGCAAAATCAGTACAAGAAATGAAAACTTATTATTGTAGTCAAAATTAATAAAATTGAGGATAAAAAAGTTAAGAAAAGATAAATACAAAAAAGAATTGATTCTTTGGGCCTGTACATGAGCCCAGGCCGAGGTTAGGTATGGGTCTGCCCTGCTGACTGGCAGACCACGCTGGAGCTCAGGCCCTGGCCCAGGACTGCCCCTAATGACCTGACGACCTACATAGGATCCAGGTCCAGGCCTAGAACTGCCTCTGCCAACCTGCATGTTAGTTGAGGCCCAGGTTAGGCCTAGGTCCACCATGCTGATGCCAGAACCCAGGCCCAGAGTAGACCAGGTTCAACCCTCACTCATCTGGGAGCCCAGGCCTAACCCAACTCCATCTGGGAACACTATAGCCATCCCTATAGCTTTCCCCATGCAGTGGCCTCTGCCTTGTGACAAAAGGGCCTAGAAGTAGCTGAATCTCAGAACAGGCACCCCAAAGCCACTGTAAGGCCCACATTTTCAGCCCCATCTCTGAGAGATGTTGCATCTCTCTTGGGACATCCCCAGTGCTATCTCGAGTTACCTCTTCCATTGCTGCCACCACCTTTAGTTGCAATAGCATCCATGATGGGAAACCGGCAGGGTCTGGAAGCCCAACACCAAGGTGAGATACAGATAATCTGCAGGGATACTACAAAATTATAGGGTAAAAAATGTAATATCTCAGATCTGTACTGCAAAAAAAGGAAGACACACAGACAACACGAAAACAACAAGGGAAGAAAGTCTCACAAACAAACCAGGATATTACAATAACAGAATTCATGAATGGGGCAATTAATGAAATATCAGAGAAGGAGTTTAGAATATATGTAATTAAAACGATCTGTGAATTAAAAATGACCTAAATGAGCAAATACAGGCAAAAATTGATCACTCCAACAAAGGGGTAGGAGGGCAAACCAAGGCAACAATTGATCACACCAACAAAGAGATAAGGGAGCAAATACAGGCAAACATTAATCACACCAAATAAGAGGTAATGGAGCAAATACAGGTAGCAAAAGATCACTTCAAGAAAGAGATAGAGATTCTGGGGGGAAAAAAAACAGTCAGAAGTCCTTGAAATGAAAGAAACAATAAACAAAGTTAAAAGACTCAATAGAAAGCATCACCAACAAACTAGATCACTTAGAAGACATAATGACAGATAATGAAGACAAAATACACAATCTGGAAAGTAAAATTGACCACACAGTGAAGATGGTAAGAAATCATGAACAGAACATTCAAGAATTGTGGGATAGCATCAAAAGACCAAACCTAAGAGCTCTTAGGATAGAGGAAAGAACAGACATCAAACCAAAGGAATGCACAATCACCTCAATGACTCAATGAGATAATAGCATAAAATTTCCCAATCATGAAGAATGAGTCAGGAAACCAAATACAAGAGGCTTACAGGACACAAAATGTACAAAATTACAACAGATATATTCCAAGTCACATTATAATGAAAATGCCTAGCATACAAGAATAAGGAGAGAATCTTAAAGGCTGCAAGAGAGAGGAATTAAATTACATATGGGGAGACTAATTTGTATCTCAGCAGATTTTTCAACCCAGATCCTCAAAGCCAGGAGATCCAGGAACAACATATACCAAGCTCTGAAAGAAAATGGATGCCAACCAAGAATCTTTTATCCAACAAAATTAATCTTCAGATTTGATGAGAAAATAAAAACCTTCCATGATAAACAAGTTAAAAGAATTTACAGTGAGAAACCCCACACTACAAAGCATCCTCAGCAAAATATTCCAAGCGGAGGAAATGAAAAACAATAATAAACAATAATGAAAAACAATAATGAAAATAAACAATAATGAAAATCAGCAAAGGGAGGAGCTACACTGAAGTAAAGGCCAATCAAAGGAGAAACCAAGTCAAGTTAAAAACCAAAAATAAACCAAAATATCCAGGAATACAAATCATATTTCAATACTAACCCCGAATGTGAATGGTCTAAACTCATCAATCAAAAGATACAGACTGACAGATTGGATTAAAAAAAAGATCCAACAATATGTTGCTTTCAAAAGACTCATCTCACAGGAAAAGACATCTATAGACTGTAAGCGAAAAGGTGAGAAAAAACATACCATTCACATGGACCACATAAACAAGCAGGGGTTTCCATCTTCATATCAGATAAAGTGAACTTTGAACCAAAGCTAGTGAAAAAGAATAAAGAAGGATATTTCTTACTGCTTAATGGATACATACATCAACAAGACATAACAATCATAAATATCTATGCCTCAAATAATGAGGCATCTATGTATGTCAAACAAACCTTTCTCAAATATGAGAATCAAATAGATCACAACACCATAATACCGGGTGACTTTAATACACCTCTCTCACCATTGGATAGATCTTCCAAACTAAAACTATCCACGGAAATATATAACTCAATAATACAATCAATAATTTGGACTTAACATATATAGAATATCCCATCCATCAATGAGTGAATATACTTTCTTCTCAGCAGCACATGGATCCTTCTCAAAAATAGACCATATGTTATGCCATAAAGCAAGTCTTTAAAAATACCTGAAAATAGAGATACTACCCTGAATTCTATCTAATCATAATGAAATAAAATTAGAAAGCAATGATAAAATTAAAAAGAGAACCGGCTGCAACACCTGGAGACTAAACAATACACTATTGAATGACTCATGGATAACAGAAGATACCAGGGAGGAGATAAAAAAAATTCTTAGAGGTAAATAAGAACTCCAATACAATTTATCAAAATATCCAGGACACTTTGAAGGCAGTGCTAAGAGGAAAGCTCATTGCATGGAGTTTATTCATCAAAAGAAGAAAAAAATCAACAAATAAATAACCTGACATTACAGCTCAAAGTCCTAGAAGAAGAAAAACAAACCAACATCAAAAGCAGTAGAAAACAGGAAATAATTAAAATCAGGGCAGAAATCAATAAAATTGAAACTAAAGAAACAATTCAAAAAATTGACAAAACAAAAAGCTGGTTCTTTGAAAAAATAAATAAAATTGACAAACCCTTAGCCACTCTAACAAAAAAAAAAAGGAAGGGGGAGAAAATTCAAATTACTAAAATTTGTGATGAAAAAGGAAATGTCAAGACAAACACTATTGAAATACAGAAGACAATTAAAAACTATTTTGGAAATTTATACTCCAGTAAAAGAGAAAACCTTGAAGACATCTACAAATTTCTAGGGGCATATGATCAACCCAAACTGAGTCAAGAGGACATACACAATTTAAACAGATCAATTTCAAGCAAGGAAATAAAAGATGCCATCAAGAGCCTACCATCCAAGAAAATCCCAGGACCAGACAGATTCACAATTGAATTATACAAGAGCTACAAAGAAGATTTAACAGCAATACTCCTCAAATTGTTCCATGAAATAGAAAAAGAAAACACCCTTCCAAACTCATTCTATGAGTCTAGTATTATCCTGATACCAAAATCAGACAGAGACACATCAAGGAAAGAAAATTTCACAAGAATATCCCTGATAAACATTGACACAAAAATTCTCAATAAAATTCTGGAAAATCACACAAAAAATATTTTAAAAAATAGTGCACCATGATCAAATGGGATTCATTCCAGGGATGCAAGTTTGGTTCAACATAAAGAAATCAATAAATATAATTTATCAAGTTTGGTTCAACATAAAGAAATTAATAAATATAATTTATCACATCAACATACTTGAAGAATCATATGATTATATAAATGGATGCAGAGAAAGCATTTGACAAAACACAGCACTCTTTCATGTTCAAAACACTAGAAAAACTAGGAATAGTAGGATTATACCTCAACATTTTAAAAGTTGTCTATGCTAAATCCAAGGCCAACATCATTCTAAATGGAGAAAAATTGGAAGCATTCCCTCTAAAAATAGGAACAATACAGGGATACCCTATTTCAACATAGTCCCTGAAACTGTAGCCAGAGCAATTAGACAGACAAAAGAAATTAAAGGAATACAAATAAGAAAAGAAGAACTCAAAATATCATATTTGCTGATGACAAGATTCTATACTTAGAGGATCCAAAAAACTCTAACAGAAAACTTATAAAATTAATAAATGAATTAAACAAAGTAGCAGAACATAACATCAATACCCATAAATCAAATGCATTTCTATACATCAGTGATGAATCATCTGAAGGAGAAATTAGAAAAACTATGCCATTCATAATAGCCTCAAAAAAAAAATGCTTGGGAATCAACAAAAGAGGTGAAAGACATCTACACTGAAAACTACAGAATGCTAAAGAAGGAAACTAAAGACAGCCTTAGAATATGGAAAGAGCTCCCATGCTCTTGGATAGGCAAAATTAATATTGTCAAAATGGCCATACTACCCAAAGTGGTATACAGAGTCAATGTGATTCCAATTAAAATTCCAACATCATTCCTTATAAAAAGAGAAAAGGCAATCATGGAATTCATTTGGAAAAATAAGAGACCCAGAATAGCCAAAGCAATCTTTAGCAAGAAGAGTGAAGCAGGAGGCATCATAATACCAGACCTTAAACTATACTACAAAGCTATAGTAACAAAAGTGGAATGGTACTGTCACCAAAATAGACATGTAGACCAATGGTACAGAATAGAAGACACAGAGACAAACCCACATAAATACAGTTATCTCATACTAGACAAAGGCACCAAAAACACACATTGGAGAAAAAATAGCCTATTCAACAAGTGGTCTGGGAGAACTGAAAATCCATATGCACCAAAATGAAACTAAACCCCTATCTCTCACCATGCCCAAAATTCAATTCAAAGTGGATCAAGGACTTAGGAATTAGACCAGAGACCTTATGCCTAATAGAACAAAAAGTAGGCCCAAATCTTCATCATGTTGGATTAGGTCCTGACTACCTTAACAAGACTCCTAAAGTGCAAGAAATAAAATCAAAAATTAATAAATGGAATGGACTCAAACTAAAATGCTTCTTCTCAGCAAAAGAAACAATCCATGAGGTAGAGAGGGAGCCTACATTTTGAGAGCAAATTTTTGCCTCACACACATCAAAGCATTAATCTCTAGGATATATAAAGAACTCAAAAAACTTAACACCAAAACAACAAATCACACAATCAATAAATGAGCTAAGGAGCTGAACAGACAATTCTCAGAAGAAGACATATATTTGATCAACAAATATACAAAAAAATGTTCAACATCTCTAGTAATTAGAGAAATACAAATCAAAACTACTCTAAGATTTTATCTCATTCCAATCAGAGTAGCAGTTATCAAGAATACAGACAACAATAAATGTTGGTGAGGGGGAAAGGCATACTAATACATTGCTAGTGGAACTACATGCAGCCAATATGGAAAGCAGCATTCCCTTGGAAAACGGAATGGAATCACCATTTAATCCAGTTAGTTCACCCCTCAGTCTACCCAAAGGACTTAAAAACAGCATACTACAGGGACACATCCACATTAATGTTTACAGCAGCACAATTCACAATAGCTAAACTGTGGAACCAACCCAGATGCCCTTTAGTAGATGAATGGATAAATAAAATGTGGTATATATACACAATGGTATATTATTCCACATTAAAGAAGAATAAAATCATGGAATTTGCAGGTAAATGGGTGGAGTTGGAGAATATCATGCTAAGCAAAGTAAGCCAATCCCCCCAAAATGAAGGCTGAATGTTCTCTCTGATGAGTGGATGCTGACCCTTAACGGGGGGGGGGGGGGAATGGGAACAACGGAGGAACTTTGATTGGGCAAAGGGGAAGGATGTGTGGGGAGGGTGCATGGGGGCAGGAAAGATGGTGGAATGAGATGGACTTCATTACCCTAGGTACATGCATGACTGCACATATGGTGTGATGCTACATCATGTACAACCAGAGAATAGAAAACTGTGCTGCAAATGTGTACAATGAACCAAAATTCATTCTGCTGTCATATATACCTAATTAAAATAAATTAATTGATAGAATTGATTCTTTGAAAAGATAATGAGATTGATATATGCTTAACCAAATTAGCCAAAAGAAAGAGAAACCATAATCAAAATTAGGGATGATAAAGGAGATAGATATTACCACAGATACTTCTGAAATCCAGAGAATCATTAGAAACTATTTTGAGAAGATATATATATATATATATATATATATATATATATACACATATATATATAAACAAATTTCTCAACTAATGTTAACTGCCCAAATTCAATATATATATATATATATATATATATATATATATATATAAACAAATTTCTCAACTAATGTTAACTGCCCAAATTCAATATATATATTTTAACAAATTTCTCAACTAATGTTAACTGCCCAAATTCAATATATATATTTTAACAAATTTCTCAACTAATGTTAACTGCCCAAATTCAATGAGAACGATATAGAAAGCATAAACAGACCAATATCAAGTAGTGAAATTGAAGCAGCAATTAAAAGCCTTCCAACAAAGAAAATCTTAGAACCTGATAGATTCTCAGCCAAGTTTTACCTGACTTTTAATAAAGAAGTAATGGCAGTATCTCTCAAATTATTCTATGAAATTAAAAGTGAGGGAACACTCAAGTACTTTATATGAAGCCAATATAACCCTGATGCCAAAACCAGACAAAAGACACATCAAGGAAAGAAAACTTTAGACCAATATCCCTGATGAACATAGATGCAAAATATCAGCAACTATATTCCAAACACATTTAGAAAATAACGTACCAGGATGCAAGATTGGTTCAGTATATACAAATTAATAAATATAATTTACCACAAAAATAGAATTAAGAACAAGAATCATATGATTATCTCAATAGATAAAATAGAAAAGCCCTTTGACAAAATTTAGCACCAATTCATGTTAAAAACATTGGAAAATCTAGTGATAGAAGAAACTTACCTCAATATTATGAAGGCTATATATGATAAATCCAAAGCCAATATCATACTGAATGGACAAAAACTGAAAGCATTCACCCTAAAATCAGTAAAAAGACAAGGATGTACATTCTTTACCCTCCAATGCAATATAGTTTTTGAAACTCTAGCCAGAGAAATCTGGCGAAATTAAGGGGATCTGAATAGGAAAAGGAAAACCCAAATTCTCTCTGCTGATGACATGACCTTATATCTATAGGACCCCAAAACCATCAGAAAACTCCTAGAAATGACAAATTCAGAAATGTTGAAGGATACAAGGTCAATATACATAAGTCAATAGCTTTCCCTTACTCCAATAATGAATCTTCTGAGAAAAAAATCAGGAAAACTCTCCTGTTTACAATAAACCCCAAAATGAAACAAAATAAAATAAATTACTTGGTAATAAACCTAACCAAGAAGGTGAAAGACTCTATAATGAAAATTTAAAAACAGTGAATAAAGAATTGAAGAAGACCTTAGAAGATAGAAAGACTTCCCATACTTTTGAATAGAATTAATATCATTTAAAAGTTTTAGTGGGGATTCTATATAAGAAAGACATAGTTTTTACTTCTTTGCCTGGCTTACTTCACTTGACATAATATCTTCCAGATTAATCCACATTATCAGAAGTGAAAAGACTACTTTCTTTTTAATGCTTAATAGTGTTCCATTGTATACATGCCACATTTCCTTTATCTATTAATCCATTGATAGACACAGGTTAATCTTAGATATTGTAAATAATGCTCCGATGAATATGGGAGTGTTGATATGCCGGTGACATACTGGTTTTAATTCTTTTGGAAGTGATAGATAAATTTTATGGTGGTTCTATTTTTAGTTTTTTGAGGAACCTCCATATTGCTTTCCACAATGGCTACTGTAATTAACATTTCCACCAACAGTGTACAAAATGACATCTCTCACAATCCCCAGTGCCCTTTCTTTCCCTTCTCCCTAGTCAAAGGAATAGACTAAGAAAAAACTCTCAGTGTTGGATAGCATTATACCAGAATATTGAAATTTTCAATATGCCTTAGAGTAAAATAAAAATTTCTCCATTCATTGTAGGAAAAAAGATACTAAACCTTTGCCTCATGGATCATCTGCAAAGTAGATTAGATTGAAAAGTTGAAAAATATCTTTTGCCGTCCCCTATATCTTAAGACCCAGATACCAACAGTCAATGTCTGCAACAGAAATTGGAAAATTATACCTTAATGTGGCAGAAGAAAGCTCCCAAGTAACCAGAATAATGTTTCCAAGTGATTTGTTTGTCTCTTCCAATACCTAGGAAAAAACATTTTCCTAAGAAAGAAGGCAGCAATGGCGATGTCACAGTAAATTCAATGCTGCCCATCTCCCTACCTCCCCCCAAAATCCCTGGAAATAGACACGCTGAGAATTTAATTTCACTATAGACTTCACATGTTATGATGATCAAGTAATCATTTGAGTAGGAGAAAAGTAATGATAAGAGGACAAAGGAATGCTAAATTAAGCACCAAGTATGTGACTCTGCATCATGTACAGCCAAAGAAATGAGAAGTTTTGTACAATGAGTTGAAATGTATTCTGCTATGATGTACAGCTAATTAGAACAAATTTTAAAATACCACTAAAATTAGAAAATTACATAGAATAGTGTGTGAGTTACATAGAATAAATTACATAGAATAGTGCATGAATTATCTTTAACCAGAAGACCTAAGAATAATATCTGACCAAAATGCCAAATAAGAGTCTCAAGAAATGTAGTAAATGGAGAATTTTATACCATGATCAAGTCATTCTTCACCTAAATACAGAAATTTAGATGAGATATAGGTTTACTCTACTTATTAATTCTCTCCCATGTTTCTTTCTCAGGCTTGGTCCTAAGTTAATCATTTCAGGACAGAGGGTCAAAGGAGCCTGGTCCTCTCTCACTAGAGGGAAACCCTGTGTGCACTGTTGTCCCTAGACCAGACATCAGTGCCCATTCCTGGCCCCGTACCTTAAAGGGCCCTTCCCTCATCTACCATTTAACTGTTCCATAAAGCGTGCAGTAGCAGAACATGCTGCAAAGGTCACAGGCCTAGCAAGGTCAGCAAACATAGATGCTGCATCATCTGATTGTAGAACCATCAGACGGTCACTTTACATTACCAAGTTTCAGTTTCTTGATTTTTAAACTCATTTGTTAAGGTCCCTCTGTGTTTAAGAGTAGCAAAATACAACAGTCATTAATATGGTATTATGCAAAAATGTGGATGTGTAACCGATGTGATTCTGCAACTTGTATTTGGGGTAAAAAATGGGAGTTCATAACCCACTTGAATCAAATGTATGGAAGATGATATGTCATGAGCTTTGTAATGTTTTGAACAACCAATAAAAAAAGAATAATATGTCTTTTAACATAAAATTGGCATAGCTGCCACAATTTTTTTCTTCTACATCTGGTATCAATAATAGAGTTAATAATTACTGCTTTCTTCCAGAATTTCCCCTTAACCACTGCCAACACCTTGATTTAATCTTTGTTTTTCCATCTTACCTGGTGGCATGACCCAAATTTTTAATTCTAAAGGACCCAGATCCTCATTCATTCATTCATTATGGAGTTGGCACATTTTTTTGTTGATGTTAATAAGCAAATAATCATGTTAAATCACATATGCCAACTTAGTAACCCTTTTCCTCATTGATTTATAGGTATGAAAACCACAAATGGCCAGGGAGCAGCCTCTACTTCCAATCTAATGGCACTATGGCTGTTTTCTTCCTTTGGAAAAAAAGGGGGCCTCTGTACCTATAAATTCCAAGGCTGGGGATTATAAAGAAACATTCTGTGAGTTGTTAAGTACAATAGTAAAAAGGTATTCCCATCTCCATTCCCTGATTTCCAGTTGGATATTTTGGCTGATATAGAAATAGCACCATATATTGGTTTCTATAATGAATCATATACCACATCCCATAGGAAAATCCCCACATCACATGTGCCATTCAAAACTCTGCCCACTAGAAAGATTTAAATTCACAATTTCTTTCAGGGTTACCCCAAGTATAACTGTTTCACAGTATGAGCTACAGACATGCAATGCCAACATACTATGCAGCTCCATTTATAAACCAGGCATTCAAATGTCTCTCTTTTATTACCTGGCCATAGGAACTTTCCAGAAACCAGAGAGGAGGTCAGAGAAAGAATCAAAAAAATCAAGGAAGGAAGGTATAATGGGTGTCTAAGCCAACAGCTTGTGCAATTGACTTGTGTCCTCTGGATCTAATTGTACCCACTTTCTCATATAATATCCCAATTTATTGGTACTGCATGCCCAACAACATAATAATTGATTGGAACAGAAAACATCAAGTTAGTAATAAGCTATTTAGGTTTCGTATTCAGTTGATATTCAGTCTTTAAATGTATTCATTATCCAGGAGATGCTTCTCAAGAAGAGAAATGTTGTTGACAGAGGAAGGTAAGACTTTACTCTAAATTACGGATCTTCCCAGTGTTTCTCCTACTGGAGCTCATCAGTCAACACATAACATTCCAGAGTAAAAAAGACTTTAGATGTCCCATTGGTCATGAGATTCAGGGCTTAGCTTAGCAGTTTGGACTCAAAGAACTCATTTTTTTTTTCCTGCGTTCCATTCCAAACTGGAAGACTTACAGATCTTTCAAAAAGGAGGAAAAAAAGTAATATGTTCTTCAAGGTGATCATAAGTATAGTACATATTGCCTCAGAGATCCAAAAGACCCACCAAGCACTGTTCCTTTCTTTGAGGTTGTCAGTACAAAATGTTACCTTTGGACTACTTCAGCTAACCTGGAAAACTGAATTCACATTACCAATTAGGCAGGACCTGCATTTTCGCCTGTCTTTCTATTCCTGCTCTCTGGCATGCTTGAACTGTTCTGATACATTTAGAGTACTTATTATTTCTTGCTTCTCAAGTCCAATTTATAAATTGTCATTAAAAGAATTGGACCAGCATGAAGTTCTATGGAAGATGAAGAAACTCAAGATTTCAACTGATTATATTATGACCAAATGCAGAGTTGATATTAATGTAACTTAAATTATGATGATATACTACTCTCTCATTCAGGTCAAAGGATCTACTCCTGACTGTCCCTGTTAATATACACAGGGAAAACTGTTCCAAGGTCAAAAGCTGCATGCAGGGTTCCAGAGGCTTTATTATTTGCTCAGTAATTAAGGCATAGATGCCACAATGACAGTGGAAATGGCAGCTACAATAGAAGTCACTTCCTACAAAAGGTTATGATAATCTGCAGTCTTTCCTAAAACCCCTCTGGTCTAAAGGAAGGTATCAGCACCACTGATGTCTCTGATTTGTGATGGCGGAATTCAACTCAATTACTTCCCTCAGGAAATCAGTTTGGGTTTAGTATCATGTAGTAAAGGAGAAAGGAGAGCATTTTCATTTTTGGTAGTATATTTAATGTTTTCTGATAAACATTGTTTTAATTATAAATTATGTACATATATATTGTGAACATTTTTTTAATTAAGTAAACTAACATGTTCTTCAAATATTCTTTTATTTTCCTTTCTGTAAGTTTTAATCTTTTCCTTGGTCCTTGCAATAGCCTATTATTATATACAGAAACTTAAAATATTTAAAACATAAAAGATCAACAACTGAATCATTAAATATTTTAGATATTCATAGAACTAACTTTTGCCATAGTTTTGGGATGATAAATTTTAAATGATATAAGAGAATAGTAATGAATATCTGGGGTGCTAGGTAGAGAACAATTGTGAAGACATTTTTGGCTTCACTAGGAAACTCTGCTGTGATTATTTAGCTGGAAATTATTCAGATAATTTAGTGATACCTATCAAGAAGACTGGAACGAGTACTGTTGATCTATATTCATATATTTGTCCTCTACACCTTAATGAATCTAGCTACAGAATTTTCCATTGTGTTACAAAACCTTAAATAACCATTGTATATAAAATGCTTTCTGGAAACGGAAGATTTTGTTATTGCTGTTGTTTAATTTGAAATATTTTCATGCTAAAATGCATCAGAACACATCAAATACCATGAAAAATATACAAATGAGAGTTTGATTTTGATCTTTAGTTTTTTCTGTTTCTTCTCCTGACTTTCTCCAGCTAAAGTAGCATCCACATGATGCCAAAAGATTGGAAAAATACAACTGACACAAGTACCTTATATAGACTAACAATGATGTGGTATAGAGCAGTGCAAGGTTGAATTGAACATGCTTTTCCTTTTGAATCATTGACCACCATTTACATTCTGCACCACCTTGGAAATGTTATGTTTAGTAATGTAGGTGAAATGCTAGTTAATTAAGCTATGGGAAGATCTTATGTCAGCCAATGATTTAGTTTCATGAAAAATGGAGACTTGTACATATTTCAATGCCAAAATAAATTCAGTCCCATTCAAAAACATATTTCTTCAAATTAAATAACTTGCCCACTATATTGACATTAGATACTATGTTGCTTGTACTTACGTATTTACAGTAAGAGAAGTTTATTGACATGAATATTTTAGAATCATTTTATTGAAATCCTATTTTAATTTTCTTGTCTTTTTCTTTGTAGCTGATATTATTTGATAGTCTTTCTTTAGAATGTACTGTGTATCATCTTTTCATTAATTAATCTGAATAAATCAGAGGCAATATTATTTAGTTTATGAATCTACAAAAATTAATAACCTATGTTTTATCAAGGGCATTTGACAAAGTTTTTTCCTCTTATCATCTATCTGAGAGTTATATTCAGGTTGAATTTCTCAACTGATAATCATGTAAGACTCATTTGAGAGGTTCACAGTATTATTTTATAAAAATTCCTGAGGTTTTTAAAAAGACAATTCTATTCAGGCAAGATATTGACACCAAAGTTTTTTGTTTTTGTCTTAAGACTTTAATACCTGATAGCATATTATTAATAGCAAGAAAATTTAGGGATGGTTTCTTTTTTAAAAAATTTTTTGTATACCAGGGATTGAACTCAGGGGCACTCGACCACTGAGCCACATCCTCAGCCCTATTTTGTATTCTTTTTATTTAGTGATAGGGTCTCACTGACTTGCTTAGTACCTCACTTTTGCTGAGGCTGGCTTTAAACTAGCAATCCTCCTGCCTCAGGCTCCCAAATCACTGGGATTACAGGAGTGCATCACCACGCCTGGCTTTGACAGTTTCTTGAAAATAATCTCTCGGATATTAACTGCATAACTTTTGAATATAACATTTACAAATGATATAATAATTCTTGGAAAATATTTCTACCACTCTGTGTATTTGGGAAGCATATATTTGTCTGTATTTTTGCACACCCATTATCTAATCATCTTTTATATATTTGAAGATCTCCCCATCTGATGAGAAAGACCCTTACTTTACATCATATTCTTAAATTCTATGCTTTGTTGCCTCTCACTGTGGATAGTTATTAAAAGGAATCACAGAAGCAGGGGAATGCTGATTGCAAGCTAATTATAGAAACACTAGGTTTATTTCCATAAAAAAATTCCTGATTTTTGCAGCAAAGAATATAAATTTCTTGCCTCAGCTTTCCATATCTACTCCAATACTCTAATATTTTTAAGAAGGTAAACAACTATTTAATGTTTATGCCTTTCAAAATGTTTATTCCAGTGGCAAATTATAAATAAATATTTGTGCATAAAGTAACAATGAATGAGTTAAGGAAAGTAAGATTGGGCTCATGCTTCATCAAAAATGTTAATTTTTACGAGGCTATACTAGATCAGAATTACCTACGGGTTAAAATTTTGCATATTCTTACTTTATTCCCCATCCAGACAATCAAAAATTTACACATGTAAGTAATGTTGTGTTTTAGGGTTTAGTTACAAATATACTGAACAGTGCTGTTGGTCCTTTTTTATTATTAGGAAAAGACTTCACTGATTATTTCACCCTTTTTCAAGAACACTCCAACACTAAAAGGCCTCTCTTTTCATTGTTAGAAAATCCCTCTTTCTGTGTAACAAGAGGATCAAACACACTAATAGCAACTCATAGTATAACCCAAAACTTTTGACAAACTGTCACTATGGCAGACATAGGAAGAGTAAACTGAGATTATGAGTTTGAGTTTTAAAAAACTGCAAAACACGTCTACTTGATTTACTTAGATCTTTTTATAAGTTACCTAAAATTAGTTGAAATATTTTTTCTCATAATTCAAAAATATTCAAATATAATCGTATAAATTATTAATGTACCCTATATTTTGGTCAAACATTGGGGAGATAGATGGAATTTTATCTGAATTTCTTCAAATACTTCAGATAATCTTACCACTTTAGTTTATGAATGTAAAATATAGATTGTACTAGTGCAACTACAAATAACTTCTCAAAGTATTGCATTTACTGACAAGTTAGTTAATGAGTTGCATTTAGTTAAATGAGTGATGAAAATTTTGACAAATGTTATGGTTGACTGTCCAAATCAATCCGACTGCCTCCATGTTGGGAGAGCCCAGAATTTATTCAAGAATTCATTTCATGCAGAGAGACATGTGTCTCTACAGAACTCTTTACTTTAAAGTCATGTTAATTAATCACAATTGTGTTTCTAAGCTAATTGTGGTTGTTCCATTACCTTACCAGAGAATGGTGAAGTCATAGTAATTTGATGAAATTTTGGACAATGAGCCAGGAAAGAAAATATTCTAGAGGAACTCCAGGAAAAGGTTCCATGTTCTTAAATTGAGACAAAAGATGCAAGGGGGAAATGCCCTTTTCTCCTGATGAGCATTTTTGTGACTGTACTTGAACATTGGTTTTATCTTCACAATAATTAAGGCAAGACTGATGCTAGAGAGTGCACCATAAAGGTTAAAAATTTTTAAATTTTTAAAAATCTATGTATGGTTAAATCATTGAATCAACTAACCCTAGAATTGCTCCAACTTGTTACATTTTTATATGGTCTAAGAGGTTTTTTTTTTTTTTCAAATTTTATTTTCTCTAATGTTATCTACCTACTAAGAAATATGGTATTTGGGGTGGAGTAAATGTGAAAAGAAGGATATAAATTTCCTAAATTATTTTAATTATAGGCTATCTGTCCAATTATCAATTTTTCATAAACCGTTTCTCTTTGACATTATAATTAATACAAATTTTTAATATATTCACTTAAGAAATTTTAAAATCACATTTTCAAAAGTTTGATACCTTCCATAAAACTACAAAATTGGTTTGTTTTACTATGGTACACAAATAATATAATTAGGTCACTTTTTCAGTAGTCTTTGTAATATATTCCTGTGTAGTCATTATTCATAATGCTCTGGCATATAATGTTGTTATTGGATTTTGTTACTCTGTTTTTATTACAAAAATCTTCTGGGGCTGTTAAATGTTTAATTTATTAAAATTTAATAAATGTACATCTAACTTTAACCTCCATTTATAAAAATGTATGAAAATTAGATATACAGTTTGACATTCATAACATTGAGTTCTTCAAGTTTTACATTTAAAAGGTAAAAATACACATATACTTAACAAAATTACATTTAGCATCTTCTATATAATGTATATGTTTTACTCTAAAGAGACAGGTGTATGTAATTTTAATGTCACCCTCAGAATCACCAAAAAGTACCCTGGCAATCAGTGGAAAGGTTTAATAGGTTTTCTGTCTTGTTCTTAATTTGCTGAAATTACAAAATCAATACTTTCAGTTGTAGCTGCAGTTACCCGTTTTACTGCTTTAAGATAAAGTCTACAAGAAAGTAACCTTCACTTTCAATTTGTAGCTGAGAACATCAGGTTGTTCTTGGCCACTGTTTAAATAGCCTGTTCTCTGCCATCCTATATAAGATATTCCAAATGTGTTGTGGTTCCACTTCCAAGCAGATACATACTAAACAGAACTGTGATTAATACAGAACAGGCAGGAATTCAGAGTTTTAATGCTTTGCCTCTTCCCTCTTTCCCTTTAGAATACACTGACATGCCTTTATTTCTTTAGCTCAAACTCATCTGAATCTGAACTATAATTTTCAACTCTGGGTCTTAGATTGGCATCAAATGTCCACAAACACTCTTCGCCAAAATAAGAAGTAGTTTCACACTGTCTGAACTCTATCTTACCTCCAAGATACTTGTTACAAGGGCACATTCCTGCCACTTTTGAGATAAGAAAATTCTCCCTAGCTAGAGTCAGGTTAATACAAAGTAGACAAGTAAATACATTTCTAAGATTTTAGTTTGAGAAAAAATGTGATAGATCAGTTACTTTAAAATGTCAAAGATATTGGAAGTGACAAAGGGATTTTGAGTATTAAACTATATGAGCTTTTTCATTATAATAATTCTCAGTAAACATGGGCAAGTTTACTCCTGAAACTTCAGTTTTATAATCTTCATCACATAATCTTCCATGTGCACATTGTTTTTCTCACATTAAAACCAACAATTGTATATAAGAAAAATAGTAAAAATTTGGGCTTACTAACTCAAATGTTTTTTTTTTTTTTTTTGAGTGACCAGATTCAGAAGTCATCTTCTCCAGGAGAAGGAACAATGTCCAGATGAAGGTGACTGTCCTTCCACCTATGCAGATAGAATACATCAAGTGTTTTACTTTCAATGTCTTCTTGGCTGCAAAACATGAACTATTACTCTTTGATTATCTAATGACCATATGTTTGAGTTATTGTAGAGTAGCAATATCCTTTCTCTTTTTATTTTAGTTCACCTCATACTGCTACCAGCTATCAGATAGGAGGATAGGAAGACACTGGTCAATTGGAAGACTATACTTTAATCTGTTTACATGTTCATCTATTTCCATACACTATAGTTCTTTGAGGTAAATAATTTCTCATTAATTTAGCACAAAACCTATTCAATATAAGATATTCCATACAATCTCCAGAATGAATGAGATCAGAAAATTTACATAAAACTTTAATTGGAATTTAAATCATGACAAACTGCTAATAAAATTAGCATAGAAGAACTAATAACAGCTTTTAAGTTTGCTACTTTGAGATGATTCCCAGGATTTTATTTAAAGGAGCTGAGCTCTGTCATAGAACATCTCACACAGGTAAATCACTTTTATCTTATTGTATTACTTTGAACAGTGTTTCTCAAAATATGCATTGTGAGCTATTAATGAGTCATAAAATAGATTTAGTGGGCATTGACCAGAATTAATTGTTTCAGCAGAATGGAATGGAATAAAACACAACCAAACAGAATAGACTCAGAGAGGGCAGAATAAATCAGATTGTGCTTTTTTTTTTTTTTTTTTTCCGGTACCAAGGATTGAACCCAGGGCATTTAACACAACCAGATCCCCAACCCTTTTTGTACTTTTATTTAGATACAGAGTCTCACTAACTTACTTAGGACCTCACTTACTTGCTGAGGGCTGTCTTTGAACCATGAGGGGGCCCTTATAGATCCCATTTTCTAATATTATACCCTCTGTAACCCTCCCCTCTCACTGGGGTGAAGGGTGGGTGGTCAACTGGAAGTGATTCAGAACATATAATATGTCAGAAGAGATAGTATGTCATTTCCAGGATTAGGTAGCTCAAGAAACACTGAGCTTCCATTGGGTTGCTCTTCTATACTCTCCCCTCCCCTCTCCTTCCTTCCTCTCCCCTCTCATCCCCTTTCTTCCCTTCCCCTCCCCTCCCCTCTTCTCCCCTTCCTTTCCCTCCCCTTTCTTTCCCTTCCGTTTTCTCCCTCTCATCACTCATTCATGAAAAGCCAGAAGAGACCATGTGGTGAGAAATTGATGCCTATTGTCAATAGCCATATGAGTAGGCTGAGAAACACATTCTTCAAACCCAGTCCAGGCTCCAGTGACTACAGATTTATGAGAACCTGAGCCAGAATCACTAGCTAAGCTGCACCTGGATTCCTGACACTTGGAAACTGCCTGAGAGAATAAAGGATTCATATTTTTTCCCTAGGAAATGCACAAAATGAGTTCTAGTTTTGCAAGTAAACCAGAGACCACAATTAAAAACAAAAGAAAACAATTGAGAAAACACAATTCTAAGGAGTCTATGTCTTCTCTTGAAAATTTAAAACTTGATCATATAGAACATACAAACTTTTTTATTTTCTAAATATAGATTCTGACTACACAAAGATACAAACCATTATTTATCTCTTGTGTGTATGAATGTGTTTTAATTAAATCCTTGGAGATCAAAAAATCTACAAGAATATACACTTCTGTTATACTCTTCATATTGGAAGAGAAGACCTGCATAGGTTGAAAAAAAAAACAGAATCTAGATAGCACAACTAATGTCTTATAAATGGTATTTTTTAACTATCAAATCATCCATATGGAATATACTGACTTGTATTATTATATATTATTGAGTCCATAAGATATAACCACACATTTATTTTAAAAACCAGACATCCTTTGAAATAATTTGATATGCTCTATGTAAAATAGTGTCTTCTATTGTTTAGTCTCTATTTCCTTCTTTTTTAAATGTATTTTCAAATACCACAAAGACTAGAAAACTATCTACATTAAGGCTCCCTTAAAAAAGTATTCCATCAATTAGATGCCCACAAGCATATCTATAAGGAACAAGTAAGGTGAAAGTCACTGTATTCAGGGTTTATTAGTGGCATTTTTTGTTTGTTTGTTTGCTTTGTTTTCTAGACATGTTTTCTTTGGGGGGGGTGTCATTCTTCATTCTGCACAACAAATTACCACAAATTGAGCAGCTTTAACAGCATAATTTTTTTTTTTTTTAATTCTCGTCTTTTTTTTTTCCAATTCTGAGAATTGAACTCAGGGGCATTCTGCTACTAAGCTATATCCCTAGCCATTTTTAAAATGTTAAAGTGGGATTATACCACAGCTGACCTTGAACTTGTGATCCTCCTGCCTTAGCCTCCTGAGTGGCAGAAATTACAGGCATGCACCACCACACTTGACTTAAACAACACAAATTTATTATCTCGGTTTCCATATTCCAAGAATCTGTGTGCAGTTTAGCTGAGTTCTATCAAGTTCACTACTTTGCCCTACTGGAGTCAAAGTGTTGAAGGGGAACAATCTCACCTGAAAACTTGGGGTCTTCTTTGAGACTCACTGCAGGTTGTAAGACTGACATTCCTATTTTCTTGCTATCACCTTGGGACTGTTCTGGTTTCTCAGAGGCCTATACCATGCTAGCCACGTCGTACTCTTCATTACAGTTTGCAACATGACTAAACTCCTTCCTGGCCAGCAGGACAACTCTTCAAACTTGATGCTCTCTGGTGTCTTTTAAGGACACATCTGATTCAATAAGGTCCACCCAAGATAAATCTTCCAGTCATTTTATTGGATATTTAATCACATCTGGAAAGTAACATGAACATGGGAGTAATCCCACATATTCAAAAGAACCATTCAAAATTAAGAGAAGAAAGTTAGACAGGATTTGTATCCTGGGTATGGAATCTTGGGGGCTTTCTTAGTCACATTCTTGTTGCTTTTTTTTCTAGCAGGGAAGATAATGGAGACATGGATGTTTGAGACAGTTGTGGTGACCCAGATCAACATTTCTGTGTCTAATCCTTAGTTTTGAGAGTGTTAAGAGGTGGAAGCATTGGTATTGGTCACAATTATCAGTGTTTAATTTCTGGAATTTAGACAGTATGGAACACTCAAACTCCCCAATCTAGTGGCTACACTCTGCTGTCTTCTAATTACTCCAGTCTACCTACAGATGTTGTAAGACCTGAACTTCCATATTAAGTTTCTACCTAAAACATTCTAATATTTCTGATATCTGCCCTAAAACACAGCCAATCAATTTCCATTATTTTAGAAAAAAAAAGGCACATTATAAAGAAGAAACTAGAAAGTGAACATGGAACCCTTGGACTAGAAGAAGAGACAAGAGCACTTCTGCACTTGATCTTTTAGATGCTTAAGAGAATTTCTAGAGCTTGAATAAAACTGGCATCTTTAAACAGATATCAGTTAGGACATGGTAAGGACAAATGACCATGGCTGGAATCTGTGAACTGTGAGAACATTCAAGAAGTTCCATATTTTTCAGCAACATCTTTTTGCATGCAGTTTCCTTGTCTCAGCTGAACTGTAGAGAATCCAAGCAAGAATTTTGAATATTCTTAAAAAAAACAGCAGAGGAAAAAGCAGTCTCTTTGTAAGACTAGTGTGGTAGTTGAACTCGCAGCCTAATCAATGGTGGAGACCTGAGTCTCCAACACATTCACCAGGAGATGATGAAAGATGTCGTGGTCCTGGTGGAACTTATCCAGAGCTCAGAGAGTAGAGACTGTGACATGGACCACCGAAGACCATGGGAGAGAGTCCCTGGGATAAACTAAAAGGAAAGAAAACTAGTAAAATAGACTGAGACAATTCTGTCCCAATTTGTTGAGGCTTTGCTACATTTTGGTTATGCTATGTCAACTTTGAAAAAAAAATTATTTGAATTGAAATCAAAAAATAATATTACCAACTTTCCCTTATGTCTGGCTCACATCACTCAGACAATAAATTTTTCAAATATGTTTCAATCTAATTTGTTGTTCACTATTTTACATTGGCCACATTGACTCTCTAGAACTTATAACTGCTAAATATAGAATCACATATCAGGAAAGAATCTGTATTACCATAAGATCCTGTCCATATATCCATCCTGAGTGTAGGCATGATCTGTTGAGATGAAGAGATATTACTCTCATGATATGTACATTATATGGTAAAGGGATTTGTCAGAAGTTTTGAGGGTTCCTAATCAATTAAAATAATAAATGGAAGTTTATTCTGAGTGGGTCTCTAGGTCAGAGACAAAAAAAATAGATTTGAAGTATACTAGATTTTATAGTAGATTTGGCCTCTGGCTCTGAAGATGGCAGAGGCATCCACAAGAAATGTGTGTGACTTCTAGGAGCTGAGAGCAGCCTCAAGTTGAAAGAGGGAGTAAATCAAGTTTTCATTTCTTCTGCGTCAGGAATTTAATAACAATATAACAATAGAAACAATATAAACAGTCTTAGAAGAGCATCCCAAGTCTAAGATTGGACCTAGCACCAGCCAGTACCTTCATGGCAGCTTTGTGAGAACTTGAGCTAGAGAACTCAGCTCTGCCCTGCCTTGCTAACCTACAGAATGGCAAGGCAATGATTGGGTCTTGTTTTAAGCCACCAAAATCTGTGGTCAAAATACAATGGTCAAAAATAAATGTAAGAAGCATTATTTGTTAAAGAAATTACCTTCTCAAAAAGCAAACATTGGTTGTTAAGATCATGAAGGAGTTACAGTGGGACCATTCTGGAGCTATCTGAGCTGAAGATATTAACTATGATTTCTAAAAAGTGATCTTGGTGCTGACAACATGTCCCAGCATTGATGAGATGTGGAGAAGAGAAGCAGAACAGAGTATTGGACTGCCACAATCCCCCTGGGGAAAGAGAAAGAAATACAGTACTGCCAAAAAAAAGAAATGTCCTAAAATGTTCTGCAGGGTCTGCCTGCATATTCCCTGTCCATGAATTCTAAGGCAAATCCAACCTGTAATGTACACATGGACAAATAAGTAGGTCCTGGAATCTGTCCCTGCACTTGAGAGTGACCTATTAAAAACTAAACCGCATAATGTTACAGACCAATGTTAGTAGCTAGTATGTATGCAACTAGCTGTATGCAACATTCCAAAAGGAGAAAGACACACAAATATCTCCTGACAATTGAGGAGAATGTGCATCATCAAAGAGAATTACTGAATAACACAAAAAATAATTAATATCAAGAAAAAAATTATTATTTGGGGAAAAATAGATGAATTCTAATTTGTACCCTAAGAGAAATTCAAGAAATATCATACAACAATAATGATGAACTTTTATGTAAAAAAATATATATATGCCAGGTATGATGGCACACACTTGTGTTCCCAGTAGCTCAGGAGGCTGAGGCAGGATGATCTCATTCAAGGCTAGCCTCAGTAAAACTGAGGCACTAAGCAACTTAGTTAAACCCTGTCTCTAAATAAAATAGAGCTGTGGATGTGACTTAGTGGCCAAGTGCCCCTGAGTTCAATCCTTGGCACCTCACCACAAAGACTAAGACAAAAATTAGCCTTTGCAAAAAATAAAAATAAAATTTTCAACATTGTAAGATTTTTAAGATAGAATTTTAATAAAGGACCATATTACCGAATTAATTTAGAAGATAAAGTTTGAGGAAATTCCTCAAAAATTAAAAAATAAAAAGAAAGAGAGATAAAGAATATTTTAGAAAGAATGTAAAGGAGCCTGGACTATCAATCCTGGAGGTCTACCATTCTTTAATAAGAGTTCAGAAGTTTAAAGCTCAAAAATAAGTGAGAAGAATTGACTACCATGTAAGAGAAAACTTCCCAAGTCAAAAAAGAAGCATGTTAAAAATGGGTAATGCTAGAAATGTTACAAATAAAAATAGCTAGGAAAAAAAAGGATTTTTAATGTACCCAATACAAGAAATATAAAATGTTTGAGATGATGGATATGAAAATTACTCTTATTTAATCACTACTCATTGCATAACATTTACTAAAATATCACACTGTACCCCTATAAACATGTATAACTGTTATATGTCAAAAATATTTTTAAAAGTTAATGGACTTTCAAAGTTGGTGATCATTATACAATACTCACTGTGTACTTATAATGGTAAAAGATAAAATGTATACATGCAAGAAGAATAATCAAGAGTTTGAGATCCAACACTTGAGCTTGGTCAAGCTTCATTGCCTTAAGAGCTGAGATTTCATGGTGTTTTGTAGAAAGCCATATCCTTTTCTAAGACAACGTGCAAGAAATCAGTCTTGGACAATTGCATTACTTTTCATAGATATTACTTGAGTGATTAATATATTAATGTATTTAAAAATGTGATTTAGAGGTAATAAAGGGACTGTTGTCCATTGCAGTTAGAGAGAGTCATGTCAGTGGCAGTTTGGGAGGTCATATTGAGGTAAAGATTAAACTTGTAAGAGAAAAAAAATGGAGATCATGTATAAAACCACTTGAAAAATATGACTTTGAAGGAAGAGACAGAAGCAATTAGCTGTAAATTTCATGAGTGGATGAGGACAGATCCCAAAAGACAATTTTGATTGTGCTTGGAGAAGATATGGGAAAGGCTGAAGTGCACCTGAGTGAGGAGTGAAATGGAAGAAACCATGATGGAAGAGAGGGCATGATGGATAAATGGACTGCGTAGACAGTGTAGACAGAAGGACTGTCCTTGAGTGGGAAAATGAATTCCTTTCTCTTTATAGCAGAAGGAAAGAAAGAAAGGACAATGCAAAGGTCAACATTTTTGTAGATTTTACAATGAACAGTTAAGGGAGGTCCTATTAGATCACTGTCATTTTATCCAAAAAATTGAAAGGAATTCATTTTTTCCTGAGAATTAGTTTGACAAAAGAAGATATTTGAAATAGTTTCTCTGGAGAAAAAAAAATAATTAGTGAAGGTAAGAGCTGTATTTTTCCAGCAATACTGTATATTAACAAAAATGACAACCTGCATTACTGTGTTGCTTCCCCAGTGGTGATAAATAGGCTGGGTACAGATGCGAAAAGACAAATAGTTGGATTGATATAGAATTGGGAAGTTCCACTTTAGTGTGAATGGAAACCATGAGTGAATGCTAACCATGCACTTTTGTACATACAAAATACTCAAACAATCTTGGATCATTATAACAATCAATGAATTAGAACTCCCTCCAAGAGGAGTTCAAGACCAGTGTGGTGGGAGCATAAACTAGAATGTCAGGATGGGACATGTGGGATATGATTTCAGAAGCACAATTGCTTCCAATACAGACCAAGTACACTTCTGTCATCGCATAAGTAGCAAAACTGTAATAAGTCAGAAAGCCATAGATGATGAAATGCATTCTCAGGACTCTTGAAATTGAACTCTGACATATGCTTGCAAGAAGTATGGTGGCTTTGCTGTGACTTGCTATTCCCTATTGTTCTAGGTTTTGGAGATTGCTGACAGAAGAAGATAGCCATTCAAGAGAAATGGAGAGATTTGCATAGGCTTGGTTTTCTGGGATTACCTATTACTTATGGGAATGAGGTATGGAAAGACAGAGTTCCCACTTGAATGTTAATATATTTTATAATATCTACCCTAAATTTTCTTTCTTCTGAGAACATGCAACCAGAAAGCACCATGCCATTTTGAAGAGTCTCACACAAGAATACACTGTAATTAATCAGTAGCAGCTATTTAAATCTTAATATAAGAAGTTGTGCTTTCTATTTGAAGAAATGCAAATACCTGGCTGACCTCTACTCTCATGGAATTTTCTGTCCAGCTAGACCTTATGTAACATCCTTACAAAATTAAACAACTTTATTTTTGGGAGAAGATGGCGGCGGGAAGTGAGTAAGCCGCTCCGTGCTCCGCGCCGCCGCGCCCGCAGCGTATGTTGCCGTGTCTTAAAAGATGAAGTAAATATCATTAAAGGAGATCTGTCGACAAAGACTCAGCACCGTGTCAAGAAAGGGGCCTAGGTGGAGTGAATCCGCCACGACTCCAGCCAAGGTAGAGTGAGTCCATCACGACTTCAGCGCGAGCAGTAAGGCTGCAGCCTGAGCTGCCCGGCTCCCTCGGCCCCTTCTCCTTCTCCTCTCCACCTTTCCGCTTTGCTTCTCCCCCGCCGTCTCTCTCCCACGCTCAGTCCCTAAATCTAGATCTCAATTTCTTTCCACCACCCCGCCCGCTCTCCCGCGTGTCCAGTACCCGGCCCGCGCGGCCCCGAGGCGCTGCCTCCCCTCCCCCAGCCCACACCCCCTCCCCAGGGGTCCCGAAGGCCACCACGCCGCCGCCGCCGCCACTTCCCGCGGAGCACCATAGAGCAGACTCTTCACCGCGCGAGTGAGCTGCCGAGTTAAATGGAACAGCTGATAAGATGAGTGACAATTTAAAATCTAAGTGATCCAACATGGCGGCGGACACGGAGAGATCAAGACTCTAACCCCTTCAGCTGCGCGAGCATAGGGAGAAGTAAACTGTCAAAATACTGTTCGCTCAGGACCACTAGGCACTGTTGAGCTGAAGGGGATCCCGGGCAAACAGTCTGCCCCTCTCAGAACACACCGAGCCCGGATTAGGCTGCATTCTAGTTCTGGTTCGCCTGCTTCTAGTGACTCAGCACTAATGATCCCGCTGAAATAACTAGTCGGCCCACCTGAACTCACAGAGGTAAAAGCCAACTGAGCACGATAGTCAGACCCGGGGTATCCCTCTGCTGACAACAGAGGTCCCTTGCACCAGCTACCAGGGGAGTTGCTACCTGAGGGCAAACAGATTCGCTGGGGGTCCTCAGCCCCAAGCCCTACAAACTTAGGGTCTGAGGGAGGCAAACAGAAAGGGTGTGCCCAGGCATCCATGGAAACAGGGCTCCCAGGAGCAGCAGACCCAGCGTGTAGCCAGTATTGTGGTGAGCTTCACAGGTGAGCGGGGCCTGGGTGAGGAACCACAAGAGAAGGCCCTAGGCACTCAGGATTGGAGACCCGCACAGTCTGGGAAGAAGAGCTGGGGAACAGTGATTGGTTCCCACCCATCAAGAAGAGAAGCCTGGCCCAGTTCCCACCTACTGGAACAGAAGTTAATTGAGCTCTATGACTGCATTTATTATTATTATTATTATTTTTAATGATTATTATTGGTATTTATTTTAATTTTATTTTCACTTTTTGTTGTTGATATTGTTGTTGCTCTTCAACTTTCTTATTAATGGTTTCAATTTTTTTAAATTCTTTTTATTCTATTATTATTACTATTATTTTTTAAACTTTAATTTCCATTTGTTTATTATCATTATAATTTTTTTTGGTTTTAAATTTTTATTTTTTCATTTTCTCTTTCTTTCTTTTCACTTTTTTTCTTTTGTCTTTTCATTTCTTTTCAATTTTCTTATCCCCCCTTTCTTGAATTCTACCTGCCTACACTCACTCTCTTTAGTGACTTCTTCCCTTCCCTTCTAATACCTCTCCTCCCAAGCATCAAATAAATTTATAAGAGTAAACAGTAACTCAGCAGTCAAACAGAACAAGAAGTATCATGAGCATAAAAAAGCAAGGAAGAAAAGGAGTACAAACAATGAAGGACAGCCTAAATATTTAGGAGGACCTGGAGTCATCAGAAAAATGGCCATATAAAGAACTCAAGGAACACCTTAGACAGATGGAAAGGAACCTTAAAGATCACATTGAAAATGACTTACATAAAAAGATAAAAGAAGAAGTTAAGCATCTTTATCAGGAGATAGAGATTATAAAAAAAAATCAAACAATAATTCTACAAATGAAGGAAACGATAAACCAAATTAAAAACTCAATCGAGAGTATCACTAACAGAGTGGAGCAAGTAGAAGCCAGAACATCAGATAATGAAGACAAAATATATCATCTTGAAAAGAATCTAGCCAACTCAGAAAGGCTGGTAAAAAATCACGAGAAAAAAATCCAAGAGATTTGGGATAACTTAAAAAAACCAAACTTACGAGTCATCGGGATAGAGGAAGGCACAGAGATTCATGCCAAGGGAATGAGTAACTTGCTGAATGAAATAATTACGAAAAACTTTCCAGAAATAAAAAAGGAAACAGATATACAAATTGTAGATGCATACAGGACACCGAGCACACAGAATCACAGTAGACCAACGCCAAGACACATTGTTATGAAGATATCCAATATACAGAACAAAGAGAAAATATTAAAAGCTACAAGAGAAAAGAGGCAGATTACATTTAGGGGTAAACCAATAAGGTTAACAATGGACTTTTCATCACAGACGCTGAAAGGGAGAAGATCCTGGAAAAACGTATTTCAAACACTGAAAGACAATGGATGCCAACCAAGAATTCTGTATCCAGCAAAATTAAGCTTCAGATACGACAACTAGATAAAAGTCTTTCATGATAAACAAAAGCTAAAAGAATTTGTAGCCAGAAAACCAGCATTGCAAAGCGTCTTGAGCAAAACTCTACACAAGGAAGAAATGGAAAACAATAACCAAAACCATCAGCGGGAAGTGCCTCGGTAAAGACAGAGGATGGGGGGAAAGCTAATCATGGGGAAACAAACTAAATTAGAAAAAAAAAGAGATAAATAATCAAACATGGCAGGAAGTACAAACCATATATCAATAGTAACTCTAAACGTTAATGGCTTAAACTCTCCAATAAAGCGACATAGGCTGGTAACATGGATTTAAAAAACAAATCCAACAATATGCTGCCTCCAGGAGACACATCTGATTGGAAAAGACATACACAGGCTCAAGGTAAAAGGTTGGGAAAAAATATACCACGCACACGGTCCTCGTAAGCAAGCAGGGGTGGCCATCCTCATATCGAATAAAATCGACTTCAAGACTAAGTTATTCAAAAGGGATAAGGAAGGACATTATTTACTGTTAAAAGGAACCATTCACCAACAAGACATAACAATTATCAATATTTATGCACCAAATAATGGCGCTGTGACGTTCATAAAACAAACTCTCCTCAAGTTCAAGAATCAAATAGACCACAACACAATAATCATGGGTGACTTCAACACACCTCTCTCACCATTGGACAGATCCTCCAAACAAAAGTTGAATAAAGAAACTATTGACCTCAATATCAATAACCTAGATAACTGACATATATAGAATATATCAACCATCATCAAGTGGATATACTTTTTTCTCAGCAGCACATGGATCCTTCTCAAAAACAGATCATATATTATGCCATAGGGCAACCCTCAGTAAATATAAAGGGGTATAGATAATACCATGCACTTTATCAGATCATAATGGAATGAAACTGGAAATCAATGATAAAAGAAGGAAGGAAAAATCCTACATCACATGGACAATGAACAATACGTTACTGAATGATCAATGGGTTACAGAAGACATAAAGGAGGAAATCAAAAAATTCTTAGAGATAAATGAAAATACAGACACAACATATCAGAATCTGTGGGACACAATGAAAGCAGTTTTAAGAGGGAAATTCATTGCCTGGAGGTCATTGTTTAAAAAAAGGAAAAACCAACAAATAAATGAGCTCACACTTCATCTCAAAGCCCTAGAAAAGGAAGAGCAAAACAACCGCAAATGTAGCAGAAGGCAAGAAATAATTAAAATCAGAGCAGAAATCAACGAAATTGAAACAAAAGAAACTATCGAAAAAATTAACAAAACTAAAAGTTGGTTCTTTGAAAAAATAAATAAGATCGACAGACCTTTAGCCATGCTAATGAAGAGAAGAAGAGAGAGAACTCAAATTACTAACATACGGGATGAAAAAGGCAATATTACAACAGACACTTCAGAAATACAGAAGACAATTAGAAATTATTTTGAAAACCTATATTCTAATAAAATAGAAAATAGTGAAGACATCGATAAATTCCTTAAGTCATATGATTTGCCCAGACTGAGTCAGTAGGATACTCACAACTTAAACAGACCAATATCAATAGATGAAATAGAATAAGCAATCAAAAGACTTCCAACCAAGAAAAGCCCAGGACCGGATGGGTATACAGCGGAGTTTTACAAAACCTTTAAAGAAGAATTAATACCAATACTTTTCAAGTTATTTCAGGAAATAAAAAAAGAGGGAGCTCTGCCAAATTCATTCTATGAGGCCAACATCACCCTGATTCCGAAACCAGACAAAGACACCTCAAAGAAAGAAAACTACAGACCAATATCTATGATGAACCTAGATGCAAAAATCCTCAATAAATTTCTGGGGAATCGGATACAAAGGCACATCAAAAAAATTGTGCACCATGATCACGTAGGATTCATCCCTGGGATGCAAGGATGTTTCAATATACGGAAATCAATAAATGTTATTCACCACATCAATAGACTTAAAGATAAGAACCATATGATCATCTCAATAGACACAGAAAAAGCATTTGACAAAGTACAGCATCCCTTTATGTTCAAAACATTAGAAAAACTAGGGATAACAGGAACTTACCTTGACATTGTAAAAGCTATCTATGCTAAGCCTCAGGCTAGCATCATTCTGAATGGAGAAAAATTGAAGGCATTCCCTCTAAAATCTGGAAGAAGACAGGGATGCCCTCTATCACCACTTCTATTCAATATAGTTCTCGAAACACTGGCAAGAGCAATTAGACAGACGAAAGAAATTAAAGGCATAAAAATAGGAAAAGAAGAACTTAAATTATCACTATTTGCGGATGACATGATTCTATACCTAGAAGACCCAAAAGGGTCTACAAAAAAACTACTAGAACTAATAAATGAATTCAGCAAAGTGGCAGGATATAAAATCAACACACATAAATCAAAGGCATTTCTGTATATCAGGGACAAAACTTCTGAAACGGAAATGAGGAAAAACACTCCATTCACAATATCCTCAAAAAAAATAAAATACTTGGGAATCAACCTAACAAAAGAGGTGAAAGACCTATACAATGAAAACTACAGAACCCTAAAGAGAGAAATAGAAGAGGATCTTAGAAGATGGAAAAATATACCTGTTCATGGATAGGCAGAACTAACATCATCAAAATGGCAATATTACCAAAAGTTCTCTATAGGTTTAATGCGATGCCAATCAAAATCCCAATGGCATTTCTTGTAGAAATAGATAAAGCAATCATGAAATTCATATGGAAAAATAAAAGACCCAGAATAGCAAAAACAATTCTAAGCAGGAAGTGTGAATCAGGTGGTATAGCGATACCAGATTTCAAACTATACTACAGAGCAATAGTAATAAAAACAGCCTGGTACTGGTACCAGAACAGGCGGGTGGACCAATGGTACAAAATAGAGGACACAGAGACTAATCCACAAAGTTACAACTATCTTATATTTGATAAAGGACCTAAAAACATGCAATGGAGAAAGGATAGCATCTTCAACAAATGGCGTTGGGAAAACTGGAAATCCATATGCAACAAAATGAAACTGAATCCCCTTCTCTCGTCATGCACAAAAGTCAACTCAAAGTGGATCAAGGAGCTAGATATCAAATCAGAGACTCTCCGTCTGATAGAAGAAAAAGTTGGCTCCGATCTACATACTGTGGGGTCGGGCTCAAAATTCCTTAATAGGACACCCATAGCACAAGAGTTAATAACAAGAATCAACAAATGGGACTTTCTTAAACTGAAAAGTTTTTTCTCAGCAAGAGAAACAATAAGAGAGGTAAATAGGGAGCCCACACCATGGGAACAAATTTTTACTCCTCACACTTCAGATAGAGCCCTAATATCCAGAGTATACAAAGAACTCAAAAAATTAGACAATAAGAAAACAAATAACCCAATCAACAAATGGGCCAAGGACATGAACAAACACTTCACAGAGGAGGACATACAATCAATCAACAAGTACATGAAAAAGTGCTCACCATCTCTAGCAGTCAAGGAAATGCAAATCAAAACCACCCTAAGATACCACCTCACCCCAGTAAGATTGGCAGCCATGATGAAGTCAAACAACAATGAGTGCTGGCGAGGATGTGGGGAAAAGGGTACTCTTGTACACTGCTGGTGGGACTGCAAACGGGTGCGGCCAATTTGGAAAGCAGTATGGAGATTCCTGGGAAAGCTGGGAATTGAACCACCATTTGACCCAGCTATTGCCCTTCTCGGACTATTTCCTGAAGACCTTAAAAGTGCACACTACAGGGATACTGCCACATCGATGTTCATAGCAGCACAATTCACAATTGCTAGACTGTGGAATCAACCCAGATGCCCTTCAATAGATGAATGGATAAAAAAAAATGTGGCATTTATACACCATGGAGTATTACGCAGCACTAAAAAATGGATGGCACTAGAGCAGATTATGCTTAGTGAAGCTAGCCAATCCCTAAAAAACAAATACCAAATGTCTTCTTTGATATAATGAGAGCAACTAAGAACAGAACAGGGAGGAAGAGCAGGAAGAAAAGATTAACATTAAACAGAGACATGAGGTGGGAGGGAAAGGGAGAAAAAAATGGAAATCACATGGAAATGGAGGGAGACCCTCCTTGTTATACAAAATTACATATAAGAGGTTATGAGGGGAATGGGATAACAAACATGGAGGGAAATGAATTATAGTAGATGGGGTAGAGAGAGAAGATGAGAGGGGAGGGGGGATAGTAGAGGATAGGAAAGGTAGCAGAATACAACAGTCACTAATATGGCAGTATGTAAAAATGTGATGTGTAACCGATGTAATTCTGCAATCTGTATTTGGGGTAAAAATGGGAGTTCATAACCCACTTGATTCTAATATAGGAAATATGATATGTCAAGAGCTTTGTAATGTTGTGAACAACCAATAAAAAAAAGAATTAAATAAGAAAAGAAAATTAAACAACTTTATTAGTGTGAAAAAGGAATGTTAATAATCCATTCCTTCTGAATTCTCAAGGCATTCCACTCTTCCTTTCCTTTCTAAATTCATGCCCTGTCACATTCTTTGGGGGCATACCTCTTAACTTCCGATGTAAAATAAGTTAGTCATAAAAGAGACTGTGGCTCTTCATATTTACCTATAGAAATTTCATAAAGTGCTAGATAAAAGTATGACTCTATGAGGCATTCCTCTATTATAATGTTCTCTAAAGAAGGCCTGTAAAAAATTAAAAAGCACTTTAAATTTAAAAGGATACTGAGATATCATGAATTGCATTATCCTCCAGGAATGTATAGTTGTATGGAGGTGACAAAATGCAGTATGTCTTTGAGGTACATAAGACTAGAGTCTTTCAACACATCATCTAGGCAAATGATAAATTTTTGATATACATCTTTAAAGACTAGGAGTAGTTGTGAGGACCAACATTTGTTTGGGTCTTGATGATGACAACAGTAAAAATAGACTGAGAATACAGCTTGTGCTGCAAAAAACCCAGAGGACATACAAGTAGTAATGATAAATATTATTTTATTATTATAAATTTCATGGAATCCCAAAAATTAACTGGCTTCAAATGTAAATTTTTGGCAACACATAAAGTCATTTGTTTCAATTCAGGCTGAGAAAAAGTCAACTTGTATGTCTGCAAAATAAACAAGTTCCACCCAATTCAATCACTGTTATTCCAGTTTATTGTGACTGGTCCATTTCTGTTTTCAGCCCACTCAACTCAGCAGGCTCAGAAATCCAAATCTACATTTAATTCATTGCACCATCACAAAGGAATCTTCCAACAACCTCACTGTCATTTAATGGAATAGGGCAAAAGCTACAATTTCCCAGAAACCTTTTATTGTTTCGAAAGCAATTTAAAAAAAATAATAATGCCAAGTGTAGGTATCTTTTTTAATCCATGGGAAAAAAACTTTTTAAATATTCCCTCTCCTTTTCTTAATAAAGTTAAAAGTAGTTTACATTTTTCCTTGACCCATATGCAGGGAAATGCAAAAATAATTAGCAAAAGAGAACACCAAATAGATTCAGTTAACTAGATTCAGGTTTTTAAGGACCACCTCATTTTTTAAATGGACTTGTTATCTATTGGTCATTTCTGTATCCTATTTGAAAAGAGAATCCAATTCGTACATTTGAAGAGACTAAAGAAGGACTGATTAACAGACTTGTGTTTGGGTATAAACAAACAAAGAGCTGTTGAAGGCAACCTCAATCTGAAAAGCCCAGGGAAGAAGGAGAGTTACCCCATCCCATGGGAACCAGAGGATAGGAGAGGGAGTTGCTTCAAAAGACATTGTAAACCTATAGTGATGGAGAAACATCCTGACTATTCCCAACTGCAGCCCACAGCAGGAAGGAGCAGAGGAAAAATACTCTAGTTTCTCTTCATCCCCTCTCCCACTCTCTCAGCTCCTGTTAGTGCCTTCATTAGCTCAAAACAACCAAAAGCCAGTAGGTAGAAGAGACTGTGAGATGTAAAATAGGTGTCTTACTCCCACAGAACAAAGGTAAAGATAGGATGTGGGAGTTCTCAGAGGGGAGGCAGTCAGCACATCATCACTTCATGATAAGTTTTGATATCTTAATGGTAGCAAATGCTGACTCTACCACTCAAAATTTTCATAGATTTGAACAATCCACTTCCTTTCTCTGACCCCAGTTTTCCTCCATATAGACACATGCAAAATGATGGATTATAATGTTCTCTAAGTGTTAAGTTGGAAGTATGGATTTTAAAAAGGAAACTAAACACATTATCTGCTGTTGAAAATTAATGACAAGAAAAAAAGAAAGATTAAAAATATTTTAGAGATGAAATTAATAGAAGTAAACACAACTTTGTCACTACAACTATTTAATGTCTCCTAAACATTCACTCATTAACACACTGATGTAGCATCTTAGGAAAAAGCAAAAGATAATGCCTATTAAATGTATTTTATTTACAAGTAGCAGGTAAATACCACATTCACATTGTTTACACCCTTTATATTGTTCATATTTTTTCTTTAGCTTTCATTTGTAGTATCATCCACTCATTCCCTGGCCATGTAATCAACATGGCTAGCTTGAACCAGGCCCTGTGCTAGTTTCTAGGACACAAAGATGAAAAAAGACACTATTTGTCAATTGAGGAATTTGTAGTATAGAAATTAATAGTTGCACGAAAAAAGAGTTCTGCTTTTGACAGCAAATTCTCTCTCCTAACATTAGTAAATAAACAGTAAAAAAAAAACTCTTATAATATTATCTATTAGTAAATAGTTTTTTTTCTACTTACATTGCAAATTTCAATCTGCATTACCAATCTCTTGTAGAATGTTTTGGTATTTAGGTGGCAGTTGGCTTTTGATTCTATTGCAGTGATCTCTCTTATGAACAATAGCATCCAGTTTATCCCCACTTCTGGGATAATTTTTTCATAATATTTAGGAAACTCAAGAGATCACATGGAAGATCTCATAAGTTCAAAAGGAGAAAAATAGAACAAAATTGAAAACACTCTATGCCTGTTAGCCTATTGTGAAAATGAACTGAGATGTTAATATATTAACTATAAATAGCATTTCCAGAAAGCATCATAATGTTTTCCTCACTGTTAAAATTTTGAAGAGTTGCCATCTGATCTATCCAAATCAAATCTCCACATGTAATCAACTGTGATTATTAAATCGTAAAAATATGACAAAATATACTCTATCATCATGTATATCTAAAAAGAACAAATAAAAAACAGTTGATATGATAAAATATTAAGTAAATCATTGATCATTGCTCTTTCGTCAAGTCATCATGATTTTGTATGTCTTATGTTGGTTTTATTTGACACCGTTTCAGTTTGTTTTTTAAAGAAAATACAGACAAGTACTGTTTGACCCATAACGATAAATATTTCTGTGAATTTTCATTTTCAACAATTTGAATTCATGATAAATAATAAAACCATTTTCCTGGAACCTAAAAACACAAACAAAATTTATGTAAGCAAATTGATCTTGCTCAAATGAAATAATAAATTGGTATTTAAAATCTCTGTGGGGTCAGTTGCACATATATGGATAGATCAGGCACAGCTAGGAATGAAACATTGCATAGTTTCAGGGGCACCATATGGAACAAAATGAAGCCCTGGGAGTCAGTGACACTTAGGCCTAGAGACAGCATTGACTAGCACAAGTTAGAAACTAAATATTATTTTACTTTTTTATTTACTTAGACCACATATTGTTCTTTAGATGAGTTTGGGCAGCAAGGTTCATTCTTCCCATGAAGACCATGAATCAATCAATGGTATGTATAGTTCACAGTTCTTTCATCTTTCTTTTTCCCCCACCAGGGATTACACCCAGGGCACTTAAAAACTGAGCCACATCCCCTGCTTTATTTTATTTTTTTTATTTATTCATTTATTTATTTTTGAGACAGAGTCTTGCTAATTTGCTGACAGCCTTGCTAAGTTACTGAGGATGGCTTTGAACTCAGCCTCCTGAGCCACGAGGATTACAGGCATGCATCACTACTCCCAGCTCCTTCTCATTATTTAAAAGGAGTCTTTAAAAAATTATATTTTACCTGAACACTCCACAAATTAACACAATCAGGAGCCAGAACTCATCACCAACATCACTGTCACCACCACCAAACTCTTTGCATTTTGGCCCAAATGCTATTTAGTATTAGCCCAAATTTCAACTCAAACCTCTGGCGTTCATGTCTTGCTCAGTGTCTGTCTCCTATAGATGCTGTACTTTCTGTAAAATAATTCATAAAACTTGGGTTGTGTGAATTTAATGTAGACTCAGCGAGTGGGTCCATTTCCTAGTAATGTTTTCTACGTGGCTTTGGATTTGTCTCGGTCCTAAATAATTCTGCTAAAATTTTGAAAACCTTTAGTGTTATATCGGATTTTCTCAAAAGGTTGAGGGTCATGTAATTTCTCTCATATGTGGGAGCTAGAGAAGAAGAAAAGAAAGACAGGAATTTCATGAATATTGTACGAAAATCAGTTGGGTAGAAGAAAGATTCCATGAGGAAAGAGACAGGGAGGGAAAAGGAAAATAATATGTACACAATAACATTGTGTGCATGTATAAATATAGTACAACAAATTCCACCATTATGTACAGCTATAATTCACTAATAAAAAAATGGGGAAAAAGTAAAGTTTTATTAGAATTACCGGTGTCAAACCAAACATAAACTTTCATTAGTTCTCTTATAAGCTTCTTTTTCAAAACCATAATCATAAATTGCTTCCCACTCATCACTTGACCATTCATCTCTACTGACACCAAATACACAGCCTGTGCCCTGCTTTCTACATGCTGTGCTTCTGACACTTTGAAATGTGTGAACTTTGTTCAGTTGCAACCTTTATTTAATTTTTTTTCTTTTTCCTTGAGCTACATCCCTATTCCTTTTTATTTTTTATTTTGAGACAGGGTCTTGCTAGGTTTCCTAGGCTGGCCTAAACAGTTCTATTTCTAAACTTACCATGTGCTGAATTTTGTTGAGAAACAAAAATTGGCAATTGTTCAATTGTTTAATATTCTATAGTCTATGCAACTGAAAAAGTATTTTTGGAACACATATTAAGTACTTGGAATTACATTAAGCACTGCAATGTAATAAGCAGGTGAAAAAATGTTAGCATATAAGTCTGTCTTCCAAAAGGTCATAATCTAATTGGATAAAGAAAACACAAAGAAACAAATAACCAGGCATTTATCTTATATAATTTAAGGCAATAATAGAAAGATCATCAAAATGATGTACAAAGTAGTTTCTTCAATGTAGTAGAGAATAATTATTATAACAGTTTAGAGAAGCATAGCTAGTAGGTAGACAGGGAAAAGAAAATTCTAGTACATGGAATATTATGAGTGATAAAAATGACCAAAGGGACCACTGTGTGACTAACCTGTTTTCTAAAATGAACATTTGCTTAAGAAAGAGGTTGAAGTGATGCTAGAAAGACTACAGGGTTCAAACAATTCAGGACCTTAAAGAACTTGCCTGGTCATCATACTTCCTCTGGTAGACAATTAGGAGCTATGGAACGTTTCAGAAACTGATAGCAAGATCATTAATCTTGTAATGTCCTAAAGTATGGCTTAGAAAACAAAACAAAAAAAATATCAGGGAGACAAACTCGGGGGCTATGGCAGCAGGTTCTAGGGGGCAGTGATAGCTTCAAGAAAAGGAGCAGGAGAAAGAGAAAGGTAAGTTGTTCTCAAGGGTAATAGACTATGGTTTAATTTACTGAAAAGAAATTAGAAAAGCAGGAATCAAAAATGATCACAAGGCTTGTGAGTTGCTATTTCTCTAAAATGGCTCTTTGGAAATGATTATAGAGAGTTATTTTAGAGGAAGAAAACCCCGCAATTCAGTTCTTAGTGAAAACAGATATTCAGTGATACATGTGTGAAATTTGGAAGTGAAGGTCCAGAGTTTAGGAAAGAAGCAGTGTCTAAAGGTCTGTGTTTCAGAGTGACAGCCCAGAGAGCTATTCGAAACTACAAGATGACAAGTTGGAAAAATCTAAGGGAAAGGAAGTGCAGAGAAATGAGAAGATGTGTCACAATCGGTGCTGAGCAATACTCAATACATGTTATCGAATGATCATGAAGCCACCCTGAACAAAGAAAGCTCTGAACAAATAGTTTAGAGGAGAAACTCTGACAAGCCCATGATCTTGGCTAGGACAGAGATGGCTATCTAAAAAGAAAGAGATGATATATTAGAGTGCCTGTGATTTTAGTGTAATAACTGTGTTTCTAGCTGTGGAATTTGGGACTTCTAATGAAAACATGAGTAATTACCAAATTTAAATTGATAATACATGGTTTCATATATAAGGCAGATGACCTAATATTGTGGTCATATTTGTAAAGTAAGTAACTGAAATGAATATTAACTTCCAAAGTCAAGTCATATTTTTACAAATATGTTATGGTATAGTAATGATATGAAGGTTGTAGCACATGAAAACCTGATGATTTGAAATTATAGAATATTGGCAATTTTGTCATTGCTTTTATAATTTAAATTTACATCTTTAACAGATTTTTAAATTTTAAAATTCACATTAAATGTTAAAATAAGCCAGTATATTTTTCCTGGTTTTACCTTTATTTAATTTTTTTAAAATTTTTCCTTGAGCTACATCCCTATTCCTTTTTATTTTTCATTTCAAGACAGGGTCTTGCTAGGTTTCCTAGGCTGGCCTAAACGTGTGAAATTTCCACCTTAACCTCCAAAGTACCTGGGATTACAGGTGTGTACCACCATGCCCAACCAGTTTTACTTCATTCGTCTTGCAGATATTATTTTTCAAGAACATTTAAATCCTAGAAAAATAAACTCTTCTGCATAAAAAAAATTATATTTGATTTATATGCAAACAAACATCACATTAATGATATTCTATAAAGGCACAGAAAATTAAATGAAGATCTAATAATTATTTGAGGATTTTGAAAAGATACACAATTTGACAAACAGTAAAAAACAAAATATACAACTTCTTCCACTTGACATTTATATATACATAGATCCTCTTGAAGAAAATTGCCAAACTCTATTTTACTTTGTACTCTATGGACACAAGTCTGGTTTATTCAAATGTATTGAAATGCTAACAAAGGATAGAAAAATTACCTCTAAAATATTGATGTATTTTTAAAGTAGATGGGACAGTTCAACATCATGAAGCTCAGTACAAAAGGGATTTTCTTCATTCAGGGCAGACACTGTCATAATGTACTTGCTAAATGCATGCATTTGATATAAGAAAATTATGGTAATGTGACATTCCTACAACATGATGGAATATTCTTTTAGATAGTGAAACATATTAATAACACACATGATAGAGTTCTTTTTGGTTCCTGACATTTAGAACCAAATTTTTCAAAGGTTGTCCTTATTATGTATGTACACAATAAGCATAAACCACACCACACATACACACAAAAGCCTTGGTCCCAGAAGAGTCAACAGGTGATCACAATAATCTTTTTCATTCTAAATCTAAGTCTTTAAATGAAAACATTTTTTGTAAGATTATATGCACTGAAAAACCTTTTGTGATAAAGCTTATTCTCTTTTTTGAACATCATGTGTTTTTTTTTCTTGTTTTTTTCTGTGGTTTTGGGGATTGAACCCAGGGTGTTATAAATGTGAAGCAAGCACTCTCCCAACTGAACTATATCCAGAGCACCTACCTTCCTTTTTTTTTTTTTTTTTTTTTTTTTGATAAAAGCATTTGGGATAAAATCAAGGTAAAACAGCTACTCAAAACATAATATGTGTGGTCTCCTGGAAAAACATGAAAAATAGCATTTGCTAGAAATCTGTACATGTGTTTGTTTATATTCACAGATATTTCTTTGTTGATATAGGTAATACATATATATATATATATATATTATATAATATATTATATATATACTTATTTTTAAGAACATTTATATCTAAGAAAAATAAAATTTCCTGCTTAAAATTATATTTGATTTGGGCTGGTGTTGTGGCTCAGCAGTAGATCACCCACCTAGCACATGTGAGGTTCTGGGTATGTTCCTCAGCACCACATAAAAATAAATTAATAATAAAAAGGTATTATGTACAACTACAGCTAAAAAATAAATATTTTTGAAAAAAATTATATTTGATTCATATGCATGTAAACACCATATAATGACTATGTTATTAAGGCACAGAAAATTAAATGAAGATCTGATCATTATTTGATAATTCTGAAGATACACAATTTGCTAAAAGTAAAAAACAAAATATACAACTTCTTCCACTTAACGATGTACTAAATAATATACTAGAGAACTCATTGTGAAAGTTTTTGTGTTACCAATCTGGTCTCTTTGAGATTGTCATGAATTCCTTGAGCCCTCTCCCTGCAAATTGCACCCATCTTCACACACAAGTAGTATTTTGCATCTCATTGCAGGAATTCAATACAGCTCAGGGCAGAGTCTAACCACAAAACTCTGCAACTGCTGCCTTCAAAATACTATATTCAATAAGATCTTCAAAGATTTTTAAATATTATTGCATTCTTAGAATTGTAATTTTTCATTTTCTAAGGCTGAAGTAAATGATATATCCCCAAATTCACTGCATTTGATTCCAAACATATCGATTCCACACCTAACACAGTTTAAGGTACTTGGTAATATCTTCCTAAGGACATAAATGCTATGAATCAGCCACTTTATTTTCTTTATAGATTTCTTGTAGACAATGTCTTCACTTTTTAAAATAAAATGCAAACTTTCCCACAGTAATTAAATAGTTTTAATTGCTCATCATCAATATTTATTTGAAACTTTTCACAAAGAGACAGCTATAGCACAATAACAATCCCAAATTGGAAGTAAGCCTTCTTAGATTTGAATCTCATCTCCCAACTGTTGGGTTCATTGGTAAGTTGCTTCATTTGTCAGAGCATCACTAAACTTTTCTTCCAAACATGGATAAAAACAATCATAAAGCATATTCAGTGTATAAAAACAAACAAAAAACACTTAAAATCACTGACACTTAAAAGTGGCTATTATTATTTGCAAAGCCTGTCTCTTAAGGTACTGATATGGTTGTTACTCTTACACACATACACACACACACACAGACACACACACGTGTGTGCACACACACAGTGTTTCTTCTTCTTCTTCTTTTTTTTTTTTTAATTGGGGACTAAAGCCAGAGTTTTTAACACCTGAGCCAAATTCCTCATCCCTTTTTTAATTTTTTTGATTTTGAGACCAGATCTCACAAAATTGCTTAGGGCCTTGCTAAGTTGCTGAAGCTGGTCTTGAACTTGGGATCCTCCTGCCTTGGCTTCCTGAGCCACTGTGCCTGGCTTTTCATTGCTTTATAAATTGACAGATAAGTTGTATGTATTTATCACATACAACATGACATTATAAAGTATGTATACATTATGAAGTGGTTGTAACTAGTTAATCAACATATGCATCACCTCTTTTACTTAGTTAAAAGTTACACCACTTTATTTCATTCATAGTGGGATCTATAAAAACTGACCTCATAAAAGTAGAGTAGAATGGTGGTTAGTAGAGAATGGGGAGATGGGAGGGATGGAAAGAAAGTCATCAGAGAATAAAAAATAACAGTGAGGAAGAATAAATTCAAAAAATCTTTTATATAGCATGGTGTGTAAGTAATGAGAGTATATTGTAGTATTGAAAATGTTAAATGTGTCATCATTTTTGTCACCTTCTTGATTTCCTTTTTTAAATATTTTATTGCACCCATTGCTATAACATATAGATTATTAAAATTTCCACAAGAAGTAATAGGAATTTGTTGAGATTTTTGTGTTTGTATGTTTGCCAAGTTTTATATTTCCATAAAATGAAATTCATGGACTACACATAGGCACAAAAATACCTGGCATTATCAAAGATGTGTCCAACTGCAAAATATGGCAAGGTGAATTGGAGGACATATCCCCACAAGTGTATTTCCCCTACTTAAAAAAAATTAGGTTTTATAATAAAAAAGTTAAGAATCCTTCAGCCAGAAAACTATGACATGAGTTTTCTTTTATCTAATTCTTAAAGTTAGCAAATTATTAGAAATTTTAATAACTCTTAAACATTTGATGATAGCTTGAAATTGGCTACTGGCTCTCAAAAATCGGTGTACTATTACGAGATCTTAGAAAAATATTGCCTCAAAAAATACATTCAATATTCTAACTTGAATTTAATTATATGTTCCATATAATTAATCCATACAATATGTAATACAATGATTCTGAAGCCAAACAATTTGGTTCAAGCAATAAATGTCTAGGTGCATGGTACAATAAAAGTAATAATCTATAAACTGTTTCTCATCGTTTTGAAAAGTAGTAATGCTGTGTTTTACTAACAACATAGCACAAATGTTTTTCAGAGAGTGTTGTAAGGGAACTAGGCTAAAGAACCACTATTTATGTTCCCTTTTCATGCAAGGATTTCATGTTTCTAATTTTCATTTTTAGTGCTTTCTAACATAAGGTGATTAGGCTAGATTTGGATATTAAGTAGGGTCCAATGTTAATTTTAACTAATTAATGGTAACTGCTAAGAACCTTGGGCTGAGATTCATTTTTAGACTACTTTGTATGGTTTGAGAGAAGGATGCTACAGGCAAAAGTGGAGGCACTGTTAGCTCTCATGTCTTGTTTTTACTACTGTGGAATTATATAAATAAATAAGGACCTCTGTAGCTCTTTAAAAAACCTATTGATCTCTTATGGTTACCATTAAATTAATTCATATAATGTTTTCTGATCCATCTCTTTTGAAAATAATTTTTAATAAAATAACTATGGTATACAACTGAAGTATATTTAACCTGATGAAAGAATAAGAACAATACAATTTAGTTTCTTAAAAAGCAATCATTTTTACACATAAAAAAATCCAAATTACCCTATATGTCTTGGTTTATGCCATATGAAAAAAAATGTTTTATGCTTAGAAAATCGTTTGCTCTACAATTTGACATCTGTTTCCCCGTATATAACAGAGCATAAATGCATATGGGTTGTGAATAGGCTGAAATGCTGCTGATCCGGTAACTTCTGAAGAACCGAGGCCAAGTTTTTGGTAATTCTTGTTCCCTCTCTGGGACCTGACACATAAATGATATGTAACAGACATGAACGATTTGAATTGTTTTAGGGTAACCTGTCGATGTAACATTAAGATCAAATGTAGTCTCTGAGTGGTCTTAAAAAGTCATGTTGGATGCTGACCCTAAAGTTTTGGTATGATTTTATTCAGTCATTTACCTTTTAGAATCAATTTTATGGTTAAAATGTTTGTTTTTTTTTTTTTTTGCCAATGTTGTAATTTAGTTTCTGGCTATTGAAGCTAGTGAAGAGAACTTCACCTGGCCTCTAGTTCAATTTGCATCCTATTTTAGCATAGAGCACAGATTGGATACCCCAGGAAACAGGGTTGGAAGCGGAGATTAGTGAGAAAGAAGTTTATCGGTGAATGCCCTAGAGATTCACCCTGTGAAAGGGGAAATATGAAGCAGCCCTGGAAGAGGGAAAAGCTGAACTGTGGTGCAATCTTTTTTTAATTTAGTTTTATTTTTTTTTATTTGTATATGAAAGTGGGATATATTACAATTCTTATTACACATACAGAGCATGATTTTTCATACCTCTGGTTGTATACAAAGTATATTCACACCAATTCATGTCTTTATACATGTACTTTGGATAATAACGTCCATCACATTCCACCATCATTTCTAACCCCACGCCCTCTCTCTTCCCCTCCCAACCCTCTGCCCTATCTAGAGTTCTTCTATTCCTCCCAAGCTTCCTCTCCCTACACCACTATGAATCAGCCTCCTTACATCAGAGAAAACATTCTAGCAATCTTGATAGAAGTCTTAACTCATTCTATGGAAAGTTCTGGAATATGGATGAAAATGAGTTGTTTCAACTTGGGGCCAAGTTTATTCTATGCTATTAACTAGGTGTGAGTCTTCCCAGAAAAGAATATAACCTAACCATAAGTGTCTGTTTAGCAGAACCATTATATGGTGAAATTGTATTTCACCACATAAGCATCACCACCCCATCAACATATATTCATTCATGAGTATTCTGTGCATCAAATCTTCCTCCAAACACATTTAGTAATAAATAATTTCAACTGAATTAAAATTTAAAATGTATTTTTGCAAAAAAAAAGCATAAAAATATGTAGCAAATGTTTAGTTAAAATGGCAATCCCTTTAGGAGTTTGGCAGCTAAGTTCTATCCCAGGCAGAATTTGCAGCAAATAAGGAAGTTAAGTGCAATGGGGGTTTGGGTCATGCACCACACTGTCCACTACACTGAGTTAATAACCAGAACTATACCTAATTATGTAGTGACCTCCAACTGATTAGGAAACTAATCTCTAAGTTAGATCAGCATTTTGTTGTGGCAAGTTTAAGCATATAGCAGGATAGTCACAAAGATCATCAAATTATATATTTGTCAATTATTTCTAAGAATTCTAAGAGAAAGCCATAGTAGCTATTAGTCAATTTAACATGCATCAATTTGCAAGGCATGGTGCAGGCTGTGGCTTGCACTAGGCCACATTGTAAGGTGCTAGGGACATGGGGACTGATGAAATCAAGCCTGTGTTCACCTTTCAAAGCCTTGTCCTGGTGACAGGCTATGTCTGTGTAAAGGAAGGGGTGGTTTTATTGCAATCTGCCTGCCACAGGGTCAGCATTATCTACCTTGTACAAAGGTGCAGTGTGTTCTAACGAGGCTTAGTCCTTATTCTTTATTCTTATTTTCATAGAAACATTGTGAACACATACATACCCATTTTTTTCTCTTTCAAATATAAGTATAACCTTGTGGGCAGTGATGAAAGAACACTACTTCTGTAATATCAGCCTAATGAGTAGAGTATTGTCAAAATTCACTATAGTTAACAAACATATAAGATCACATGATGGCTTTCTTATTTGTACCACTACACAAAAAGGTCCAAAAGAAATGTAGCAGTGGAAAATATATCTCATTAATCCAGTTATGCGCTTTAATTTTAATTTTTTAAGACACTTAAACATTTCCAACATTAAAATCATAGACTTGGGAATTTATAAAGTAAAATTTTGCAGAAAAAATATTGTGATCATTTTTATTTGTGTTAAAAAGTGAAATTTTTATGAATTCTACTAAATGCATACCCATTTAATCATATTTATTGTCATAAATATTAACCAACATTTCTACTAGTTGACATATCACTGGCTGTATAAATAAATGAAATGCTAAGTAAATAATGATTAAAAAATATTGCCCAAATTTTTAAAGTTTTCATCTGTGTTCTCATTTGTTTACACATAGGAAATTTTATACAGAAACAACACATTTCTAGTTCTTCAATTCAAATCAAAGTATTTAGGTAACAGTGCCACCTATTGCTATAAAGTTAAAGTAGCCTTATTCGTTATTATTCCCTTAGTATTTGATCCTACAATTCTTATTTTTCTGTTTCTGTACGTTAAGTTTCATTTTGACTATAAAATAATAAATAATTTCAAGTAAGTTTAAATGCATGAATTCTTTCAGGAAAACAACTTTTATTTTAATATACTCATTTGAAGATTTAGATACGCAATGGTTCAAATATCAATATAAAGATGAAATAATTTAGCCTTGCATCTTTTTTTCTGTCTTTTAAAAACTGCATTAAAGTAAGTATGGAAGAAATTTATGTTTTAATTAAATTTTATATCATTACCTAATATAAATAGTGTTTGATTCTAATGTGATAAATTATACTAAACTACATTCAAATTGATCAATGGAAAAAGGAAATCAAATTTCCTTTGTGTGATAGAACATGAATTTCCCTAAAACATTTGATTATGCCATTAATTTTGACTTACATAATCATATCTAAATTGTAATTATTTGCATATTTCATTTTATTGTTTCTATTTTCTAATAAAAATACAAAATTCCATGAAAACATATTTTTGTAAATTAATATCAAGTACATATTTTTAATAAAACACTATATATGTACTATGTTTTTAATGTAACTTTTAAAAATGTATATAAATGAAACATTAATGTTCTTCACTAATTTTGACAGACAACTAGCTCATTTAAATTATATATAGTTATATCTTTTAATTTCATATTAATTTTTATATTATACTATCTCTTTATTTTTTATAAGGTATGAAATAAGAGTATATGGCTTTGTAAATGAAGAGTCTGTCTAAAAATGAAAAGAGAATTTCCTGCATTTTCCAGCAGCCAAAGTCTCCAACGAAGTTAAATAAAAGAAAAGCAGAATTTTTCTTATCTCCCCAAAAGGATTGTGGTAGAAAGTGGTAATTACAGAGTCTGGAATTTAAAGATACTTTAGATGAGCAAAAGAATGGTTGATTTTTAATACATGCTTCTCAGTCCTTAGGGATGATAGCATAAGTCATGTATTTCTAAAACCTAATTATATAGATTATATGGTTTTTGAAATTACAATTACTATGCAGTTTGTATATAATCTTTGTAATTTAAACATAAAAATTACTTCAATCTTTCAATTGTATCTTTTAATTTTCATATTTAAACCTATTAACTGTTTTGTTGATTATATATGTTTATAGGAGAAATAGTAATATCCTTAGATCATCTCAAATTTTGCTGTTTAAATTCAAAGTAAGCATTAGGAAGGCCATATAAAGTCTGAATATGCTGAAATATTGAAATCGTTTAATATCACCAAGTGACCTAGTTCTTATAAAGGCTGTGTATATGAAGACATTCAATTTAAGTGAAAATAGGGCCAATTGCATGTATAGGAGAACAGAGAATAAATCCTTTTTCTGGATTCTTAAATTATATGTACTATGGGAAAAAATGTAATAAAAGTATTTTACAGACCAGGAATTTTATTCGTAGCTATATCCAGGATATCTAGCACAATTCTTGGCACATATTTTATGCTAAACAACTATTTTCTGAAAAGCTAAAAGAGTAAATATCCATAATTACCATTTTGCCTTAAAAAGTTTTTTAAAATTTTTTTTTCCTTTTCCTTGTGTATGATTACTATTCTTATTCAGTGCAGTCAGATGTTTTAAAGCACAATTCCATTCAAGTATAGTTTTTTTTTTAAATACATTGACTGAACCTTATGTGGCAAACATATATTTTGAGGTTAAAAATTTATATGAGGCCTCACTATTGTTTCAAACGTCTTTGTTTCACATATATTAAAAAAGAATATTAAATGCTATTATCAATAAATGTCTTCAAAACTTTTAGAAATTTCCTATCTTTAGCTCTTTTCAATGAAAAAAAAATAGAGAAACAACATAAAATAAAAAGGTTGGGAAGGGAGGTGTGAATGTGTTCCAAACAACTGTTTTTAAATATCCTAATCCAAATAACAGGAAGCTTTGCAGAAAAGAAACTACTCATACAAAACATGCATTATTGTCAATGAACACTAATAATACACACACACAAATAAATTCAAAACAAAAGATGTTCACTTGAGAAAAATAAGATTACATTAATGTATACAGACAAACTTGGTAATTAACGTCTAAGTGGTTTGGCTTATTTTGCATGTTGGAATTAAAGCAAGTATTTCATATAAAGATCTTCAAGGTCTTGGATTTAAATCTTGAGGTCATGTTCCTCTAAATAAGATTATCATTAGGGTATAATTCAATCTGGGATAAGGTCAGGGAGGGGTGGGGAACTAGGTCTGATGCTTAATTATTTGTCTTGCCTTCCTCACATAATTTGCTAAGAACGCAGACCCGGAATGCAAGTTAGAATGCAAAGATAAGATGGTTATAGCCCTACAGCTGACATCATCATTGCTTTTATGTCTTGGTTTTACTAGATTATTGCTTTAAATGAGCATCACAAAACCAATGGAGCTTTAGTCTCCCCATTACCTTCTCCTCATGATCATTTTCAATTTATTTTTTCTTGCATGTCATCATTTTAATGTAAATCTTTCTTTTTCTTTTCAATAAAATGAAGTGATTAAGTAATTCTGCCTTTTGCATGATTAAAGATGACGGATAAGCTTGGGTAGATGGATAAAAATCAAGGCTCCTAACAGAATCTGTGCACCTCACATGTCAGAATCCTTCTAGCTTGCTCACTGTTAATGATAGAAAAAATTAGCATGCCTGTGGATAGCCTAGGAAGAATCAAAAGATAAGGACACCATATCCCTTTTTAACCAAAATTTAAATAGCTTTCTTTTCTATTCTATAATTAATCTCTGGCATAAAGAATAGAAATTAAATTAAGCTGTAACCACAATGTAGGTTCATATGAAACTAAAACATCAGTAACTCATAATTGTTCAGCAAGCATACAAGCAAATAGAAGATAGAAAATATTAATGCAAGAACAGTTAAGAATCACTGATGATATGAAACACTGATTACTATAATAGCAATGCTTTGGTCATTTCCTTATAATGATTTAGGGGAGAAAAAACATGGAAAAATTAATGATCTTTCCCATTCTGTTTTTTCCACAACTCCTTTATTTTTCATCTTTTCATTTCATAGTTTACTTAGATATATCTATCGTAAAGAAATCATTATGATACAGCAAAAGTATATCGTCATTGTTCCAAGATATAAAATCTGAAATGGTGTGAAGAATTGGTCTTTTGACTTAGAACTTACCAGCCTCTTGTGATTAATTCACATTTTGGAAAATTTAGTGCTAAAGACCAAGATTATTCTTTAGTTCTAACACCTTCTAGGACTCATCCACAGTTTCCTCAGTCAGTCTTAGTTTTATACAAGGAAAACCATTTGTTTCTAAGCAGAGTCCCATGATAACAATGAAACGCCTTCTGAGTTAGTTTTGCCACCCAGGACCACACAACATTTCTGACCTAAGTTTTGTAGACATTTGTATCATGGTAGCTCTGAGTTCCTTTTCTGACAGAAGAAATTACTATTCTTTGATTTTTTTTTCTCCTGAATATATTCTGGATGGCAAAATTTGGGCCACAAAATGCTAATTTCTAACCTAACACCATGACAGCAATCACAGCCGTCACAAGGATGGAATAAAGAGAGCAATCTAACATCCAGGGATATGAGTTTCTCATCAGTGGCTGGCAGACTGCCGTGAAGGCTTACAGTAATCCCATTGGACAGCCCTGGTTGATGAAGCCTGCGAATAGGCAGCACAATGTAGAGAGTTCACAATTGCAAGCATTTGTCCATAATTTAAAGCTATAGGAGAAGTGGAGAGTATTCATCTAAACAACAAGCTGTAATTTTACTGCAGTAACATTTACACAGTTTTTAACCCATTAACGCCTTCTTTCCTTATACACACTGTCGTCCTGGTTTCATAAGAAACCTCTCTAAAAAGCAACCTGCACACACCTAACACAAGCTTATCTGTTAAGCCGTGAAAACCTGCCATAGAATAAAAGCTTTTTGTTTGGAAACAGCATCAGTGAGTGACATTTCTAAATCTCAAACTTGGCAGTTTTTTGATAGTTTCCTCTTATGTGCTGCTTTTAGTACTTGAAATTCATTTTTAGCATATCACAAGCATATCTAGGCTGGTATTTAACTTTTTTTTTTTCATTTTCATGTGTGCTGTGTCTGACCATCTTTTACTCCAGCCTAGAATAATAGAAAAATGCATGATTTAGGTGACTATAGCTTACCACTCACAGAGAACTGTGTGTTTTATTCTCCTGTTATTGTACAGAAATATTGAAGACTTTCACAACAATCCTTACTTCTTAATGCTGCTCTTATTACATTAAATTTGGTATTATTTGTTTTCTTTCTTTCTTTCATTTTTGTTTGTTTGTTTGTTTTGTTTGTGCTACTTGGGATTGAACCCAGGGGTGCTTTACCACAGAGCTATATACAGACTTTTTAAATTCTTTTTTATTTATTTTTCTGAGACCCTTGCTAAGTTGTGAGACTGGCTTTGAACTTGCCATCCTACCATCTCCTGAGCTGCTGGGAGGATACAAATGCACCACCATACCCATCTAGAAATTTTAAGAAAAAGAAACAATATATTTTATGTTCTGTTATATCAAAAATAGAGAAGGATGTTCATTAAATGCACAAAGCGCTTCTATTAAGAATGCCAGTGGTTAAACTTTATATAGGTCATTTTGAATGGAAGAACTTTCCATCATCTAAACCTCAGAATTGGAAAGTTAGGGCTGCTTCTCCTCATGATCATTTTCAATTTGTTTTCTATTTCATCTTTCAATAAAAATTTTAAGTTATAAAATTTGTTTCAAACTCCATATCTTACCCCCATCTCTCAAATCACTGTAAGTTTTTGTTGTAAAACTCAAAACCAGAGAGCATCATATGAAAAATAGTAGATTCTAGTGAAATATCATAGGCAAACATCCTCAAAAAAAATACAATTTTGCCACTGGAAAAAAAAAAACCCTCACTTTGTATTTCATTTGTGCATGGTTTTGCCACCTAAATGTGCATGCAGCCCTAAAGGGTCAATATAATATAGTCTTGCCAAACTTTTAACTTGCTATGTCCTTCAAGTTTTTAAAAAAAAAAACTATAGATTATTTGCTCCATCTCTTTCTGTTCTCTGCAATTTTTCAGGGGAAGAACATAAAATTCATAGTACGTTCAAGAACCTACAAACATTTGACCTGAATCTAGCTAGATATGCATTGCATACACACAGTGAAATTAAACATGCTCCACTGTCCTCTAGATTTCCTGAAAACTGATAGTCAGATTCATAGAATTAATCAATCTCAGGATTGATCTCTTTGAGGGTATATTCCTTTACAAGAAGGCACAAGATACATTTATCTATTGTTGATGTTGATAACTGAAATGTGAAATGTTTAGATCCATCACTCATTAGGGATTGAACATAGTAATATTCTATGTCTATCATTTTGTTTTCCTTTATTGGCTGAAATCATTTGATGTGGAGGTTCTGTAATGTATAGTTTATATGTAGATGGCCTCAGAAAACTCTGTTTATCTCCAAGAAGCCTGGAGGTTTGACTTTGACTCATGACTAAGATAAGTACAGTGCAGTTTATGAAGTTCTATTTAAAATCCAAAATTCCCCTGGTAATTCCCAAACCTCAAGGATGGTTCATTTACTGATGGTTTTTAAGTGGCATAATGGGTTAAACTGTATGGATGATTATGTTACTAGAGGGGCATAAATGATCTCTTGGAAATTTCTGCTTTGAGCTCTTCTGGAGCCAAGATTCATGGCACAAATCTTGGTGATTCAATCCAGACATGTGTATGTGGGAGTAAGACCACAGAGAGCTTGCACCTGAAAATCTTGTGGAACTCCAACGTCTGCCTGAACCCTTTCTTTGATATGTCATTTCTTTTTACTTTAAATGTCCACTTTGAATGAGTATATTCTGTGGAATCCTATGAGTCTTTTCAAATATACAAGTTTAAGAAATATTTTCAGATACAACCCACCACCATTACCTACTATTTTTCCACCCCATTGTTTAGTTCAGATAGGAACACAGGATGAACATTTGTTGTTTCCCTTAGATGTAACCCATTTGGGAGATACTGAATGGGTTATTATCATTATCCCTGAGTAAGTGACCAAATTTTCTTTTCACATCTATTTAAACTTGCTCAGGTAAACATATTTAACAAGTTTACATTAATTTCAATATTTACTCTTATTTAAGCTCAAAATGTCCCATTTATCTCAGTAGTTTTGGACAGATCCCATGGTATATGAAGTGGTTCCAGAGTCATCTTTTGCATTTCTTGTCCCTAACTTAATGTATCAATCTCTCTCCAGAGATAAACAATAGAAGAGATAGACTGATGAATAGAAAGATAGGTGGTAGATGGATGGAGGAATACATAGGTAGATAGATAGATAGATAGATAGATAGATAGATAGATAGGAGATTTGCTTCATACCATTATGGAGATTGAGAAGTCCCATGACAATCCCTCTGAGTGCCTGATACCTTATATTTCTGGGTAGTGTGTCTCAGTTCAAGTCTGGAAGACTCAGAACCAGGGAAATTAGTGGTATAATTCTCAGTTCAAAACCCCCAAAACTTGGAGCAAGAGTCCTGGAGTTCAAAAGTGAGAAAACTATGAGTTAGGACACCCAAATGCAGGAGAAGAAGAGCATCCTGGCTCTGTTATAGGATCAAGGGTTTACCCATTCTCTGCCTTTTTTGGCCTTTAGTAAATGGGATGGTTTTTCCTCACATTGAAGGAGGATTTTCCCCACTCAGAAATGATATTTTATCAACTCTCTAAGTATCCTCTATTCGGTCAAGTTGACACCTAGAACTGTCACACATGGTATAAGTCATTAATCCAAAATCACAATCTGATTATGGAGACACTTTTTGCTAGTGGGTGAGTCTTCATCTCTAGACCTTTCCAGTGAACACAATAAATTAAAAAAATTAAAATACTTTGAGTCTATCCTTATAATTTGAATTCAAAATCAGGCCTATAGGGTATTTATTTAACCTCTCTATATTATTCAACTTCCTGTTACTATAATGAATACATAAGATGACTGATTTATAAGGAGAAAAGGTTGATTTTGACTTAGGATTCTGTAGGTACCAGTCCAAGATCCAGGAGCCCATGCCTTGGACCTCTAATGACAGCAGCACATCATGGCAAAAGCATGTGATGGAACAAATCACTTAATTTAAAAACCATGAGGGAAAGAAAGAAAGGAAGGAGGAAGAAAGAAAGAAAAGAGAAGAGCCAAGCCTCCAAACCTCCTTTGAGGACATATTCCCAAGAGTCATTGGGGTCTTATCATAAGGCCCTGCCTGCTAAAGGTTCACAGTGCCTCCCAACAGTGCCAATCTGAGGACTAAGCCTTTAACACATGGACCTTTGGAAGACATTCAGGGTTCAAACTGTAAGCACCCTCCTAAATAATCTTCCCCAGACTGAAGACAAAAGATACTCTAATTGACATTTGAGAAGTTTATATCAAAAGAGGAGAAATCACAAAGCTTTGGATACAGAGGAAACACAAAGGTTAGTGCAATAATCCCAAGCTTGCCCGGGTGAGCTATTACTCACTCTAAATACAAATGAGTGAGAATAGACATGTTCACTGGAACCTAGAAGGAAAGGGAGTTCTGTAGCACCAGCTGACTGGTTAGGAAACACAAGCATGGTCAAGAGACACAGCAAATCCAAGAGAAACTTGCATGGAGTGAACCAGGAAAATTAGTACTCTGATTTCACTTTCTTCTCTTTTTCTAATCTCCTCCCAGAGCTATATATCAGAAGCATTCAAACAGCATCAGACATAATATGAGTCCTGTCGATTGATCTTTTCCATGGAAGAGAAGGAGAGAGGGTGGTCTAAAGAATCAAATGGAAGATGTTCATCTGATCAGCCCTATTTCATCCTCAGAATTCACTCTTGCATGTCATCCAGGTAAAAAGGTAATGTCCCCCAAAACTGCGGGTACATAAAATCCTGTCAACTATTTATTATACAGTGGAGTCAAGACAACATAGTCATATCCCTATCTTAGAGCTGCTTCTTTCCACAACCATTTCTTCTCCACCTTCTGCCAGTACTTTGTCAGAACAGGGCACTTTATCTAGTAGGATGATTTCAAACATCTCCCCTTTAATTTCCAAGTTTTTATTATTGGAACTTGGAAGGTTAGTACAATAACCCCAAATGGAACTACTGCGGAAGTGAGTACTCATCCATGGCCCAGCCATATCCCCAAATTCCAGAATTTGCTCCCATTATGTAGCTGTGGAGTAATTTCCTTCCATAGTAGTTGAAATCAATTATCCTGGTCAACGAAGTATTTAACTTTCTTCTTAGGCTCCTCTTATTATTTTTTTTTCTTTTTTAGAATTTGGGTAGAAAGAATTCTTCAAATCATGACATTTTACTTGGAAGAAACTTTTCTCCATTGAGCACTAATACCTCCAAACTGCTCTAGTCCATAGGGACAGAAACCCTCACCATATAGTTTATCCAGTCAGCCCTCAGGAACAGAGAAAGGGTGGGAGGAAAAGGAGAATTGATCAAGACATGAAACTAAGGATATATAGTAAAATGCATTGTACAGTATATATATTGTTTTAGAATGTGTATTCTGTTGTCTATACTTGCCATACTGTCAGTAACTGTTATCAAAAGCAGTATTTTAATTTTTGGAAGGTATTTCACTGCATTAATATGCAACCAATAATGTAATCAATTAGTAAATATTCAATCTCTTAATTTTCTCTCAAGTTTCTGCTTTAAAAACAATTTCTACAGAAAGTTATTCAATTAATTATTTGCACAAGTTTTTTGGGAAAAAAGTAAGCTTTTAGTCAAATCAACTTAGGTAAATTTGTAGAAACAGAATTGATATTCCTAACAGCATGTACATTTTTAGTGCTCCTGGGATATTTTGTAAAATAGCTCTCTAGAAATATAGTACCATTTTGTACTTTTTCCAATGTGTATTTCACATTCACGACAATATGGGGACAACAAGCAAATTTCAATTAAAAGAGTGTGTTCTGATGTCAGATTTCTTGGTATCAAAATCTGACTTCACTATTTTCTATATATTATTCAAGACAACCTGTATCAGCCCCATTGTTCTGTAAACAAAAATAATAGTTATGATATTTTCTTATAGGGTTTTTTTTAAGAAGAATAAATGGTATGCCAAATGTTTAAAATAATGTCTGACATATAAAAAGCAATCAATAAACGTCAGCTAAATTACAGTGGATTTTATGACTCTAAAAATGTATTTTTTCCAACTTTATAAATAAAAAAATTATTTATAACTGTTTTAACTTTTAATTCTTTAGTAATCAGCTTGGATTTTTTCTCATTTCCTTCCTGATAATTTTGATCTTCACTTTGTACATATTATTATTATTTTAGTGGTATTTATTTTAATTACTAAGGTTGTCATATTTGTGTCAGAGATATTTTATATATTGTATATGTTTTATATATTATATATGTTTTAAATGATATACAGGTTGCCATTTGGATTTTAATTGTGTTCATAATGATTTTTAAATATAGACCTTTTCACTTTATATATAATTGGTTCTATAACTTCTGTAAATTATTTCTGATTTTATTCTCATGCTTAGGAAGGCTTTCTGCCACCCTAAATTACACAAATACTCTTCATTTTCTAGTAATTTGTAGATTTTTTTGTATCCTATATCTACAGGTATAGTTTGTTTAGAAATAAATTGTGAAAAAAGAATCTAAATATAATTTTCCAAACTGAGAGCTACATTAAGATAAGTTTAATACAATATATGATCTCATCATATATTACTTGATTAGAAGTGTATCCTTATTTTATGTGAAATTGTTTATACAAATATAGGTATAATTCAGGACTTTCTACTATTTCAACCATATGCCTAGAACTTTCTAATATATGAGAATATATAATAAAAAGTGAATTAATTTATAACTATTATTTTGAACAACTTAAGTATTTTATAAAAACACTATGTTTTAAATGTAGTTAGGTCATATCCCATTTGAGCTTCTAGGAATTAATGTATTGGAATATGACAAGCTTTTTAAAGATAATAAAATATAAAACATTAGACTTTATTACATGCATTTGGGGTAAATATAATTTTATGAAAACTTTTTTTCCTTTTGTGTATGTGTGTGTATGTATTTGTATGTGCATGTGGGATGCATACACCTCTAAATATACTCTATAGTATAGGCACAATGTAAAAAAATTTAAAACAACTGCTATAATATAAATTCTTCCAGATAATGTCAGAATAATTTTTAAAGTTTCAATCCCCCTCACCAAAATTTTATTTTATTGGGACTTTTACTGGCATTATACTAAGTATCACCATCTTTATTTTCCATTTTAAGGGGCAATTTTGTCAAAGCAGTCTGCAGGCTTAATCCATTCCCATGACATTTCAGTATTTTTCAATGTGTTAAAGAAATCTAATTTGAAACTAATATGGATTTGTCTTTTGTAATTTCTTCTCTCATATCTCTGAATTTCATTCACTACTTGGTAAAGTAACATTTACTTATCGAATTTACAGCTTCTCTTTGTATCATGAAACATTTATTCTATTGGCATATAGGTAAAAGCTATTTCCCATGCCAAATGGGTTTCATACCACACCCTGGACCATTTTTATTCTAGAATTTATAAAGCAACTGGAATGTCACTAAGACAAATAGCAAAACAAAACTAAACAACAATAACAAAAAAAAAACACTAAATAACATTTTTCCCCACATTAAAATATTGACATTGTAAGGATGCTGCATATTATTTATTGTTATAGAAACTTGTGACAGAAGAATATTAAAGAGATTATAATCTCTTATAATGTAAATTGTTCAGTCATAAATTACCTATCAAACATATATACATGTGTGTATATATCCCTTCTTATAGACATATATATCACTCTTGGTAGTACTCTTCCCAACATTGAAACTTTACATCAGCAATTACAATGTGCCCAGCATTTCGCTAAAAACTACATGCATTATCCTGTGAGATTTTATTCTTCATTGGACAAATGACAAAATCAACACATGAGTTAAGAAACTCACCCAAAGACACAAAGCTGGTGCATGGTAGATTCAGGAATGAAAGCCAAATTTGCTGTCTCTTAAGCACTCTACACAATGGGCAGAAAAAGAGTTGTGTCCTAGGGTCTATCCTTTTGTAAACCAATAGACTGAGACTACTTTTTTTTCCCCCTAATCCAGAGTCCCCTGTGGCATGCAGTGTTCTCACTGGGTGGACTAGATCCTGATTCTCTCCCACCCAGCCAGACTATTTGATAGCCCCTGCTCCAACTCCCTTCCTTCCGGACATAATGTTATTTTTTCTCTTTTATCTTGAATTCATATTTTTCATTCATATACCTTGTTGAGAGAATAAATGATTCATCTAATTGGACTTCCTATTTAGGACAAAGCAAGAAGAGTGGAATGTTTTCATTTTCCACTTTGGGGAAAAAAAGTAAGCTTTTAGTCAAATCATCTTAAGAAACAGCTTGAACTGCAAGATAATACTGCTCCTATAAGTAATTGCTTACGTGCTTGTCCTATTCAAAGTGGAAGAGCTATGATTTATGAACATTTTTATTTAAAGTATAATCTTGGATTTATTCCAAATAATTGTCATCTTTGAAATGTTGTCAACCTGGGTTAACCACAGGGATGCCAGAATTAAAGTATTATATCAGCTCACCACATGGTCCGCCCATTGGTCTCAAGTACATTTTTATCCATCTCTCTTTTATCACATATTTCCTTACTTCACATTTATATTTAATCCATTGACTTCCGTGATTTCTTTTATACCAAAGAGCATGTAAAACACAGGAGAAAATGAGTAGACATATTCACTTAGCAGGAGCTTTCTTCCTGATTTTCTCTCTCTCTTTTTAGCTGAAACTCCATTAGGCAAGAGTGGTCCTGGTATTAATCTAAGATGATTAGCTGTGAAGTGGAACACAAAGGCAAGCCTGGGGTGGAGCCATCTGGGGGTGGGAAGATACTTTAGAGAAAAAGGATCAAGAAGAACATGAGTTTAAGAGGCAAACTTTCAAATAATACTAGGGGCAGGCTATAATGTTAGCTACAGCTGCAAACCAAATGGTGGGAAACATTATATTTTTTTTCAACCAGTGTAGAGATCAGTTCTAACCTTTTATTAGCTATGCATAGAACCCAGAAAATGTCAATATATTTCAGGGTTTTTTTTCTCTTTCCCATATTTTCTTTTCATTTTTAAAAATCTGGTGACTTGTGTTTTTCTATGTCATACCTCAGGTTTTTCTATAATATGCCATTGATACTGTGTGAGAAGCAATACTTCTTATCAAGATAAATTATGTGATCCATAAAATAGTCTAACCTCCTATGCAACTGTATTAGGCAATCAGACTGGTTCTAGTCAATTCTGAGTTATCAGAGATGATTCATTTCCATTCTAAGCTAAATGTTTAAAAGCTAGTGTGTTACCTCCTGGAGAGAGGATAACACTACATTATGTATGGACCTGGATCCCTGAGTTACCATATGGAAGAACTGACTGGAGTATTCCTTCCACTCTCACTCAAGTAGAACTTCTCATGAATAATTATTTTAAAATTGTGTATTAAACTACTGAAATTCTGAGGTTAATTTATTCCTATGGCAGAATCTAGCTTATGAATTACATTACATTTTAAATAATGTACTTGCTGGTGCTCACTACTAATATAGCAATTTAATGGACAGAATATACAGGCCAATCAATAGGAAACAAGGATTTTATTTCTATCCCTTCTATATTTCTGCAAGTAACATTTATAGAGTAACTATACTATTTTAATAATGATTTCAGATATGCCATAAGTAAGATAGATTAGACCCAGGATCTCAGAAGAAGGTGGGAGACATAAAATAAGTAAATAGATAAGTCAGAGGTTGATGAATACTCTTAGTAGCAATTACCATTAATACATGACAGGAGTGACTAGTGGTACTATGCAGTTGAATTATTAAGGAAGGCTTTTTCACCTTGGACTTAGGGCATGAATGAAATAAAAAAGCTATCCCAAATTTTACAGGTTGAGTTCCTTGGTTATGACTTCTAGTACTACTTTTAGGAACAGGATGAAGTCCAAAATGACTGAATGTCAAGGCACAGTGAAACTGGAGACTGGTACTAGATGAGACCAGAGAGTTGTGTGGATTATTTTAAGTTCTAGATTACGATTTTTATTTTATTTTCAATTCTAAAAGAAAATATTTGAGAATTTTAGGCAAATTTCTTAATCCTATTTACATTTTCATAAATTATTCTGACCATGGTACAGACTGGATGTATTTTTTAATGCATAATTGGCCAGACTCACTAATAAATTAGGTATATGAAGTGAAGAAGCAAAGAAAACAAGAACCACATATTTATCAGACTTGTACAACTGTGCGTATAAAGTACCTTCTGCTAGAATGGAAACATCTGAAAGAAGAATTTGCTTTCAAATGAGATTTGTGATATCAGTGGACATCCAAGTAGAGTGATTTAATAGAAAAATTAGAGAACACAGAGCACAGTGGAAAAGTTAGAGCAAGACATAAAATATTTTATATAAATTTCATTTAGTGGCATTTGATTAAGTAAAATCACTTAGAGAGCTTGGAAGAGAGGTGCTCCAAGGATAGAGCTCAGGAATGTTCCAGGATTTGACAATTCAGAATCTTAACAACGCAATCCCTTACCCTCCCTCAAAGCAGATTTCTCCAAGCTGCTAAAAGCTTTGTCTTGAGGGATCTGAAAGGAGCTACTTTAGTGAAAATTTCAAGCATGGTGGTAAGCCATTGGGAGAGACAAAATCAGTAAAAAATCTATAAATCACTCCCATGGTTGGTTGCTTACTCTGTCTATCTACAGCCTTAACTTAATTATGAAATAGTCACCTAACACAGAGAATCCTTATCATTTGGCTTGATGTGGGGAAAGTAAGGGCAAACTACTCCCTTTAATGTACACTGGGAATACAATCATAAATTTGAAATAAATTATCACCCTGCCACAAATCTTGATTGGGTTTCCATGAATAGCCCACTAGTGAAATATTCACTTGGCTAGTCAAGGAAGTGATAAGGGGACCACAGAAATGAGTAATTGTTCTAAAAGTGGTCTGACCTAGTTTGTTATGGGGCTCAGGGACATCACTCAAATGTCCTGTGTATGTTTTGAAGCAAAAGCTTTGAAATGACCAGCAGCCGAAATTCCATTTCCTATTTTTATATTCACAGGCAACCCACAGCCATTGCTCACCAGGAAGCACAGGTATAGTTTTATTGGTAACAAAAGACACATCAGGGACAGGAAGAAGATGTCTCAATGAAATAATGATGTTCAGCTCCTGAAAAACTCCTAATGAATTCCAGAATGCCAGCAACAGCCATCTTTCTATAGCACCGTAAACATTGTATCCAGAGAAACTAGAGGGAGATGTTAAATGAAATGCCTGTTCACAATCTTAATTAGCAATTTCAGAAAGTTTCTTAATAAGAAGGCATTGTTGGGAGAGGGAAAAATTATTTGCTCAATTTGTTTTGGTAATCCTACGTGTAATTACTAAATCACTTTTAAATATACTTAGAAAAAAATAGAAGTATAGGATGGACATACATGAGTCTGGTTGGTCATGAGCAATCTGTGCCACGGAATGAATTTTAGTTACATTGGGATGTTTGTTAACTTGAGATGTATAATTGCTATTATAAATTTGAGAAGTAATAAAAATAGACAACTAAAGTGCAAGAATATGAACACAATGATTATTTATCTCACACAAAGCCTTGATTCCAGTGCTACAGCAAGCCTCAGATCTATAAGAAACTTAGGAACTTGGTAGTCAATGTCCTTTCCCCAATTCTTCCTCATCCCAAACTTGGAGAAATACATGTCCTATTTAATTAATTATTAACTTTCTATGAGATCGACCACATTCCTTCTTCATTACTATCCCTGGCAATCTATATTCTCCTCTGATTTTCCAGGGTGAATTCAAGTACAGACAAGTATCTATCCATCACCAAATATGGAAAAGACAAGATTACCCTTATTACCTTATTTTATATACCTTATATATATTTTATATATATATATATCTTAAGATGACTATATATATTCTATTATCTATGTATGAGATCTTTTTGTTTAATTTTGCCTGTACTTTCAATAAATTAAGTACCTTCAGATAATCATTCATTTAATTTATTAACTTGGTAAATATTTATTGAACACTTGTTATCTACCAGAGATTCTCTTACAATGTATTTCATGTAGGTCAGTGAGCAAGACAGATTCATTCTATGCCCCAAGACCATCCAATATAGAAGCAGTCATTATTTAAATAAGTTTGATGACTTTTATAATGTGCACAATGATCCTGAAGTGTATAATAACTACACTCAAAAGGATCAAACCAATAATGGCCTTTTATTAATCTGTAGAAGACCTCTGGCAGAACTAATCCAAGATCCTCTCTTGAATTCTGATTCACACTAAGATATTTCCTGACCTTTAGGTAAATTAGTATGATCTCCTCTATAAGAATATGAGTTCCCTAAGACCTAGACAGTGTCCTATTCACTTCTACATTTGTTTAAAGGCTTAATATTTATAAATGACAGAGCAACTTTACATAGACTCTCTCCACTGATAATGATCTCTAGGCAGATTTTTTTGTGATAAAATTCTATCCATCATTTTCTAAATAAATGGTAAAGGATTTGTTGAGAGCTTTCTTGGAAAATGGCTTATCACCTTAATCTTCATTACCACATGATCACATTGTACTTCTCTAATTTATATAATGTATTTTATGTTGTTTTTGATGCTACTATCTTCTGAATTCCACCCAGAAGAGATGGCAATGCCAAATGCAAAAAAAAAATTAGTAATAAATTATATTAACTTGACAAGATATGACATAAATGCAATAAAAGGGGGACAGTTTTTCCTTCTACTTTTTGACTATGTGTTCTTCTCAACAATTTAAGTTCCTACTGCATCAAAAATCCATCGAATATAAATAAATAAGGAAGAATACATTAGTACCTCTATTAAATATATGTAACTTGCCTTTTGGTTCTTACAGAGGCTCAAAGCCAAGAGTTTACTTTGAGTATCAGGTGAGACTTTAAACAGTTCCACTTTGGGCAAAGCTGGAACTGTTCAGACTATGGGGATTCTTGGAGATAGACTAAATTCATTTTGTACTGTGAGATGGACATGGGCATTTGGAATCAGGGGTGGAATGTTATGGTGTAGACATGCAGTATTAATCCCAACAGTTCATGTGTAATACAATGCTAGAATGTCCAGAGATAAAATGGTTAGATCATGAGAGTTATATCCTAATCAGTGGATTAATCCATTTGGTGGATTAATAATTTGAGTAGACTTTAGTACTAGATAGTAGTTGTAGGCAGGTAGTATGTGATGGGAGAAAGTAAGTCACTGGGGGTGTGACTTTGGGATTTATATTTTTGTGCCTGGCACCTTGTTCTCTGTCTCTCTACTTATGGATTGCTACAAACTGAGCATCTTTCCTTCCCCACACCCTTTTGTCATGATGATCTTTTTCATGTCATGCCCAAAGCAATGGAAGAGTCTGACCACAGACTGAGAACTCTGAAAACTGGAGGTCAAAATAAACTTCACCTCTTCTAAGTTGTTCTTGTCAGGTACTTTGGCCACTGTGACACAAAGCTGACTGACATAGTAATATAATAAACTATGTGCAACTCCTTATAACCCCCAAATTTCTGATACTTTTCTTCAAGGAAAAAAAAACATCTTATTAGTATAAACATGAAAATTGACTCTCACCTGAAGAAAATGGCAAATTGTTGTACATTTGTTCTAAGATTTTTCTTTGTCCCTTAAAACAAAGATGTTTTCATAATTTTCCCTTCACCAGCACATTTCTTGGGTCTTTTTCTCTCAGAGACTGCTCTGATTGACTTATTTTGCTGGCTTATTTTGGACTTCCCTAAGTGCTTATAAAAAAACTTTCAAATAATCATACAACAAGATTAAAATTTTAGAACTGAATGCAATTGGTACTTTTGTTGAGGGTAGGGTGGATGGTGTTAAAGGAAAATAGTTAAAGTTATCTATACCACTTATATTGATTCATGGCAAAAAAAAAATGTTTCTTAGTTTATTTCCTCCATCTGAACAACAAATCTGTGTAGAAAATTTAATCAAAGCACACTCTTTAATAATGCATCATCTGTCACTATTGACATTCCTTAAGTTGTGTTGACTTCTACAACACTGGTTATGGTAAGAGGAGCCTAACATTAATAAGTGGACAGATACTTAAAATATATATGCCCTACCTAAGTATTTGGAAAGTCATTTGAATAGTGTCTTAGTCAAATATATGTCATGGGGGAGGGGGGAAGAAAACACCTCTCTCGATGGCTTATGAAATAAATGTAGACCAGAATTTGTCTCTGTGCATTTCTTCTCATCTGGTGGAAAAACAGGACGTACACCCTGCTGTGTATCAGTGTTACACTTCAGCTATCAGTACCCAGTGGATTGGTCATGAAGTGGCTGATTTGTGAGTGGTGAGTTTTCTGATTTCAGCACTAGCAAAGGTGTTCCAAGAGTGTTGTCTCCTCAGCCGGTATTCTAATGACCTTTCAACACTGAATTGAGATAAAGCAAGGGACGCTACTAATAGAATTTGCTGCAGGGAGGCCCATGGTGAATTGCTGACTTTACCATGAACTCTAGTGCGATGTGACACTAAAACAAAGCTAGAGTGAAGGAAACAAAAGTGAATAGGAAATAAAGGGAATAAACCATGATTAAAATTTTAGCCTGAATATTCAGAGGCTGTGCAAAACAGTGAAAATTTAGCATTCAACAATTTGGTTTGTTAAATGTGCATCCAGGTTGGCGTTTCTTTAGGTAAAATAAGCACTATTGCAATGCACATGTTTTATGCTGCTTTGCAGTAGTTAAGATGGTATTATACATTATAATAAACAAAATGCAGGAATGTCACAGTTGGCTAAATTCCTATCAATTATGAACTTAATTTTTACACACATTTAATACTTATCTCATTTCAGACTTTGCTATACTGAGAAATTTTCTTTTAAAGAAAAATGGTTTATACAGTTCACTTCCTGCCATAATCAAGGTCTTTCTAACCTGATATCTGAAGGTTATGCTTCAGTGAATAATTCAGTAGGTTAGTGAAACTCTGGCAGCAAAGAAAGTGCTAATCTTAGATGGAAGCTGTGAGGGATATTAAGAAACAATTGCAAAAAGTGACATATTTAATAGAGAAAGATTACGCTGTGCTACATCTATTTAATTTGAATTGAATAAATTTTGCCAGTATTTGATGAGATGCAGACTAGAAATTATGTGAAACTTCATAGTGTCACTGAAGTCTAGGAGAGAGAATAAAAGGCCCTAAAAATGTTTTATTGTGATTTGGATGACTTTTCAGTCCTTCAAGAGAATTTTGAAGAAACTGAAAATTCACTGCAGGACTTTATTAACTTGAATTTAAGAGGAAGGGATAGTGGAAGCCAATTTACCAAAAGATAAATAAGGTGTGGACCTAAAAGGAAGCAGAGTGATGTGAGTCCTTGAAATGGGGGAATTCTTTCTGGACTGTGACTGAGTGACATGAACTTCCTTCTCCATTTTTCAAGGGAAATTTAGTTGATCTGGCTAAGACAAGTCTGAGATTATGAATAATTGCAAGTGTGAAAAATAATAGGGGGAAGTTTGTGACCCTAATCACTAAATAGATCCTCAGATGAGCACATCTCTGACATATTCTTTTGCCATGTCTTCACCTGACATAATTTCTAAGAAGGAGAACATAAATAATTTTCATGTTGGAAGTAACACTACTTAATTTATAAATGTTCAAATGGTAAAGTTATGAGCAAGTTAAGCAATGTTTATTTGTGGGGTGGATATCTGCACTAAAATGTCACAAGATCTGTTCTCTCCACTTAGAATGTGTTGCTTGGAAACTATGAGTTCACATCCAGTGATTTGGGGAAACAGTGATTTGTCTTAGGCATTCACAATACAATTTGACATATTAAAAAATCTAAAACATCCTGAAGAAAGTAAGTTTAAAAATCTTAAAAATGTATAGGAATCAAAATAGCATTGCTTAATCTCCCATGTCTCTAATTTGTTTGGTTTTCAAAATATGTCCCCCAACACATAATACCTATATCATTCTGCAAAATAGGCTTTTGGAGATTGCTTCTTGTATTGCTCACATACATCTCAGTCTTAAAAGGAAGCGAGGAAGCATTCTTTCAAAAGTAGAAAGACTAGTGACCTTGTTGTTTGTCTTGATGACTAAATTTTGCTATGAATCCTGAAATAATTTCCATACCTTCCCAAGCATTAGTCTTCTAATTGAAAAGTGAATATAGTACACTACATTGCTAAAAAGATGCAGAAATTATGTTACCTGGTTAAAAAAATTAAAATGGTACTTATAGATGGTAACCTCTCAGTGTGCGTCAGCACATTATTATTATTATTATTTGGAAATCTAAAAGCCATATGAACCAACTAAACTATCACTGGAGTGCATTGATATGCCTTAATAATACTCAAACAACATCAATGATATTTGATATAGTAGACAGCCTTAGAGAGGATACTCAATTTCAGATTCCTTTCCCTCTGAGCCTTGCCTATTTAGTCCCTATGCCAGATGCTGTCAGTTTTCCTGCTTGCCTCCCTCAGACCTTCCTGATTCTGCCAAAGTCCAGTTGCCAGCCAGCTGCAATATGGGCCAAGTGTGCTGACTAGGAATTTCCTGGCCCCTTGACCCAAATGAAGCATTCTGGAAGCGCTAAGAGAATCTTTATCAATGCTTGGGATCATTCCAGAAACTACTGTTGAGAGTTTGGTATAAATCCCCAGCTCACTTGCCATTGGGTGGGATAGTCCTGAGATGAGTGCATTTCTCAGAGTATCCTATTGGAATTAATCTCATTTCCTTTCTTCTCTTGTGGTGTTTCTCCACAGTTTTCAAGTAAACTGCTTGCATTGGAAGATTTGCCTCAAAGTCTGCATCTGGGAGAAACCAACTAAGATACCTATGACTGCTCAGAGTAAACAGGAGAAAGCTCATATAGATTGGGGTGCACCCAGGCTACTTCAGGGATACTACTTTTTTGATCAACAACTACACTTTGAACTACAATTGTTGAGTTCCACTTGATCCATTGCCTTTTCCTAAAAATCTGAAAGATTTTTGGGGGGAACATAATGAAAACAAGGTTGAATTCTGTTTTTTCATTTTTCTCTCTTGGAATGAATGCAGTAAAATGCCCACAGTTATTCTAAATATAAAAATATTTGTCTGAAATTGAATGAATAAGACACAGCCCAATTTCAGACTCAGCCATCAGGAAAACTTATTGCAAAGAACAGACTCAAAGACTGAAGCAAAAACTTCTACACCTGTGCTACTTTTTCCTTTATCTTTGAATAACTTCTTGTATTTTTTTGATCCTAAATACTGGCCCTATATCACCTTTCTTTTCACAACAAATCACCTAGATAGGTTATATCATTGTACCTCATTAATTACTGAGCTGATTGATGAGAAGAACCCTTTGGCCCTTGAAAACCATAAATATGCATACTTGTAAATCTCCTTTCTGATTCCTGCCACCTTGGGCATGATCATATTCCATCTCCTCTTTGGTAGTGAACAAATCTTTCTACAAAAAGCAGTAGCTAAAGAAGTAGTCATTAAAGTATAGCTCTTGACTGTCCCACCATTACCTTAAAGTCACCTGTGTTGCTCAGGGGCCCCATGGCAAGAATTGTGTCCTGCTCCAAGTGTCAGTCACACCAATCAGCTCACATACACCCCCACCACCAAGTTGTTGCTGTGGATACAAAGAAAAACAAAAAAAAATGAACCATCAGCTTCTGTCCAAAATATGTGATTCAGTGGCTCTGTTTAGACACCTCACAGAAAGGACATTTGTCTTCTAAGATCCCAGCCTTTCCACTTCTGCCCTAAATCCTATAATTTTCACTTACCTTCTATTTCATTTCCTCTGCCTCCATCCATCTCCTCACTCCTGCCTTCAAGCATACCCAGGACATTTACTATTAAAAGAAAAAAGAAAAAAAATACTCAACACTGTGGCTTCCAACTAGTATGTATTTTATATTCTCTTTCATTGTATTTCTAAAAAGATTCCAATTTCACAATATGTCTTTAGATAAATTTTTAAATAATATGTGCTACAAATGCTTCTATATAAAAATCTAAAATATGGTGGACTCTTCAGTGAAACATACCTAATCTTTTCACGTTTCCCACCGGCGGCCCAGCTCTCTTTCCCAGATGAGCTCAATTTTATCACAATTCTTCTTCCAGAAATGGCTAAACAGGTTTAAGAATGCATGTTTATATCCTGCTTACTGTTATACACAACTGATTATATATAATGAGTACTGTTCTGTATGTTAGTTTTTCCTGACAATAGACAGAGGCCACAGCACATCAGTGCAGGGAACATTCTAAGTTTATTTTTTCTGTTTCTTTCAATGGTTGGCTTGCTCATTTGTTTCAGTAACTGTTCAGTAGTTCTTGCATGGGGATATCATAGGGTTCGTGAACACTTAGATGTCTCAAGTATTCCAGTACTTCAGTGGGCATCCTCTACCTGTGTCATTGCTCACATAAGTGTACACATATAAGTCCCTAGGTAAAAAAAAAAATTGCTTATTACAAAATAAAACAAAAATCTTCTAATTTTTCTCTATATCACTGAATGATCCTATGCTCCAGTCAATGTGAACAATGCATTCTCTACCATCCATTTGCCTGTCTTTCTGCTAACACCCATTTTCTACCCTTCTCTTTAAAAGTCCTTGCCACCAGCTCCACAGACTCAAGTGTTTTTCATTTGCAGTCAACCAAAATCCTTCTCCTTCATGTAACATTCTCTAATCATTTATTCCACTAGAACACATCTCTTTTTCACCTCCAATATGTCTAGATTACAAGGAACTCTCAAGATCTTTACTGCTCTCAACTTTGTAATGCAATCATTTGTATCAATAACTTACTTTCCTCCTAGGTTCTTGGAGGACAGTGTATACCTTGTGTTTTTGTTTGCTCCTTAATTACATTTAGCTGGATATTTATGAGATGCATTAAAATACTATTAAATAAATGAATGAAAAGGTAGGACTCAGTATATGAAAGAGATACAAGTTTTGCAGAGAACCATGCTTAATTCAGTTTGAGAGGGCTGTCCATGCTCATTCTTCTGGACTCTTTTATCTACTTGATATTATTTATCTTCAAAGCCTTTGTTAAATGGATAAATCTTAGTGTACTTCAAATACCAGAAAATTGAGATCAATTGTAATCTCGTCAAGTTCACTTCTACCTGTATAAGTTTGGCATCCAAATGAAGATGTTGCTAGAAAACATTATTCTACTCTGCTCATGTACAGTCTAGAAAGTGATTTCTATGTAGTCTCTGGGAACAAATTCCTTTTCATGGAGAATCCTTGCTCATGGTCATCCATGCTTTAGGAAGTTCTCCTTCTGTGCATCAACTCTGTTGTTTTCTTGTAGAGTCCCGATGCTACTTGAGCTTATGAAAAACTACCTGGTCTCCTTGTAAAGCAGAAAACAGAGTTTCTGACTGGTTCTGCGACAGCTACACAATTAAGAGAACTGCTGTCCTGAGACAATGCAACCATGTTTGCCACCCCCACTGTATACATAGCAGAATTTAAGATCTTAAGTGATGTAGCTCTGTCCTTAGCAGGCAGCCTACGAAAGCTATGTTCTTATCTCTGAATCAGAGGTTTAGGTTAAGTATGGAATAATTCTCATAAATACTGATTTTTTTTTAAAAAATTCATTCTCAAACTCTGTCAGAAAAAAAATCTAAAATGCTGATTCTATACTATTGTGATATAAGAGAAAAACCAAGGAATCACAAATTACAAAAAATAAAAAGTTCTAGTCCTGGATCTGCTTTTCTGTCACATTGTCTGGGTCCTTTCCTTCTCTGTCCTCCATTTTCTCATTGAATAAATAACGATTTAGACTAGAAAATTTGAAGGTCCATTGACGTCCTAATGATCTATTTAGGAGTGGGAGCTCTGGAGATAGAAAACCTGCCTCCCAGATACAGTTCCACTATTTCCTGCTAAGTGAGTCTTTGCAAGTTATTTAAGTCCAAAAGCCTCCATTGCCTTATTTTTTTTTATTTGGAACTAATGATGCTTTCTTTAGACAGTTGTTATGAGGTTCAAAATAAAACAGAATAAGTGAAAAAAATTTGTACATTCAAGGTCACTCCATACAAAGAGTGATTATCATAGTAATATTGCTACTTCTCTCTCAATTACGAATGGAGTTTATCCTCATTATTACACTACAGAGTGATTTTTAGGTAGAAAATGCGGTGAAAAAGCATGATATGTGGCCTTCAATAGATACCTCTATTTTTAGGTAGAAAATGTAGTGAAAAAGCATGATATGTGGCCTTCCATAGTCTAAGTTTCATTTTATGCATAAGACTTAAAACTTTGGAAAAGTTATTTTGTCTTTTAGCTATAGTGTTCAATTTCTCTAAGAAACAAACCAAACAAAATAAATAAATACCCATGCTTCTTAAAGAAAGAAGAAAATGCCAAAATAAAAGAGTGATAAATACTTTGGAGGAATATATGCAAACAAGCCCACAGAACCAAGAAATGCTTAAACATGACATCATAGGTAATATTTTACACTTGAATTTTAGATATGCTTCTAAAGACTGCATGCACTAACTAAATTAGTATTAAAATCAGCTATATTCCTTTTTAATCTTACAGGTAAGATTGAGGAACCAGTTAAATAATTTGTCCAAAGTCAGACTAGCAACATTGGTAGTCATTTCAGCTCACATAGGTGAGTTCATAATGAATTACAAATGTAAACTACTGAGCTCATAAAAGGTGCTGAAAAACAACAACAATAACAAAAATGTAACTTACTAGTCATAATTATTCTAGACTCAGGTGACAGGAAATTTAGTATTTTCTTTATTACTCCTGGTTTTAAATATAACATGAAAAGAATGAAGAGAGAGGGGAGACTGTGAACTGGAAGATCTGCATGCAGCACAAGGAAGAGTTTAGAAAAAGATATTTAAAAGCTCCTGATGTTTTTTATTCCTTTAAGGTAAATGAAAGGACCATTCTCTTGCATATACCCTTTCTGAGGGAGAGGAACACGGCAGAAGATGCGGTGGAGGAAGAGTATCAATAACGCAGTTGTGGTACCAATATCAGAACAGTCATAAAAAGCAGTTCATAAAAGATATTTCTTGGCATCAAAATTGTAAATAAAATTTTAACATCCAATTATTTTGTTTTTCTTTAATTACATGTCTTAGACTCCCCAAAACATGAAGAAAAAATATTGGTAAATATAATTAATTGGTAAAATAATTAATAATAAGCATCTGCCCTTCAAAATAACAACAATTGTTGCTGCTGTTTATTTCTTTGTGCAAAAGTGAAAGTTGATTCTATTTATGCTATCATTTATGTTGTTTGGTAATAGAATGTAATATTTTTATAATGAGTAACATGTGTCTCCACTCCAATGAGGAGATAAATGAAAAGTCTTGACCCATCAAACATTATCTTTGCATTAATGGTACCAACTGGAAACAACTGGAAATTTGGAGAAACTTTAACTTACCTTAATTGTTTTAGGCTTAAAAAGCTTTTAGCATCTATGGATGATTATATCACTCATTTTAACAACAGGGATTGGTCAAAGACCCAAATTGGAAAAGATTGTTTTGCAATGAACATAAAGCATTTGCTTTCAGGATACTAAATGCTATTAAAAAAAAAAAAAGCACATGGCTAAACCCACTGTGAATGAGCTCAGTTATATAGAATTAAAAGATCATAAGCACAGGTAACCACAAAGAATGGAAGGACAATAATATGTCCTCCAAATTCAAAGATATAAGGTTTATTTGCTTATGATAAAATGTAGTCAACATGCCTAAGCAGTTTATCAAAGCAAAGAAATATAGAGTTTCCTTTGCTTTTGTTTGTTTGCTAAAAAAAAAAAAAACATCTTTGGAGTAGGCACTATAATTTACAAATTCACCTCCTTCCCATAGGTCTCAATAGTTAAGAAATGGTATTGTCAGAAAGATCCCTATTAATTTTATTTAGACTTAGAAATACATTTCTCAGGAACAAAGTGAGAGATGTTGTCGGTCAAGTGTTAGTTACTGTGCTTGGTAAGTCAAAACTTAACGTTCAACTAGCTATTGAAATTTGAACACTCCTAAATTTAAGACCTTTGTTTTAAACCTAGTCTTTTCTTATATAGAGAATAGTATCCTCCTACCTTACATTGTTGGAAGACTTTAAAATCCCTGGTTTCCAGAGTGGCACTGGAAACAAGAGTCACAGGAGACTTTTTGTGCTTTTAAAAAGCCAGAAAGGAAAACGAGTAATGCTTAGGTTTTTAGAAATATGTAATTAACAAAGATGTTTTTATAAAACAAGCATCCACATGAAAGACAGAAATAAATGGAGTCCTCCTTAAATTGGATACGGATTTTAGCTCTTGCTTTCTTATTGTAAAGTCCTAAAATGTGTATGTTTATGTCATATATATGTGACATAAACTGCATTACACAAGCATCTAATAAAACTGTATGCGTGTGGAGGGGGTGGTATCTCAGGTAGATACAGAAAGATAAGCAACAGACAGATGTCAACACAGATTTCTAAAAGTGAAGTGAAGAGAAAGAAAAGAAAGAAAAAAAGAAGAAAAGAAGAGAGAAGAGGAAGATTTTATGAAGAGGGGATCTACCAGGATCTGAAAACCACTTCATTTGCTTTCATATCCTTTGCTTCCTGGCAGCTATAGAGCTGAGTGGAGCATTCTTACCTGGCTTAGAGAAAAAGGGAAAATCTCCTACCTCTTCTTCTCTAACCCCTTCAATTAAATCCCTGCCAACAACCTGTACTTAGTCTCAAAGCAGCTCTACATAATGCTGGGGATTACGTTTAACTATACTCTGAAATTGAGAATACTCATTCAACTGTGTGTCCCCTAATATGAAAAGAAATTATAAAATTAAAACTAATGCAATCAATTAATTATATTTTAGAATCTCTAATAAAACACAGAAACAAAAAAAGGGAATGTAGAAGGATTAAAAAAAAATAACATTTAGGAAAAATATAGATGATACCAAAGTATGTAACACCAATTAAAAGGTAAATGTTCAAATTGAAGATGAATATTTCTTTCAGAGAGCATCATAAATGTTTTAGTCATCCAAAACCTGAGAAAAATATAATTATATCTCCACCTAGTGGATACTGATGGTAGAGCAGGGATAAGAAGTTTCAAAAAGAAAAGAAAAAGATATTCCCATCATACAATAAAAAGCAACAAAGTAAGCTTGCCATAAAATTCTGGGAAATGAACCCAAATTGGCTTATGATGTCTTGAGGGATTCTAAAACATATCAGGGTTCCCTCGTTTTCAGTTGTTTACTTAAGACCAGATTGTTCTCTCTCTAAATGTTAGAAAAGGGTCCTTGCCCTTCTTTCTTGGCAAGATGTTTTCACTGAGCAGTAGTATAAAGCTAACTTTATTTTTACACATTTGAACTCTGCACTACAATTTTGTTTTAGATGAGAAAACATAGATTTTAAATGAAATTGTGAATTGATTCATATGATTTGGTAGATATTTGAATGAATTCTGCCTGTTAAAATTTTGTCTAAAAAAATAAAGAGGTTGGTAAATTATCATTGAGGTTAAAGGGAGTTCCAGACATAACAAAAACAAAAAATAAAAAGAGATCCTTAGATTGTATTAAGAACCTACATATTAACAATTATTTTGATGCTACTGAAGGAAAATCTGGACACTTGTGCAAACCCATTTAATATCAATGGCTAGGTAGAGGTTACTGGGTATAATTTAAGTTCTTAAGAAAAACAGTAGTATTTTTTAACCAGCAGAGACATTTTTACTCTAGGAGCAAATGAAAAATTTTATTTTGGCTTTCTCCCTTTAAGTGTTCAAGGGAATGTTATAAATATTTAAAAGCTGTGATTTACGGCTATAAGATCTAGAAGCAGTGGACTGAAGTAATCTGCACCATGTAATATATTTAGCACAATAATGTTCATCAAAAAGATGTATATGGGGGTGTATGCTGCGGGGAGGGTGAAAAATGTACTTCCTGGAGAGCTGAAGAATAGATGGCATTAAAATACCATGATTTCTCAACACAAAAAGGTACTTTAAAATAAATCACTGCCAGAAAACTAAGATCATAGGTAGTTTTTTTTTTTTTTAAATTGTTGGACTCAAACTGAGAATGACTTTAAATATGATAAATTTTTAAAATGAGTTAAAATAGTGAAAAACAATATAACCTATAGATGACTCATGATGGACATACATGAAGATTTATAATTTATGGATTGGATATCCACATATCTAGAAATGTATAAGTAAAAATTATTCAATGATAGCAAAATTATACTACTAAAAACTGTAATTGATATAAACAATAAAATAAAATGAGAGCAGGATAAAAAGGAATAAAATTCAAAATAGTCCCCCAGCTAATATTGAAATTTATTTTGCTTGTGATTCATTTGTTTTTAACTTCTCTGTCTTTCATTTTCTGACTTTGAAAATACAACATGTTGTCAATCTTTCCATTTAGAAATTTTGTGATATATTAGTTGTTATTTTACAAATGAACTTGTCTAAACTATATTTTACAATGATAGATTCAAAAATAATTTAAATAATATTTTCTATACAATTTTATTTTCTCTTGGTTAATTTACCGCTCTGGTATCTGATACCCTGTATTTTGTTTTTCTTACAAGTCTTTTTTGGGCTTTGTATTTGGAAAAGTTGCTGAATGATATTTTCATAATTGCACATTTAATTTTCTGCTACTGAATTCTTCCCTTTTCAAAATTAACATTTAAAAGAAATTTCTAATTTAGTAACAATTTTTAAAATAAAAAAAAAATCTTATAAAAATATTGGTAATACTTTTAAAAATATATTTTTTGTGATTTGCACACTATCCAAATATCAGAAAATTGAATCTAATATAGCAGTATTGAGTATAAATTTTCAGGCCTTGTCATGGAAACAGAAACATAATTTAGTCAGGTATTATCTTCCACTATTTAATAAAAACAATAAAACCTTTCTACGTATGTATTCTTGCAAATGCTTTTAAATTTTTTTCTTAGGCTTTCCTTCTCATATTTTGTGAAACTAAATATAGATACTATGCCTCTGCTGTCCTTCTAGAGATTTAAATTTAAAAAATAATACATGCCTGTCTAGACAACCCTAAAATTGTTTTAGTTACTGATGTATGGATGACTGATAAATGTCATCTTTTCTGCCTGCAGTGTATTTTGAATCTAGTCTTTGACATTTGTCTATAGCTGACCTGTGTCTGCATTTTAGATTTACATGAAACATTTAAGTTTTACAACTCTAAACCTTTCGGTTTCATTGTTCCTACTCTACATCCAATACAATAAAACAATTAGATCCTCTACCATGTTTCTTCTTCCTCACATGGATGTTTTTAATTAAACCAGCAGGGAAGATTGTAATCAAACGAAAGGCAATGGAATTTACTTCATCCCTTACCTAGTGAAACAATTATTAAATTCCCTAGCTTCATATTTCTCATACCTATAAAATTAAATCTGCAGCTCTGCTAGAAAGGGTAAAAGGAAAAAAAAAAAAGCAGTCCCAAGTAATCAAAGCCTATAGGTCTTAGAACAATAATGCAAAATACATAACTCTGTTGTCTGGAAAATTGTTAGCTGACTCCTGTAGATTTCATATCAGTTTTCCTCATTTTTGCTTTATTGGGAAGGGTTCCTGTATTTTACACACAATAACAGAACAATACCCCTTAGAAATGTGGTTATAAGACCTAATTAGATTATTTTTGAGCCATGTTTTTATAGAATAATGGTTTACCTTGAGTTGACCCATGATTCTACTGAGAGAAAATGTTTTCCTCACTTATGTGATTTTTATAAACGTGAAATTATTAAGAACATGAATATGAAGAAGTGCTTTCCAGGCTGTATGTCTATGAGTCTGTTAGACATCTCATTACCCTGATATGCTGTGACATATGACATTCCCAGTTTTCACCTTTTATGCTGTTTACACTGCTTGGACAAGTTTAAAAATTTATATGAGTAACAATCATCATTACATTTCAAACATATGGAGAAAACAATTTATGGAATTTCTAGCCAATAATAAAAAAAAACGGAATTTGAGCAGTTGTAGAAGTGATAACTTCAGTGATATGAGCAATGATTCCCGACAGCCCTCTGTCTGACTTAGGTTTGTACTAGAGTTTTAGTTGGCAATAGCTAGTGATAAAGTGCTTCCCATGTGTGTACCTTGTTTTCAGCACTTATCTCAAATATATCAATATTTGTCTCCATTATCTGACTGTGCGATTAAGAGCAGAAAACCTAACATTTGTCACTATAAAATCCTTGACTCATGGTAGGCACTCTATGAATGTTAAATGAGTTAATGAATATTAAAAGAATGAATAAATATGGTAGCAGTTGGAAGGTGGGTTTTATGTTACCGAACCCAGTTCCCAATCTCTTTAACACTAAAATATCAAAATAAATAAATAAATAAATAAACACTTGTCAACTTGCAACAAGGTCTGAAGAAACCTGTCAAAAATGAAAATAAGCCACAGACAAAAGCCACAAAGACCCTGAAAAGAAAGTGAAAAAGATCTTTTGGATAAATACTATATTGAGATGAGAAAGGAGGGTGAAAATTAAATGATTAATAAGGACATAATTCTTGCAGTGTTTTTAATACAAATTTAAAGCATTAAACTACATTAATGGAAGGAACTTGATGAAAATTAGTCTGCATTCCTGACTTTGTGGTTCTTCCTTATGATTTATTTTGTCTGGATTCATATATGAATCCATGTTCTATAAGGAATTCTGGCTCTAATTTATGAAGTGATTTATATAGGCAGATGCAGATGACTTTGGCTGAAACTGGTGTTTGGTCAGGGATACAGGAAATGGAGTTCTATCTATAGTAAATGTACCCATGTAAATGTTATTGGAGTCCACGCAAATTTTGTAGAAATATAATTAATAAGATGATAATGATTTTTGAAAGCAACATACAAAGATAAATTAAGCTATCTTATACTGTTTCAGGCATGGGTATGGAAACAGAAAAGATAAAAGAAATCCTCTCAGAAAAAAAAATGTTCTTCAAAGGTGATATAGTGAATGAACTAAAATATAGGTGAATCCATTATTATGACGATCTTCTTCATTGATTTCCTCAGCTATTTTTTTCATGATTTTTTAAAAAATTTCTGCTTACTAACATAAATGGAAAATGAAGAAATCATTCCCCTCTAAAAAAAATACTAAATGCTCACTAACCAAATAAAAGGTAAGAATGCAGTTTGTTATACATACAATTGGATGTAGAGAAAACGAGATTAAATCATTTTTAGCATAAAGTTTGAATTACTACAATTCTTTTAAAATATCCCATCTTACTCAATGTGAGCTTTATAATGTTGAGCTATCTATTTTAAAAATAATAACATGTACAATTCAGAATGTCTGTATGTTTGAAGTTGAATGTTGCTCATGTTTGCTTAGTCCATCACATTGCAGAAAACCCAATTTAACTTGCAGCCTAAATAGGTAATTAATAAATTAAAAGATACAACCAATAAGTTTATCCAGAATACACTATGGAGAGAGATAAACTCCTGAAATATAAATCAGACTTTAAGATATCAAGGCTAGAATGTAAAGTTACTAGATATATCTAATAGATATTGTTAATTTTACTTTGGATATAGTGGGATATATCCCAGAAAATATGGGAGAAATTTGGACAAGAGAGATTGAGAAAAGGGAGCCCCAGCTTTGTATACAAAGTCTGTCCAAGTGGCTAACATCTATTTTCCATATGCAAATATCAGACAAGAAAGTTCTGATAATGCAACACTTCAGACTAAACTAAAAGATGACCTGCTACCCACCGCAGGTAGAATAGTACTGAGTGTGTGTCTAATCACGTTAATGACATACTAGGACAAAAACAGCAAGTCTTTGAAGGAAACTAACAGAATGCAGAATACTTGTTCTTATACCTACAACTGAATACTTAAAATCTAAAAAAAATATAATCCCAAACTTCTCAGTAGGCCAGGAACCTAGAAACTATGATCGATTCTCAAGAGATAGACTATCAACAGGGCAACCATGAGTTGACTTAGTTGTTTTCAACCCAGATTTTAACACAGCTATTGTAACTATGTGCATCGAGATAAAGGAAAGTACTTTGTAATTCAAGGAAAGATAATAAACTCTCAGCAGAGAAAGAAAAGATAAAAATCAGTTTTATATTTAATTGTGCCCTCTTTCCCCCCCCCCAAAAAAAAGATATAGTTAAGTTGTGACCCTCATCATTTGTTAATGTGAAATATGGTTTTTACAGATGTAATTGGAAATTGTCTACACTAAAGAATATAGAGGAATAAAAGTTAAAAAGAGACATATAAAATTAGAACAGAGGCTGAGGAACTATGAGACAATATATAGGATTAGCATCCCAGAAAGTGAAGAGAGAATTGGGTAATAAAAAAATATTTGAATAAACAATGGTTTAAAATTTTCCAAGTCTTTTGGTGAAAAATAAAATTTGACAAATTTTTGAAGGCTCAAGATATTTCCAATAGAAAAAGTATAAGGAAACCATGCCTCAACATATCATAGTCAAACTACTGAAAACAAAAGTTGAAGAAAAACCCTGAAAGCAGTCAGGAAAAACTGAAAGATCATATACAAGGAAGCCACAACTGAACTAATCAAAGACTTTGAACCATAAATTATCAAAGCCAAAAGATAGCAATGAAATAAAATAATCAAACCCACCGTTGAATATAATATAAAATGTCCTTAGATAATGAGATGAGGGGGGACGTCAGGAAAAATTAAAAAGGACACAAGACTCTATCTACAATGCACCTGTGCTATAAAAGGCAATTTTACAGTGTGAAGGGAAACATTTCTAAAATGGCACTTGGATGACTAGGAATTTAGAAAAAGTATTGCAATGATTATCTACAGGAAAAGTGATAGCACTATCCCCTGGGCTTATAATATACGCAGATGTAATGTCCATGGCAACCATACGTAAACAATTGTGTAGAGGGCAGTGAGGGAATGCAAAGTGACCTACACAGTCCCAGGACTACTGCATTGTAAATGAAGTAGTACAATATTAACATTCTGGAATGCAAAAAGTAGAGGATGCTTCTTCTAATCCTTAGAACAACAACTTTAAAAAACTATAGTTAGAGATGTGAGAAACAGTAAATAATGGGCTTTGCAAAAATTAGAATACATAAAAATATAGTGAATAAGCTAATTTTGAATTGCTGCCTTCTATCTTTGGAGCACTGTAATTTTATAAACAAATGCAATCAGGGGGAAAAAAGCCCCCAATTTTATACTTTGGGCTCAGAAAATTTAGATGGAAACATAATTCTTAGAAACACAAAGATGCCAGAAATCTAATTATTTCAAATGTGGAGGGAAAATTCTCACACTAGAATTTAATATCCAGCTAAATGATAATTAAGGAAAAATGGGAAAATAAAGACATTTTCTGACAGAGCCTAAGGGATATAATTTTAATGACACTGAAAGAAATATTAAGAATAAAATTTGTTCAGAAAGAAACTGAAGAAAGCCTATTGATATTTTTCAATAAATACTGACTACAAAAACAGAAATAATTATTATATTAGCAGGATAAAAAAACAAAGAAGAACTAAAGTATTAGACAACAATAAAATGAAAGAAGGAATTCAATGAGGAACTGTTTGAATTTCAGTTATTATGTGGCTTTATATTGTTCACGATAATTGAAGAGATATTTACTTTCTAACTTAATAAATGTAGGATGGAATTTAAGTATAAGAGTAACTAATAAAAGAATCCAAATATATTAAACATCATGAATATAAAAATATTATACTCCTTTATATAACACCAATTCCCATCTTACGGTGAAGCACAGAAATCATAATTCATTTAAAAAACTAAAAAAAAAAAATATCATCAATACACACACAGAGGGAGAGAAAAAGGAGGGACTAACTAGTGTAGCAATATGACCTAAAAGTCTGAAGTATTGTTAGGAACATAAGTTGTTACATCATGATAAAGTAAAAAATTTACCATAAAATATAACTAATTTCTAAAATCTATAGATACTTGAAACATCCAAAACAGTAAAACATAAAAATAATAAAGGCTACATAAATTTGATAAATGATAGACATGAATAATAAATTTGGAATTTAAGCTAACAGATTTATCTGTGTATATACAAACTGGACCCCACCAAATGTTTAAATGATGTAGGTTAAGTAGTGGGGAGGGAAATAAACAATTAAGAAACATATTGGAAATGACTAACTGCCATCAAAAGTCATCATTCTATGATGAGGGATTAAATTTCAAGTTTTAATGAGGTGAGTACAGGACTAAAGAAAATGACAAGCAATTTTTGTAAATGTAATAGATTGTAGAAATCATTATCTTAAGGGAAATGCAGACAATGTAAATTGATTACAAAGCTTTGGATGAATTTTTTAATGTGGCAGAGAGGGAAAAGCATAGGATCTACAATTAACGCATCTAGTCACAGCAAGACCATCAACAGTGTGGTTGGGGAAAACTTATAATTTGTTTATATTCCCAGAGATACTGTCTTTTTAGAGCGTTGAGTGGATGAGTCATGCTGTAAGAACAGAGCATGGTACAAAATATAAACTCTTTAAAAAATGATAGTCACAAATACTTAGTAAGAAAAACAGTGTTATATTAAACCTTTAAGGTTGATATGAAGAAATGCAAAATTAAAACTCAGTGTACCTCTTTTGAAGCTTGTGATCGTAAAATACTACAAGTATTAAATGAGTTAAGTACTTAATGTAGACAGTCAATTTTGATATTTACATGTCCCTTTATCTATATTTGCAATGTTATATAAGCACATACTTGTTTTGTTACAGTACTAAAGGTTTAGAGATCACTATTAAAGTAAAATAAAATTGGTAAATTATACAATTGTATATCCTATTTAAAAAGTTAGTGAACAATGTGTTGTGAATATTTAACATTTTCAATAGTTCACAGAATCCCAGAAGATAATGTTTAACAAAACCCATACAGAAAGAGCTGGGCATGGTGGTGTACAACTGTAATCCCAGTACCTCACAAGGATGAGGCAGGAGGATCTTGAGTTCAAAGCCAACCTTAACAAAAGCAAGGCGCTAAGCAACTCAGTGAGACCCTTTCTCTAAAATAAAATACAAAAAAAATAGAGCTGGGGATGTGGCTCAGTGGTTGAGTGCCCCAGAGTTCAATCCCTAGTACAAATATATATATATATACACATACACACACATACACATACAGAATGAAATATTGACTTTCAAGAAACGAATGTAAGTTGTGATGATAAAAGCTTAAAGGCACAAAAAGGCACAAAGACATATAATACAACTGAGTAACTTTTACTCCACCAACACATGTGACTTTTAAAGAGACTGCAAAAATTATAAATTAAGAATTAACAAAACAAGAGCTTACTTATAAATTTGCAAGCATTTTTATTGGGGTCAAGAAGTCAGCAATGAAAAGAGGGATGCAAATTTATTTATAGAGAAATCAGTGGATGTGAAAGGTACCTAGTGAAAGATATTAAGGATGAGCAATTCTGGACAACAATAATATTTCAATTATATTTATGCTGATGATCAAGGTGATTGAAGTAGTTGAGAAGACTCAGGTGAATATCAAACATAGATACTAAAATCATAGAAGTTAGTGAGAGAGAGTAGCATGGGAAAAGAAAAAGAAAAACAGTTCTTGTCCTGGAGACTCCAAATAAACTTTTGTAAAAATGAACCGTAAGTGGCTTTGAGGACATGTTAAGCAGATCACATAAAAATCAGCAGAAGTGAGATGCATGAGATGCCTGTAGTCTGAGATCTGTAGTTGGAGTGGCACATGGGACGTGGGGCGTATCTTCCTGACCCTAAGGATCAGGGTGGAATAAGGAGTAAACACTACAGTACTAAAGGGAAGTGGTAGAGTCAGAACTGCTGATTAAGACTTGGGGATTAAAAAACAAACAAACAAAAAACGGAAAAACAATTGCATAAATTCACAGGAGTCAGAAGAGATGGATGGCAGTTTGCTAAAGAATCCCTGCCCTGCATTTAAGACAAATGGTTTTAAAGAATTGGTCTCAGGGTGTGTGTTCACTCACAAGCAAAAGCATGCAAATGTACATGATAAGAAAACTAAGAACATGGGCTGGGGATGTGGCTTAAGGGGTAGCGCCCTCTCCTGGCATGCACAGGGTGCTGGGTTCAATCCTCAGCACCACATAAAAATAAAATAAAGATGTTATATCCACCGAAAACTAAAAAATAAATATTAAAAATTCTCTCTCTCTCTCTCTCTCTCTCTCTCTCTCTCTCTCTCTCTCTCTCTCTCTTCCTTAAAAAAAATTAAGAAATAGAAAAATAAAGACTGGAGTGTTAGTGACAGAAAGATATTTTATTTCTTGATAGTTTTTGGAATAATTTAATGAAATTTAGTTGAAGTAAAGGAGAAAAAGTGAATTTTCAAAAAGTATCAAAAATGGTTTACTGTTGGCATACTGTTTACATATGATATAGGTATTCCTAAAAATAATTCAATTTCAAGTTTTTATGTTCAACAATAAGCCAAGTTATACCCATCTAATTATATGGAGTTAATCCTTTTCATTTGTGGCAACAATTTTGTTTATATTTTTCATAAACACAATCTCTAACTTAAATTAATTATTTTCTCTATCTTCAGCAAATATAAATTTGTAAGTACAATTTGGAAAATACAAATTGAAATGCCATTGAAATTTGAAAGTGGGAATGTACAGAGCAGGATGAAGGAGGGAAGGCTAAGAGGGATTTTATAACTTAACCCACAGGTCACTATCACCAGTAAGAATAAAAAAAAAAACCACATTATACGTAAGAATGGTAAAACCTTTGTTGCTGCTGCTAAAGTTTTCTAGATCAAAGAATAAGTACACTACAGTGAAACAAATCTCATTTTGTCATGATTCTAAGATGGTGACTGGTGTCTCTGGTCAGGCTTCTCCTTCTGAGCATGGGAATAAAGAGTGAAACAGGTGTTTGGTCCACTGACTCTTAGTAGCTAAACTGATACCTCAAAGTTTTCAAAGTCATACACACACACACACACACACACACACACACACACACACATATACATACATATATGTATATATGTATATATTCTCATCTAAAAACTGAAAGATGACATAACATTATCAAAAATTAATAATCGCAATATTATAATCACAATATCTTATAATATTTTAGCTAGACATATTTAGCATCTGCCTTACCAAATGTATGACTTCGAATCTAATTTTTTTTTCATATTATACTTTGTCTGGAAGTATTTTTGTTTGTTTCTAAAGTTATTTTAAATAATCACTTCTGATGTACTTTCCATTACTTGTAAAAATTTTTTTCTCTTTTTGGAAAGAAAATGAAAACTTTCTTGGAAAGAATAATGAAAAATTTAAATGCAACATACAGCATTCTCAGTCAATAAGTCAACTTGGTCATAAATACACAGAAATGCTATACATACTACATACTTGTAGATCTATGTGAACTGTAGAATCAACCTGCTCTGTTTAATTTTTTTCATAAAAATGTATAAAGTCTTCAGTTCATTATGGCTCTGATGAATGTATCTGGACTAATTCTGAATTAGGTCTGCATATACTATTATTCTGGCTCTCTAGCATGTCCTAACTTATTTCTGCCTGCCTTGCCTATCAACAACACCAGTAAATAAATTTCCAGAGGATTATTTTCTGTTTGCAAAGTTTAAAGCTAATAAAGTAAAACATTAACCTTATAACCGTTAAAATAATGTTTACACAGTGTTTTTAAATCTCTACCTATTTCTGCCTCTACTAACCACTCTATGTGTCTATGAGGTTCATATAGTGCCAATGTGCCTGTCACATCTGACTAGGGACATTGGGGAAATCTTACTTCTAGGTGTTATGGCTGCCAGGAGTTCAGAGTCCTCCATGACACTTGATAGGATGCAAACAATTTCTACTACTGGTACCATCTGTGAAATTTTTTTCTTAAAATGTAGATGTCTTAGGGTGGTTTTGATTTGCATTTCTCTGACTGCTAGGGATGGTGAGCATTTTTTCATGTACTTATTGATTGATTGTATGTCCTCCTCTGAGAAGTGTCTGTTCAGGTCCTTGGCCCATTTGTTGATTGGGTTATTTGTTATCTTATTGTCTAATTTTTTGAGTTCTTTGTATACTCTGGATATTAGGGCTCTATCTGAAGTGTGTGGAGTAAAGATTTGTTCCCAGGATGTAGGCAAAAGCTATACTTCCCTGGCAGCCATTATGAAGTCCAACAACAACAAGTGCTGGAGAGGATGCAGGGAAAAGGGTACACTTGTTCATTGTTGGTGGGCTGCAAATTGGTGCAGCCAATTTGGAAAGCAGTATGGAGATTTCTTGGAAAGCTGGGAATGGAACCACCATTTGACCCAGCTATTCCCCTTCTCGGTCTATTCCCTAAAGACCTAATAAGAGCATGCTACAGGGACACTGCTACATCGATGTTCATAGCAGCACAATTCACGATAGCAAGATTGTGGAACCAACCTAGATGCCCTTCAATAGATGAATGGATAAAAAAAATGTGGCATTTATACACAATGGAGTATTACTCTGCATTAAAAAATGACAAAATCATAGAATTTGGAGGGAAATGGATGGCATTAGAGCAGATTATGCTAAGTGAAGCTAGCCAATCCTTAAAAAACAAATGTCAAATGACTGCTTTGATATAAGGGGAGTAACCAAGGACAGGGTAGGGACGAAGAGCTTGAGAAGAAGATTAACATTAAACAGGGATGAGAGGTGGGAGGGAAAGGGAGTGAGAAGGGAAATCGCATGGAAATGGAAGGTGATCCTCAGGGTTTTACAAAATTACATATAAGAGGAAATGAGGGGTAAGAGAAGAATAATACAACTGGAAGAAATGATTTACAGTAGAGGGGTAGAGAGAGAAAAGGGGAGGGGAGGGGAGGGGAGGGGAAGGGGGATAGTAGAGAATAGGATAGACAGCAGAATACATCAGACACTAGAATGGCAATATGTAAATCAGTGGAAGTGTAACTGATGTGATACAGCAATCTGTATATGGGGTAAAAATGGGAGTTCATAACCCACTTGAATCAAACTGTGAAATATGATATATTAAGAACTATGTAATGTTTTGAACGACCAACAATAAAAAAATGTAGATGTCTTATAGTTACATTTTGTGTTATATCAACAATATTCCTCCCAATGGCTATAATGATTCTTAAAAATAGACCAAATATTACTTTAGCATCTTCCTTAACAAACGTACGACTTACAATCTAATTTTTTTTATATTATACTTTGTCTCAAAGTGTTTTTGTTTGTTTCTAAACAAAACGTTTGTGTTTAACTATTCAACATTGTAAACATACATATTAAACTTCATCTTCTTTATAGAGCTCAGCACAAATATAAACATAATTTATTCACAGACTACATAAATATCCCCTATAATTAGCCAGAAAAAAATTAGAAGCAGTGGCATAAGAATAAATGGCAGTCAGACTTCTGTAAGATATTTAGTCACTATAAGAAGATGACAACTTGTTGCAGTTAGCCTGACAGTAAAATTGAAGACATATTTCATGTTTATCCAATGAGAAAGAATAGATGTGATAATCTAGAGAAGGAAGGAAAGATGTGTTATAAGATCTTCTTGCTGTTTTCTTATTGTTGGCTTGGGATTTGCTGGTTTTCTTTATTTTTTACAATATAAGTGATTATTTAAAAGAGTGCATATTCTTCTAGCCTCTGCCAAGTCTGCAATAATGAGGGTTGGACTAAGAAACCTAGGCACTGATATACCTTCAGACAAATATTATCAAAATACAGTTCACCTTTTTTGATAAAGGAAAATGTTGGCATCAACAAAGAGAAGAAAGGAAAAGGAAGAGTTGCTAGTGGCTGTGCTATATTGTCTTAAGAATTCATCTTCAAACTCCAAGCTCCAAACTAGCATTTTTCCACTTACCAGAAGACAAGAATTTCCTCAGAGGAGAATTGAAAATGACAGAAGGGACTAGGAAGCCAAAGCTCACTTATGTATTCCAATTTCAACCTATTTATAGAACTTCCATGGACAGAGTTCTAGGAAATTTTCTTCATCTCTCTTAAATTTCTAGTGGTGTTCTAACTTCTTAGAGAACATTGAGCAATTTCCATAATGATGTTCCCTTAACCTAATTCCAATATTTTAGTATTAATCTTAGTTGTCTAAATGTTGAGACAATTCTTACTTCTATGTCTTATAAACATTTATACATAAGATGCTTTTTAAAAATTCCTTTATCTGCTCAATCTGCAAATAGGCATTTAAAAAAATGGAGACTGAGGAGAGACAGAAGTAGTGTTGATCCCAAGCAAAATAAGTTCAACTTCTTATATTCATCAGAGAGTTCTTCCCCTTCCCTTGTCTCGGTACTCTTCAGCAATCCTCCACTTTTTTCCTCACACAGATCTCCATATCAGAACTGCTATTCCTGGCTTGATTTCCACAGGTTAATTCCTTCAGCTAAGAGTTGTCACAGCCTAGCCTACTCCCTTCGGTGTCATGTGTCTTCAGGGCAATAGCCATGGATCTGATCAAGGATGTCATAAGGGGAGGCAGGTGAATTCCTTAGAAGCTTGTTTGCAATTATTGAATTAATCAATACAAAGTTTAGACTGGACCAATCATGAGGTTGTTTCCAAAGGCGTTGACCTCTTCATTTTTTTTAAATATTTATTTTTTAGTTGTAGCTGGACACAATACCTTTTTTATTTATTTATTTATTTATTTTTATGTGGTGCTGAGGATCAAACTCACCGCCCCGCACATGCTAGGTGAGCACTCTGCAGCTGAGCCACAACCCCAGCCCCACCATTTCAAATTCTTTACATAAGGTCAGGTAGGAGACTAACAGAAAACTTCATTAGGTGATTCTTTATTTAGATAAAGAAACCAGACACCTGCCAAAAGGTCTCTACATGAATGTAGGTAGGCCATGATTCAGAGTCTCCTATGCATGTCATTTGCTGCATTTATGTTCTGGGAAAGTTAGGCAGCCTCTCTAAGCCTCAGTCTACTTGTTGTAAAATTTAGATATTAATAGTAACTATTTCATACAAGAATTTTGAGAGTCAAATGAAAGATGCAAATACAGTATTTAGTACCATGTCTGGGAAACAGAGGCATGTAATAAGTTTTACTTACTATGGCTAGTGTTATTGTCCCAGCAAGGATTAAAGAAGCTGGGATTCTGTTAGTTTAGTGGCATAATTCAATATATGATGTATTAAAAATTGCAGAAAACAAATTAAAAATTGTAAATTAATTAACTTTTGAGAGATTCTCAAACCCTAAGTTCTAATGACTCTATGATTCATATAGTTTTGAATTACATATTTGAGTGTGTCCAGTCACAAACAATTCTAAATATAAAATCAATGTGGTTTTTTTTTTCAGTTTTCTCTTTTTCTTGCAGATTTCTAACAGCTACCTGATAGAACTCAAAAACAATGAGACTAAAATGTCAATTTCCTCAGTTTTACTTAGGTATCCAATATAATAAATGTGGGGATGACTGTTTTATTGATGTTGAGAAAGTGAAAATAAAATCACCATTGAAAGAATTGGAGGTTGATGATTCTGCGTCACTTTAGGTGACATAATTGTTAAACATCTTCTCTTTGGGGATGTGTTTGCTGTTGAGTTCTATTGACATCAGTGAAGATACCTTTATTATCCACTTCCCTGACTGGATGTCGGCGCCATGAAACTTAGAAAGTGTTTCTGCCAGTACACAGCAACAATTTGATGATTTTAATGTTTTTGCTCTTTCAAAACTCAGACATTTTTTTTTTCTAAATGGCCAGAGGCAGTAATGCCAGACAGGCTGTCCGATTATTTGGTTTAAGAATCAAACTGAACTCCTAAGTCCAGTTATCATCTTTTTGACAGATTTTGAAACAGACCACCAGAGCTACACTACAAACTGTCAAAAAAAAAAAAAAAGTTGTGTTTCAATTCCATAGCTTCCCCAAGGCCTGGTTACCATTTGGTATTCTTAACTTACTTATTGAATTTTCACTCATGGAGACTGGATTTCTGAGAATTGTCAAACTGTTCTATTAGCAAGAAAAGCTGGTTTGTAAGATGGCAATAAAAACATGGCTCAAGCAGAATTATGCCGATTCACTAATTTTCACCTTTAACATGAGTGTATGTCATATTTGGACATGATCATTACTAGGCTCAGAATGATTAATTTCTTGAGAGTTATTGATGCAATGAGTAAAGGTAAAAGAGAACTGGGACTTCATTTTATTTTATGTCAAATTTAAACATTTGTCTCAGATCAACTGTGTATTGAAAAATTTTTTCACAATTTATGTTAATAGAATATAGTCACTTTCTAAATAGAGGAACCTTTTTATGCATGTTTTTAAAAAATGAGTGACAAACTAGTAATTTTGTTTTACACATTCTTGACATTTTGCTTTCAGAGCATTATTTACAGTTTCATATATTCCTTTCAAAATGTAATTTCAAATAAATACCAATTATCAGTGGCCCTAGAAATTTAAATAATTAAAGATTATAGATAATGAAGATATAACTTAAGGAAAGCAAGCCAAGGTTCCATCAATGTGACTAAATGTTAACTTAAGTTTAAAACAACAACAACAACAACAAAAGCAGAAAATCAGGTAAACTTATAGAAGTGCATTTGGAGAACATAACATAATCCTCTCATTTTACAGATATGTAGAAAGCTTCTCAAAGAAAGTAATTAACTTACCCATAGTATTTATAGCATCAAACCACAGTTATCCTGATCCCTAGTTCTGGGTGGTATGCCCATACAATTATTTAGCTTAGTCAAATCAGACTGATGTATGCAGCATTGAAGATAACTGAGTTCAGGTAATTGCCCACCGATCAGAACTTTTCAAAGACTCCCTGTATCTTGACATTTTTTGACCAAAAAAAAAAAAAAAAAATAGACAATTCAAACAAGTCTACAACCTGAAACTTTGCCTTTTCTGAGATAGATTACTGTAGAAACAAGTACAGAACAAATCCAGATAGGGTTTCTTCTGTTTTGAGCAACTTTTGTTTTCAATTAACTTTGGTGGGAAAGTAAAACTTTAATGGAAAGTTGAGTTTGGGGAGCTCCCTTCTGTATCTCAGTAGTTGATCTAGCTGGCAACAGTTTCATAGCATAACTATTTTTATGTATTTGCACATACACACATTCCAAAATAAAGAGAAAAATAAAAGAAATTTGTTCATAAGAAACTTCATGCCTGTTTGTATGCCACTTCCTTGTGGTATTTCTGAAGTTTTTTTCTTTAAAAATTCTTCTACTTTTGTGTGTGTGTGTGTGTGTGTGTATGTGTGTGTGGTGCTGGGGATTGAACCAAGGGCCTTCTACATGCAAGGCAGGTACTCTACCAACCAAGCTATATTACACTTTTATTACCAGCTATATTACCAACCAGCCCTTACATTTTTTAAGGATTATGAGCTCTATACTTTGAGTATAATATCTATATCTACAGTATCTTATAAAATCTTTCCCTTTTCATAAATAAGCAAACAATTGTCCAATATCCTCAACTTCACACCATGACCATAGGTGATAAAATACAGTGATAGGAAAAAAAAACAAAACAAAAACAATTATCTGGGCTGCTATATGGTTACCATATTAATATTCCCTGTCATTTTTATTTGGGATCGTGAATGATGTTCTCTATTGCTTGCTTGATATTCAGTGATACTAGGACTGTCCTAATTAAAATGTAGCAGACCAAATAAACATTTTGGAATATATAGTAATTTGGAATGCAAATTGAATGCAATGGCTTGCTTTTATATTGGTTACTAAGGTACATTTTATTATTTAAATTGGAGGGGACAAATATCTTGTGGCTATCTTGTAGTGATTTGGCATGATTAAGTACAACAGTAATTTTGTTAAGCAATACTCTGCAACTACTTTGTCTATTTTTGACCATTCTTCTCAGAAAAGGAATGGAAAAGACAGAAGAAGAAAGAGAATTTGCCTAATATTTATTTGTTGTCCAGTAGACTGATTTGAATTATGCTGTCTATGTCCGATAGTTACGGTCTCTCCCCTCAATAGAGATAGGACACATAATACATATATCCTCATGAAGCAGTTGGAGAGGTAAAATTAATTATGCTTAATTGACTACCTTTTTTAAAAAGCAATAAAATACAGCAAAGGCATGGTGTAATAAATTTTTAAGCTCATAAGAAAAGTACTGTTTTTATCAGTTTTTCCTCAATTATGATTCTTGAGCCAGATTATTACAGGATGCTGAGACACTGCTAAATCTGTTAATTTTGTTTGCTATGTAAAACAAATGTACAAAACACCCAGTAACTTAAACTCAGCAAATATACACTGGCTTCAAAGAGTTTTGCTGAGCAAAATGGACTTTCTCTTTTGTAGTTACTTGCTCTCAGAGTGTTGCTTTCTCTTTCTTGATTTCTCTTTTAGATCAGCAGCTTTGCTACTGTTTTTCAAAGGAAACTTTGACAGTAGCCTTGACAGTGTCTATAACTCCTAATTATTTAGTCTGTTACTCTTTTGAGACAGACTTCACTTTTGCAGATGGTTTTGTGGAAGATTACACAATTCTGCCTACTACTGTTTCATTATTAATTCCACCAGGGTTTTGAACATGTACCTGGGAAGCTTGCTTTCTAAATGGGTTACAGCATAGCCTCCAATCAGCTTGATAGCATGAGTGACCTGCAGTAATTCTCATTTATTTCACTTGAAAACAACAAAGTGCACTTTTGAAACTGTGTAAGATACTAGGCCAAAATAAATAGAAATTGGTCTACTTTAAAGAATGGAAACCAAAACAAAATATTTAAAAAATTTCTTCAGTCACTTACTGGTGTCATATATGCACAAATCTGGAAGAGGAATAACTAAGATGGTACTAGGGTGTTTGTATCCTTTAGGAGAGAAGAGCTGGGATGAGGTTAGACAATTTTGCATGGAAGGGTATGATGTTCAGTTGGTAGCCCGGGGCTGAAGACAATTAGTGAGGAATTCCCAGAACTTAGAAACTAGGCTTCAGCGGACAATTAACAATCAAGGCAAACACACAGGACTAGAAACAGCAACAGGATGGCTACCAAGTGGAATATTGAACTTGTGTAGGGCACAGTGAAATGCCATAAGGCCCACTAAGAAAGTGTGTACAAATTTGTATTTTTAAGGGGAGTTTGTGGAACCAGAGTTTCCTCATTGTGGATTGGCCTACAGGTGACAGGGGCATAGCAGCAGGCTGGCACGGTTGGCCATGTACTGATTGGAAATAGTAGCTTTTAACTTTTTTAGATACCAGAATTACTTTCTCAAATCCATGAGTTGCCTCTCTGAAACTCATAGGAGGCCCTCAAGATAACAGTGGACAGCTTCTTTCAGCTCAGGAGTGACCTCATTTGTCCTTCCTAGTCTCCATTCAGCAATGTGACCTGCCCTTATTTTACTTTACCCTAAGGTTCTTTCACATAGTTTTCTAAATTAGCCCCAAATTTATATACATTCAGACATGAGTTTGAAACTTAAAAATAAGCATTTGTAATAGAAAAGTATGGTTGAGTAATGTTCTCATCAAAAACCATGAGAGAAAATAGAAGATATATAATTACATTTATATTTCATAAGTAATGTACCAAAAAGTGACTGGGCCCAGGACTTCAGAGTAAAGATAACATTATCCTTACAGATAAATTTGAATAGCAAAATTGGGATAAACTTTTTAGTTTGAGGATAGCTTATGAATATCTTGCATAGCTAACAAAATTATGTTAACAAAATTAGGGACCAACATTTTCCTTGGTTAGCCAGTTGATGAAACGCTGAATCTAATAATTGTCACCTTATGTATCTTACCAACAAAATAACACACACACACACACACACACACACACACACACACACAATCATTCTAACATTCAAATTAGCTTCACATTTCTTCTCATTGGTCTGCTGTTTGCAATCTAAAATTTTAGGTAAGCCCTCAGTAAGTCTTAGTGTATTTACTGTTCTGAACACATACATCTATGAAAAGAATTTTGTTGTTCTTGTTGCTCAATTGTTTTGGCAAGATTTGAAACATCAAATTAACTTCACATTTCTTCTCATTGGTCTGCTGTTTACAACCTAAAGATTTAGGTAAGCCCTTAGTAAGTCACTTAATAGTCTTTTGTTATTGTTGTTGTTCCTTTGTTTTGGCAAGGTTTGAAACATCTGTGGGCACTTATAGAGATACCTATTTAAGCCAGTTAATACCAAAGCCAGCAGCTGCACCTTCAAGGCTCCATGACGCATACACCTAATTCTTAAGTACATGGTACATTAGCATGTAAGAGGCTTCTATAATAAACTTGAAATGCTTTTTCTTTTTTTCTCTGAGAAGATTCTTAAATTGAGGTTCTAATCATTTATAACATTTCTTTGTAGTATAGCATTTTGTTACTGTGACAAAAATACAACTTAGAAGAGAAAAAGGTTATTTGGGGCTCATTGTTTCCGAGGTTCAGTCTATGATTGGGTAACTCCATTGCTCTGGGCCCAAGATGAGGCAGAACATCATGGCAGAAGAGCATGGTGCAAGAAAGTTGCTCAGTTTGTCACAGCTGGGAAACAGAGAGAGTGTTTGAAGAGCCAAGAACAAACAAAATCCCTGCGGGGACATTCCCAGGGACCTACTTACTCTAGCCACATCCACCTGCCTTCAATAAATGCCCAGTAATACATTCAAGTTATTTATTAATCTATGGATTAATTAATCCACTCATGAGGAATAGCTCTCATAACCTAATCATTTCACCTCTGAATATTCCTGAATTGCCCAACATGTGAGGTTGAGGGGTAGACCTCATATCCAAACCAATATACTTTGATTAGTGTTATGTATGGTGTGGACTTTCAATGGAAGCTTAATAATACCAGATGATAGTGGACTGACAAATGCCCAAACAATGGAATATTAGAATCAGATTTGTTAATATTCACTCATTAAGATTTGATACAAAGCTATACCTGAGATGTTTTTTCTCTCCTATTTATTATGTTCAGATTACTTACTACCATACTTAACAGTTTTCATTGATGTGCTCATTACTTATTTGCTTCAGAAGGAACAATAGCACTGTGGAAAAGTCATTGAAACTGGCTGAGAGACCATTCTGAAGCATTGATCCATAGTTCATCATGTACCTGAACAAATATGGTATGCATAGTAGAGAAAATCATTTATTAATTTGCAATTTTCCATTGTCTGTCTCTTCCTATTAGTCATTTTTGCATTACTTTTTAGTGTCTCTTTCCCTTTGTCCAGGTCTGTGTTTTCTTCCTTTTCTACCTCTCATTCTCTCTATCTATCTCTCCCTCCTATCCTCCCACCCTTTTACAAACTAACCACAACTACTGTTTATACATTTACAAAACTGCATTCATTTCCAAATATTGACCTTTTATTAGATACTGTCTCCTCAGGTTCTCATGCCTTTTTGTGTACTAGGATCAGTTGTGATCCCCAGAGTATTTTTCTCTTTGCTTTTTTGACAGAAATAAAAATTTAACTCTACATTTTATCCTATTCTCCTCATTCCTTCTAGTTCCTTATTATTTTATAATTTTTAATCTAATATTTTCAAGTTTCCTTTCAGTAGCTAAGTTACATTCAAAATTTGTGTTATAGTCCTGCATACATTTTTACTGGATATAGTAATTTCACAGAGTTTTTCAAGCTCTTGGGTGGTTTAACTTTTATGAATGTCTTATATGACAGTGCCACAGTCTTGGCTGGGCACAGAATCACGAGCCACCACACAGCTTTGTAGATTCAAACAGCAATTCTTTATTCCCGAACTCACACTGGCCTCCACACACGTTCTGGGGCAATCCCAGTTCTGCTGCCGCCCAATTCACCTACTCCATGAGGCTTTTTTCCAAAATCCCATTTGAATCTCACGAGAACTCAAGGGGAACAAGCAGCAGGAACACCCTAATCCCAGCAGCAATAATCTTCAACCTCCAACTTCCCTAAAACCCCTATTGTCTTAAACCGGGAACGCCCTAAACCCAAGGACCGGGATACTTCCTCAAACCTGATCAGCTCTAAACCCGGATCCGCCTTCCTTGAGCAAGGTCACCTTACATGCAATGTCAACAGCGAAATCCATTTAACATGGGGTACGCTAGCAAGGAAATTTCGATGCGTCATTTCTACTTGGCAATGGCCCTCAGCATGACAGAAAGGGAAAATTAACAGAATTATGAACTGAACTATCTCTTGACTAACCACCTGATCATATACTGAATCTAATAATTTTTATCATACATATCTACCAAAAGAGCCTATAAAATTATCCAAATGTCCAAGTTAGTTTCACATTTTTTTCTCATTATTGTTTTTTTTGTTATTACCAACAGCACACTAAAAACACAAGTTAATATTCAATGCAGAAAATACTGCTACCAATACTATTGAGTACACAAGAAATTGCTGAGGATGTAGGAAGATGATGTACAAAAGAAAACAGAAATACTTATCTACTTGATTTTGCTGAAAACTTTTAAATGATTTATATACCACCATATAAGCTCATTTTTGTACATGTATGAACTATTAATGGAAGCCACATTTTTAAAAAATGCGACAATCTCATAGAGAATGTTATTTTTTCCATTAGAACTCAAGCTATTAAATCCATTATCCATTTTTGTTTCCTTGTCAATGCAATCTGTCTCTTTGCTTTGTTCCTATTAATGCCACATTGAAAAATTGAATCTGTTCCCTAAGTTAGTCTCTAACCTCTTTTATTATTTGAAAGAGAGTTTAGTGCTTGGAAACTTGCTCGGGGAAATAGAATTCCCTTCCTAAAATTTTCCATTGCACAAACATCAGTATTGCAAGCATGTTCACCAGTGAGCCCCTGGCTTGCTTTTGAAGAATTACTGAACAAAATGACTGAGGTAAATATAGGGCTTCTCTGAGGCTCAGCTAATTCATATGTTACAGGTGACACTGATCTCCTCACCCTAAATGAAAAGCCAATACTTTCTAACACTCACTGTATAAGGAGAGTGAAGAGGGGATTGTTTGTCTGGTCTATGCGCTTTGTAGACCTAAAAAGAAAAACCTTAATAAGTTCAGTGCCAGTTTCAGATATCTTCAGACACAAATTGGAGAGTAGATTCTGGTGTTTCAAATTATTTTATTTATTGCTTGACGAATTTATCTTTCTTCATCATACATAATTTGCATATATTGGCTGAGCTAATAATTTGAGTGCTGAGCATTGAATATTTACCCAGGATGAAGTAATCTGACAAACAAATCTATCCTTTTTTTTCCTTTCAGATGCATGAGAAAATTGAATAGACCAATGAGCAAATTTCAGCTTTCTCAGCCATCCTACTCTCTACCTCTGTCTCTTTGTCTCTTCAACTCAGTAGTAAATCTACTCTACTCTGGGTTTTCTCCCTACATCATGATCTGCAAAGTTGGAATGTTCCTCCAGGTAAAAAGGTAGGGTGACTGTGAGATTCCCATCACTTGAGTTTCTTTTTGAGACAGCACAGTCCTGCACTCCCCACTATCCATTGTTTAAAAATGTATTTTTTATGTACTTTGTTCAGTTTTCTTTTCTTTTTTTTATTTTTAATGAAAAGTCCATTCCCACTGACTCCCTTGTGACAAGAAGCATAAATCCCTACATTTGTCTTTGGATTGCGAACCCTTAAATTGAATTACAGTCTTCAGAGAGAAAGTATATGAATCATAAGCACACAAATTAATTTTTATAAAAAATTCAAGAAACATAGTCATGTATATAGCACCCAGATTAAGAAATAAAACATTACTGACATTCCAAAGCCCTGTACATACCTCTAAATGCTATAACCACTATTGACTTCTAACACCATTAATAAGTTTTGCCTATATTTGAACTTTCTATATAGTACATATTCCTTTGTGCCTGACTTATTTTGCTAAATGTCATGTTTTTGTGATAAATGTATTGCTGCACATGGTTCATTCATCTTATTGCTGCCTAATATTTTAGTCTCTTCTATTGTATACATACATCACAATTGGACACTCCCTGGTTTGCAGCTATTACTAATGGTGCTATGATAAACATTCCTGTATGCTTGTTGGAAGGACATATATACATATTCTATTAGGTTATATACCTAGAAATCAAATTATTGGATTAAAAGCTTCATTTAACACAAGTCTGACTGCAAAGTAATTTTCCAAAGGAATTTTTCTACAAGTCCATTAACAGTGTATAATATTTGTACTTGATCCACATTCTCAGCAGCATAAGGAATTTTCAGTGTTTTTCATTTTAGCTATTAAGGTCAGGGTGAACTAGTATTATAGGATAGATTTAAATTCCATTTACAGATGAGTGAGAATTAGAGCTGAGCTCTTCTTCATATATTTATTAGCTACATAGATATTCTCTTTTATTAAGTGATTTATAAGTTTTGTATATTTTATATTAGTTTGTCTCCTGTATTTTTAAATCAACTTGTTGGAATTCCTTGTATATTTCAATAGGAAATCTTTTTCAGATATATGCATTTCAAATATCTTCCACTATATGTCTTGTTTTTTCACAATTTCAATGATATTTGCTAAATTTTTGAAATTTTAACTCAGCATGTCAACATTTTTTCCAAAATTTTTAAAAACTCAATTTAAAGCATTGTTTAATCCAAGCCAACATTTATATTCCATGTTTACCTCTCTCTTTTTTTTTTAATTGAACTGCTGTGGTGCCTTACTTTTCACATCTCAATTTGATTTTTCACGAAGGTACAATTTTTTTTTTAAGTTTATCTTATCTATATGGGTATTCAGTTGATACAGTACAACTTATTTTAAAAAATCAACTTTTTGTCCATTGTCCTGAAGTATCACCTTGTGACTATATACTTGTGAATCTGTTTCTGGACTCTATTTAATTCCATTGATCTGGTTTCTAAAAAAAATTATGGTACAAACATCAGTGGTGCAAGCAGGTCACACCACTTCTGCATTCTTAATCTGTTTAATCTTTAAAAAAGATTATGTATATGGCAGTATAAATCTTCTATCTTTATTTTCTTCTTTAAGAATTGTATGGGTGCAGTGGCTATCGCAGGAGAGCGTGTGGGCAACTTAAGGAGACACTGTCTCAAAACAAAAAGGCCTGGGGATAAAATTTAGTGGTAGAGTGCTTGCCTAACATATCCAAGACCCTAGTCTCCATCAGTAGTAAAACAGATAAACATATACATACACAAAATTCATTGGCTGTTTTTGATTTTTTATATATATATCACACTTACACATATATATAGCATAGAATTTATATATTATAAATTCATACATTTATAAATCATGAACATGGGTACATTTATCTCCATCCTGATAACTATAGGATCTGTAGTGATGTCCTCTGTTCAGTCACAATACTGGACTTTTCAAAATAAACAGTTTGAGAATTTTTATTGATCTTGAAGAATTCATTGTTAGCTTTGGTGTTTTTCTCTAAGGTTCTTCTCTTCTTTTATTATTATCTACATACTAAACTTTAAATTTTCATATTGCTTTTCATATTGCTTTTTCCTCTTCTTCAAATTAAAGCATGTCATTTATTTTCTATTATTTCTTTAATAAATACACTTAAAATATAAGTTTATACCAAAAACTATTTATTCACAATATCTAAATCTATATTTAGAATATTTCCATTACCACTCAATTAAAAATTACCTAATTTCTCACATTATTTTACTAGAGATTTTTGAGAATTGTATTACTTAATTTTGAGACAGATTAATTTTATTATCATTTCAGAATTAATTTTAAAGAATTAGGGATAACTTGGCTTATTTTGAAATTTTAGATTTTTTAAATAAATAATCTCAGTAGAAAATTTTGCCAAATGGTTCAAGTACACTTGAAAAAAATGTTTTTTTGTTTGTTTGTTTGTTGCCAGGTCAATTGTTACATGTCAGAAAATTTTTAAATTTTTAGTTCAGACTTTCTTTTTATTACCAATTATTTTCTCCCTTTGGTTGATGAATTGTTGAGACAAATGTGCTAAATTCTTTCAGTATGATTGTAAATTTATCTTAATTAATTTTTAATTCAATCAAATCTTGCTTTTTTTTGTTTTGAGCCAACATTAAGAACTTCAGAGCAATTTAGATTTTATCATATTGATGGATGGATCATTTCTTCACTTTGAAATATTCGCTGTCTTTAACAATAATTCTTGCCACAAATTCTACATAATTATAATAATAATAATAATATAATTCTACATACACTTATATATTATTAATCAGACTTCTCTTTGCATGATATTTATTCCATTCTTTCTTTTTCCCCAATTCCAGGCCTTTTTAATGTGTATGTCATTTATAAGCAACAAACATAGTGTTGTTTGATTTTTTAGTTTGTTGTTCTTTTTATTTTCATTATTTTTCAATAAAATAATAAAAGTATTTTAATTACAGTATATTGTCTGTTTGTGGTACAGTATGTATAATCATACTCATCCATTTAATTTTATAACATTTATTTTACTGTTTGTTTTCCTACTACATCTCCTCTTTGAAAATTATTATGTATTTTATTCTTTAAAAGTAATCACATTTTATATTATTCTAGTATTCCATTAACTAATTGCTTAAACCTTTGCTAGAAAAACATTGAAATATGCATTACTGACTTTATATATGTATGGATGTATATAAATGCAAGTGTACTAATATGAAACTTTCTTAATTTTTTTTAGAGTCAGAGAGAGAGAGATTTTTTTTAATATTTATTTTTCAGTTTTCGGCGGACACAACATCTTTATTTTATTTGTATGTGGTGCTGAGGATCGAACCCAGCACCAGCGGGCATGCCAGGGAGCACACTATTTGAGCCACATCCCCAGCCCAAATTTTCTTAATTTTGTTTAGATAAAAAAGTTTTATATCACACATACATTTTCAGGATTTTTTCTATATATAGAATTTAGGGTGGACAGGTATGTGCTTGTGTGTGTGTGTGTACACGTGCACATGCAAATGCATGTCCACATGTTTTTAAAGATATCATTTTATCATGTTTTGCCTGCTACATTGTTATTGGAAAGTCCATTTTCAGTCTTACTTTTATTTTTGGAATGAAATATATTGACTTCTCTTGGCTACTTTTAAGATTTTTCTATCTTTCATTTATAAAATATCATCATGTTGTATATGTGTGTCATGTGTATGGTTTTGCTTTTCATTTTGTTTTTATATTTATCTTTCCTGACTCTCAGAGATTACTATCTCTGGGGTAGTGGTTATTACCAGCGTTGGAAAAATTATAAGCCACTATTTCTTCAAATATTGCTCTGTTCTGCTCTGCTCTCTATTGTTAGATTCAATCATTTCTTACATTTTTAAAACTAATCCATTAATTCCATATTTTTTAAAAATCAGTAATAAAATGTTCATTTAATTCTTTTTTTTTATTTTAAGTCAATTCTAACTTTTTGTTGATTCTACCTCCCTAATATGAGAAGGTCCGATTGGTCTAAATCTGGTACGGGGACACTAGACCAACAGCAGTAGGATTCCATGGTTTCTGTTTGCCATTAGAGGGACCTTAGCACTATGATCTTGCAATCAGGACAATCCTAACTTTAGCAAAAATCAATTTAAGGAAGGTTAACCTTTAAGAGCACTTAAGAAATACAATAACCCTTTTTCCTGTATGCAGCCTGAGGTAATTGATATGAATGATTTGCTGCTCTTTTGACCCAGAAAACCCCACAAAATTATGCAAATCAAGAAGTTCAAATCTTCATGTTCACTTTCATTACACCCACAAAACTGCATGGGCCTTTAACAGATATGCCACCAAGTCACTTTAGAGATGTGTACCATTCCACTGTTTCAGAGATGGAGTTGGGAGGTGCACCCAGATCAAACAGTGGGACTGGACACAAGGTGATTAGCCCAGAAGTACTAAATTTGTGGCCAAAGTTGATTATGTCAAAAACATTAAGTAACCTGAGGCAGGTATCTTATTAATAAAGGGATAAAAACTTATTTATGTAGATGTTTTCAACAAAGTTAATTATGAAATTGAATTGAAGCTGTGATTATATTCATTTTTTACTCTAATTGGTTCTTCAAACAGATATCCAATTCCAACTCTAGGGATCTTCCAACCCATCTCAGATCGGTTCCCTTTCTGTTCCTAGTACCTATCAGACTCGTATTTTTATTCCCTAAATTGGAAATGTACTACTGGAAATTGGTTCTGATGGAAATTCTTTTAGCACTGAATATTGTAAGAACAAACATTGACAATTCATTAGATCTGTGTATTCCTATGTGCCGCAGTCTTGGCTGGGCACAGAATCACAAGCCACCGCACAGCTTTGTAGATTCAAACAGCAAATCTTTATTCCCGAACTCACACTGGCCTCCACACACGTTCTGGGGCAATCCCAGTTCTGCTGCCACCCAATTCACCTACTCCACGAGGCTTTCTTCACAAAATGCTCTCTGAATCTCACGAGAACTCAACGGGAGCTCAGGCAGCAGGAACGCCCTATTTCCAGCAGCAATAATCCTCAACATCGAACTTCCCTAAAACCCAAGGTCTTAAACTGGGAACGCCCTTAACCCAAGGAGCGGGATACTTCCTCAAACTGCAGGACACACCCTAATCCTGGATCCTCCCTGGTCATTGAGCAGGGTCACCTTTCTCAAACACACATGCAAGGTCAACAGCGAAATTAACATGGGGTACGCTGGCAAGGAAATTTCGATGCGTCATTCCTACTTGGTAATGGCCCTCAGCACCTATGAATATTAGTATTAAAATTATATATATATATATATATATATATATATATATATATATATATATATATTTAGAGAGAGAGAGAGAGAGAGAGAAATTATTAAGAACTTGGAAACAGGGACTTGGAAAAACATGGTGGTGGGAAGGGAGTGAGCCACCTGTGCCCCCACGCTGCCAGGCCTCCAGATCTCGCCTAGTCTGAATATTCCATCTCCGAGAGTATTAGAGGACCCCTATCCAGCTGCTCTCCACAGAAATCACCAGCACTGTGACCCCACACCTCAGTGTTCAAGTAGGACATCTGGCATTAGAGCAGGACCTAAAGCCAGAAGTTCTAGCCCACGCAAGACTCGGTGAGCGCCTTAGCAGAATCACCTACCAACACATCTGCAGGTCCCCAAGACTTTGCTTCGCTCCCACGCAGGTCACTCAGCTGCTACCTACCCACAGTGCAACTCCATCGCCCAGCTCCCCCCACCTCAGCAGGTTCCCCCACCTCACCAGGCTCCCCCCACCTTAACCAGGCTCCTCCCACCTCACCAGGCTCCCCCCACCTCAACCAGGCTCCTCCCACCTCACCAGGCTCCCCCCACCTCACCAGAATCCCTGGCTCTGAAAGCAGACCGCAGCCATCTTGACTCAACATTCTCACCATATTAGCTGGGGGCAGTTCTCAGATCAGATGTGCAGTAACCCAACACAGCTGCAGTAACCCAACACAGTAGCTGCCCAACACAGGTGTGCAGTGCAAATAAAGACCTGCGCACGGGAGCCCTGGGGTGAGAGTTTTCTGAATTGGGAACTGCTGGGGGAGAGGGAGATTGGGCTAAAGTTTGGAGCCTAACAGAGAGACCAGGAACTGGGACATCTCCAGGCAAGAGAGGGAGAGAGTACCAGGTGCTCAAGTCATACCAGCGGTCCCCAAAAGAGACCTGTAAGTTGCAGTCTTTCTGCAGGAACTGGAGGGTGCCACTCCCCACATCCCAGTGCCCTGTGCCAGGACCAGTCTTCCTACCCTAGTTACCTCCACCAGCTGGAGGGCAAAGACACCACCTTATAACAGATGACACGACCTATTGGATAAGAAGAGAAGCAAGAAAGCTATGGATCTCTAAAGCTAGCTACAACCCTGGTCTCCTCCTTTGAGTTTTTTGTTGGTTTGATTGTTTGTTTTTTTCTCTTTTACCCCTCTATCCTCTGGCCCTCACATCCTCAACATATGAGAAACCAAGAACTTTGTATGAAATAGGACTTTGAGGACTGAGTCATCAGAATAATGTAATATAGAGGTGTTGTATATGCCCTTTTTTTCTTTTCCTTTTTATTCTTTCATTTTTCTTTTCCCCTCCAAATTTTACTGTTTTAACATTGTATTTTTCTAAATACATATGTGTGTTTGTTTTATGTACTCTACTGTCATCCCACCTCCTTGCCTACCCTAAATTACTTCCTATCTATTCTCTTGCAACTAACCCTCTTCATTAAATTTCTCCTTCACACTTCCTAAGATATATTAACTCTATATCCTCACATCCCACCTCCTCAGCATATCGACCTACGGCCCACTACCAGTTTATTGTCCACCATAGAAACTGTAAAACTTTTCACAAAACTACTAACTATATTTTAGATAATAATTGAATCCAACATTGCCATACATTGAGACTAAACTGTGAACGTCTTAATAACAACAAATTGTTTATAGGTGGTATATAGTTGATATTGGGATCTGCTAACATTGTCCTTCCCCACAAAGGAGAGGTCTTGAAACCCTACAAGAGCATTACAAACCTATAGGGTAAAAACAATAACAGTCTAGATCCACAGAGCTGGAAAGAAAGACAGATGAGCAACATGAAAAGACAAGGAAAAAAAGTGCCCCCAACAAATGAAGACACCACTTCATTAGAATCATTGGCAGCCACAGCAGAAGAAATGACAGAGAAGGAGTTCAGGATGTACATGGTTAAAATGATCTGTGAACTCAAGGAAGATAACAGAGCAAATACAGGCAGTGAAAGATCACTTCGATGAGGAGCTACATAAACAAATAAAGAAAGCAAAGGGTCACCTCAATAGGGAGATAGAGGTTCTAAAAAAAAAATAGAAATCCTTGAAAGGAAAGAAATAATAAACCAAATTAAAAGCTCAAAGAAAAGCATCATCACCAACAGAGTAGACCACTTCATCAGACAATGAAGACAAAATATATAATCTTGAAAAGAACATAGACCACACAGTGACAATGGTAAGAAACCAGGAGCAAAACATTCAAGAAATATGGGATAGCATAAAAAGACCAAATCTCAGAGTTTTGGGATAGAGGAAAGCATAGAGGTCCAAACCAAAGGAATGAACAACCTATTCAATGAAATAATATCTGAAAACTTTCCAAACATGAAGAATTGGAAATCCAAATTCAAGAAGCCTACAGAACACTGAATGTACAAAATCACAACACATCCACATCAAGGCACATTATAATGAAAATGCCCAATATACAGAATAAGGAGAGAATTTGAAAAGCCACAAGAGAAAGGATTCAGATTGCATATAGGGAAAAACCAATTAGGTTAACGGCAGATTTTTCAACAAAGACTTTGAAAGCTAGAAGATCCAGGAACAATATATATCGACCTCTGAAAGAAAATGGTGCCAATCAAGAATCTTGTATCCAGCAAAATTAAGCTTTATATTTGAAGATGAAATAAAAATCTTCCATGATAAACAAAAGTTACAAGAATTTATAGCTAGAAAACCAACACTTCAAAACATCCCTGGAAAAATATTCCATGAAGAGGAAACAAAAAACAATAATGTAAATCAGCAGAGGCAGGTAGTACCCTCAAGGAAAAACTAATCAAAAAAGAAAATCAAATCAAGTTAAATAACAAAAATAAACAAATATGGATGGGAATGAAACCATGTCTCAATAGTAGCCCTGAATATTAATGGCTTAAACTCACCAATCAAAAGACACAGGCTATCAGATTGGATTAAAAAAAGAAAAAGACCAAACAATATAATGCCTCCAAGAGACTCATCTGATAGGAAAAGACATACACAGACTAAAAGTGAAAGGTTCAAAAAAAATCATACCACTCACATGGACTGTGGAAACAAGCAGGGGTTTCCATCCTCATATCAAATAAAGTAGACTTCAAGCCAAAGTTAATCAAAAGGGCTAAAGATGGACATTACATACTGCTCAATACATACTGTATCAACAATACACTAACAAGACCTAACAATCATAAATGTATATGCCCAAACAATGGTGCAGCTATGTTAATCAAACAAATTCTTCTCAAGATCAAGAGGCAAATTGATCACAACACAATAATCTTGGATGACTTTAACACACCACTCTCACTGCTGGATATATCTTTGAAACAAAAGCTGAATAAAGAAACTATAGAACTCTATAATACAATCAATAACTTAGAATTAACTGACTTATATGGAATATTTCAACCTGTATCAAGCAGATACACTTTCTTCTCAGCAGCACATGGATCCTTCTCTAAAATAGACCAAATACTAGGCCACAAAGCACTTCTTAGCAAATACAAAAGTAGAGATACTTCCATGTATTTTATCAGATCATAAAAGAATGAAATTGGAAATCAATGACAGAATAAAATATAAAAACTACTGCAACACCTGAAGGCTAAATAATATGCTACTGAATGAACAATGGGTTGTAGAAGACATCAAAGTGGAGATTAAAAAATTATTAGAGGTAAATGAGAACATAAATACAACATATCAAAATCTCTGGGACACTATGAAAGCAGTTTTAAGAGAAAAGTTCATTGCATGGAGTTCATTCCTTAAAAGAAGGAAAAGACAACAAATAAATGACCTCACACTACATATCAAAGTCCCCCAGAAAGAAGAACAAATCGACAGCAAAAGCAGTAGATGGCAAGAAATAATTAAAATTAGAAGTGAAAACAATGAAATCCAAAAAAAAGGAAATAATTGGAAAAATTGACAAACAAAAAGTTGGTTCTTTAAAAAAATAAATAAAATTGACAGACTCTTAGCTATGCTAATGAAGAGAAGGAGAGAACTCAAGTTACCAGCATATGTGATGAAAAAGGTAATATCACAACAGGCACTACAGAAATACAGAGGGTAGGGGCTGTGGCTGTAGCTCAGCGGCAGAGCACTTGCCTAGCATGTGTGAGGCACCACATAAAAATAAAAACAAATAAAGTCATTCTGTCATTTACAACTACAAAAAATATTTTAAAAAAAGAAATACAGAGGATAATTAGAAATTATTTTGAAAACTTATACTCCCATAAAGTAGAATATATGAAAGGCAACGATGAATTTCTTAAGTCATACTATTTGCCCAGAATAAATCAGGAAGATATACACAATTTAAACAGACCAATATCAAGTGATAAAATACAAGATGTGATCAAAAGCCTACCAACCAAGAAAATCCCAGGACCAGATGGTTACACAGCCAAGTTCTACAAGACCTTTAAAGAAGATTTAATACCAAAACTCTTCAATTTATTTCAGGAAATAGAAAAAGAGTCAGCACTTCCAAACTCATTCTATGAGGCCAATCTCACCTGATTCCAAAACCAGGCAAAGACTCATCAAAGAAAGAAAACTTTAGACCAATATCTCTCATGAACATAAATGCAAAAATGCTCAATGAAATTCTGGCAAATCAAATACAAAAACTTATCAAAAAGATCATGTACCATGATCAAGTGGGATTCATCCCAGGGATGCAAGGTTGGTTCAACATAAGGATATAAAGAGACATAATTCATCACATCAATAGACTCAAAAGATAAGAATCATATGATCATTTCAATAGACGCAGAAAAAGCATTTGACAAAATAAAGCACCCCTTCATGTTCAAAACACTAGAAAAACTAAGGATAACAGGAACATATCTCAACATCATAAAGGTTATCTACACTAAGCTCCAGGCCAACATCATTCTAAATGGAGGAAAATTGAAAGCATTCCCTCTAAAAACTGGAACAAGGCAGGGATGCCCTCTTTCACCACTTCTACATAACATAGTCCTTGAAACACTGGCCAGAGAAATTCGATAGATGAAAGAAATTAAAGGGATACATATAAGAAAAGAAGAGCTTAAATTAGCATTATTTGCTGATGATATAGTTCTATACCTAGAAGACCCAAAAAGCTCCACCAGAGAACTTCTAGAACTAGTAAATGAATTCAGCAATGTAGCAGGGTATAAAATCAACACCCAAAATTCAAAGGCATTACTGTATATCAGTGACAAATCCTCTGAGAGGGAAATGAGGAAAACTACCCCATTTACAAGAGCCTCAAAAAAATAAAATACTTGGTAATCAACTTAATGAAAGAGGTAAAGGATCTATGCAATGAAAACTACAGAACCCTAAAGAAAGAAATCAAAGAAGACCTTAGAAGATGGAAAGATCTACCTTGCTCTTGGATAGGCAGAATTAATATTATTAAAATGACCACACTACCAAAAACACTATACAGATTTAATGCAATTCTGGTCAAAATCCCAATGGCATTTCACATATAAATAGAAAAAGCAATCATGAAATTCATCCGGAAAAATAAGAGACCCAGAATAGTTAAAGCAATCCTTAGCAGGAAGAGTGAAGCAGATGGCATCACTATACCAGAATTTAAACTATACTACAGAGCAATAGTAACAAAAACAGCATGGTATTGGCACCAAAATAGACTGGTAGACCAATGGTACAGAACACAGGACACAGAGACTAACCCACAAAATTACAATTATCTTATATTAGACAAAGGCACCAAAAACATGCATTGGAGAAAAGATAGCCTCTTCAACTAATGGTGCTGGGAAAACTAGAAATCCATATGCAACAAAATGAAATTAAACCCCTAATTTTCACTGTGCACAAAACTCAACTCAAAGTGGATCAAGGGCACTGCGCTGCTGCGGGTCTGGCTGGCGCCGGTGGGTGGGAGCTGAGTGCCCTGAGTGCACAGTGTGAAGAAGCGGCGGCACCAGCGTGGCTGCTGGAGACACCCCCGCCCTCGACTTTGGCGGCCTCCGTCACCCCTTTAGCTCTGTGCCCTAGGTGAGGAGGCCGGCTTGTGGGGTTGAGTGGCCTGAGCTGAGGGCGCCAAGAGCTCAGGGCGGCAAGGATGAGGGCGTTGATAGCGGTGGTAAGACGGCCTCAGCAGGCGGGGAAGATGAAAGGCCAGATGGAGTTGGGAGATGTAACACCACACAATATTAAACAGTTGAAGAGATTGAACCAGGTCATTTTTCCAGTCAGCTACAATGACAAGTTCTACAAGGATGTGCTGGAGGTTGGCGAGCTAGCAAAACTTGCCTATTTCAATGATATTACTGTAGGTGCAGTATGCTGCAGGGTGGATCATTCACAAAATCAAAAGAGACTTTACATCATGACACTAGGATGTCTTGCACCTTACAGAAGGCTAGGAATAGGAACTAAAATGTTAAATCACGTCCTAAACATCTGTGAAAAAGATGGCACTTTTGACAACATCTATCTGCACGTTCAGATCAGCAATGAGTCAGCAATTGACTTCTACAGGAAGTTTGGCTTTGAGATTATTGAGACAAAGAAGAACTACTATAAGAGGATAGAGCCTGCAGATGCTCATGTGCTTCAGAAAAACCTCAAAGTCCCTTCTGGTCAGAATGCAGATGCGCAGAAAACAGACAACTGAACAAATTACAAATGAACTTTCTTGCACTTGCTTGTCGCCAAATAAAAGAGAGGCCCATTGATTCCCTGCCCCTGTCCCCCGCCTTTCCTAAGTTTTCCTCCCTCCTTGTTCCTTTTTTTTCCTCATTTCTTTTCTTCCTCTAGAAGTTTTAATACTTTCAAAAATAATCATGTTTGGATTGTTTTAGTTTTTCTTTTTCTCCCTCTCTTTGTTTTTCTTTTCTTTTTTTTTTTTTTTGGTGTGTGTGTGTGTGTGTACGGTGGTTGTCTTGAAAGAAGGAGAAGGTAGATCTGTTTAGTTTCACAGTTAAAATGTATGGTCCCAAAATTTGGGTGTCAGATGATTTCAATTTTTTTTTCCTTATTTCCTCCTTTCACATTGAAGGGCAGAGCCTACAGATATTGTTTATTTCTAAAGATAAAAAGAAGCAGCAGCAATATCTTGTTCTGTAATTCATAGACAAGTTTAGTGTGTTTGTGGTACTCTAGGTTCTTAAAAACTATTTGTGGGATGTTAATCCCTAGACATTGCCTTCACTTCACCTTTAGTCCTTCTGAGCACTTTCTCAGGAGTTGGACCATTTTTATCTGCGTAAGAAATATCAAGTTTATTTAGGTTTTTAAAGCAATTTTTCTCCCAACTGATGGATGAGGCAGTTTGGGTAGGTTGTGTTATATTTTGATCTGAAAGCATTTGAGTTAAACTGCTTTTTTGCTAATGAGTGAGCTCTGGTTATTAGAAGATTTGTTTTTCTTGCTATTAATATTGGAGTCATTAGTTTTTAGAGTATGAGCTGGTGAAAAAAGCTTTTTTTTATTCTCCCAGCTAGAGATATGGCCTTTAACTGACCTAAAGAGCTTTGTTGTGATCTTTTTTTTTCCCCCAACATTTTTCCTTCAGCAAACCCAATAATAGTCTAACATTAAAAGTGGAGTTGATGTCCTTATAGGTCAGTATCCCTAAATCAACCTAAAGCAGGTGTTTTCTCGTAAACATATTTAAAAAAATACCTAAAAGGAAGCCTAGATGGACTGTGGCACAATAAATGCATTTAATGTCAACTAATGCAGGTTGTTAATTGAAAGTGTGGCCACTGAACATTTGATTGTATAGGAAAAAATATCTAAACAGTATTTTTGAGAATAACATAGCTATGCTATTGCTTATCTGTTGGAGAACATCCCAGATTTGCTTATACTCTACAATATTGAGTTTAAGGATTTGGGATAAGGGGAATTGTTAAACAAATTGCTTCTAAGAAAGATAGAAGCATAAAGTATTAATAATGCAGATATCACTGTGACCTCCTCTACTGACAGACTGGTTTTTGTCAGAACATTTTCTGACACGTAGAGAGTGGCTTTAACAGGTTGATAACTTTACGAGAGAAATCTGAAATACTTATGTTTTACTCCCATTGCCCCATCTTCAATATTTAGAATTTTTTGGTTTGTCAGTAGTGATGGTTCTAGAAATGCTCTCATTAGACTTTACAAACAATGCACAGGGCTTGAGTTTTCTGTCATTTGACTTTAAGGAAGTTTGATTCATAATATTGATCCTCATGTAAAATTCTGGTATAAAAGTCTCATGTCCAAATAGGTTAAATGACAATATTATTTTATAGAATGTATACACTTTATATCCTTAAGTTTTTATTTGTAAGTGTGAGAGTACAAAGTAAAATAGGCTTCCATAGTCTTGAGTGCCAAGAAAAATATAAGAAAGGAAGATGGCTGGTGAATGAATTTTTAGTGTTCTAATCTTAAATTAGTAAAAATGTAGAAAGACCACACTGTTTTCTTCATTATCAATTCCTTAAACAATCCAAATGTAGGCTTAGAAGAAAAGTTTAGCATTAAGCACCTTTACCTTTGTGGATAAGATTCAGCTTGCTCTTGACAAGAAAAGAGTGCTTGAGTTACAGGAAGTGTAATTAGTGTGAAGAATTCAGCCTTTTTGTAAACTTCCAGATATCAAAATAGATTTTGATATATAACTGAGTTTTCTGAGATGACACTGCCTCTATTTCTATATCCATTTCACCTGGACTTTCTAAGCAGTCCTATGAATGTATCCCTATATGTGGTTATCAAAAACCGAATAGCTGCCTCACGACAATTAAGTACTTGTTATTTAAAGAGGGAAAAATATTAAAGTTTGAATTGAGAAAAAAAAAAGTGGATCAAGGATCTAGGAATTAAAGTAGAGACTCTCATCTAATAGAAGAAAAAGTAGGCCCTAATCTTCATCATATGGGATTAGGCTCCAACTTCCTTAATAAGACTCCTATAGCATAAGAATTTAAACCAAGAATCAATAAATGGATGAACTCAAACTAAAAAGTTTCTTCTCAGCAAAAGAAACAATATATGAGATGAATAGAGAGCCTATATCTTGGAAGGAAATTTTTACCCCTCACACATCAGATAGAGCACTAATCTCTAGGGTATATAAAGAACTAAAAAAAAAAAAAAACTAAATACCAAAAAACAACAAAAAACAAAAACAAAAACAAATAACTCAATCAATAAATGGGCCAAGGACATAAACAGACACTTCTCAGAAGAGGATATTTAATCAATTAAAAAATATATGAAAAAATGCTCATCATCTGTAGCAATTAGAAAAATACAAATCAAACTACTCTAAGATACCATCTTACTCCAGTCAGAATGGCAGCTATCATGAAGACAAACAACAATACGTGTTGGCGAGGATGTGGGGGAAAAGGCACACTCATTGCTGGTGAGACTGTGAACTGGTGCAGCCAATCTGGAAAGCACTATGGAGATTCCTTGGAAAACTTGGAATGGAACCACCATTTGACCCAGCTATCCCTCTCCTCGGTCTATATCCAAAGGACTTAAAAACAGCATACTACAGTGACACAGCCACATCAATGTTTATAGCAGTACAATTCACAATAGCTAAACTGTGGAGCCAACCTAAATGCCCTTCAGTAGATGAATGGATTAAAAATTGTGGCATATATACACAATGGAATATTACTCAGCAATAAAAGAGAATAAAATCATAGCATTTGCAGGTAAACGGATGCAGTTGGAGAAGATAATGCTAAGTGAAGTTAGCCAATCTCCCTCAAAAAATGGCGAATGTTTTCTCTGATATAAGGTGACTCACTCATTGTGGGGAAGGGAGAGGGAACATGGGAGGAATAGAGGAACTCTAGATATGGCAGAGGGGTGGGAGGAGGCAGGGGGTTAGCAATGATGGTGGAATGTGATGGACATCATTATCCAAAGTACATGTATGAAGACATGAATTGGTGTCAACATACTTTATATACAGAGATATGAAAAATTATGCTCTATATGTGTAATAAGAAGTGTGATGCATTCTGCTATCAGGTATTTAAAAAATGAAAGTAATTAAAAATAAAAAAATAACTTGGAAACAGAGTAGGCCTCAGATGGAAGCACTGAGTGTCTTGGGTTCAGGCATGTGGTGTGCAGGATCCTGTTCAGGATGGGATGTCCTCACCATGGGACCAGTACATCTAAGGTAAAGAGAATGTTTGACCAGAAGGCTGCCTAAAGGGTGGAAAGACATTTCTTTTTTTGGCATGGAAATGTGAGTGAGAACAAGTTGGAAACATCTTTCAGCTGGAAACATTGCCCAGGGAAGTTCTCATCAAGTTTGCCAAGAAGTAAATGATGCTATTACAGAAAGCTAAATTGAGGTGTACAGAATTGGAGAAAGAAATTGAAGAACTCACATCAAAATCTGTTAATAGGGGACTGATGATATTATCAAAATTTGCTGCACAGTTTTCTGTAGCTGGCTTTTGGTTATGATCCTCTAGACTTCAACATTAAGCAGTGTAGATGTCAGGTCCCTGTTTGCTATAGTGTCTCATCATTCACTTTCTGTATTAACCATCTCATTTGCCTTCTGTAGCATCCCAAGAATTAATGCATGGAACATAAATTTGTGCATTGTCTTATATTTAAAAATGTCTTTATTCTACTCTGATGACTATAACTTATATAGAACTCTTAAATTTTTCTACATCTGCTTTTTGTTTTCTTAAACAGCGCAGTTGGGGTGTTTTGTTTTAAGTATTGTTTCACATAAGGAGTCCAGAAGCAGGCAGTCCCAGAGTTGCTAAATGGTGTCATCAGGACACAGCCTTTCTTAATCTCTGTGCTCCTGCATCTTCATCCGATAAACCTGGGAAACCAAGTGTTAACACTTGTAGTGTCTATAAACCAGACAATGAGGAAGAAATAATTGGTCGCAGAATTTGAAGGGGATGTTCTCCATAATATGCGACAGAACTTTTTGGAATGTTCATCTAGAATTATATTTTCATTCTAATTTTCCATTTTGTCTAAGAAAGGTCATTGACTTTTTGTTTTTACACCATTATATTAAAATTTCTGTTTAGGGGTTTAAATATTTCATTTTAAATAGCTCATTTTTATATCCAAATATTAATTTTTCATGTATCTTATTTCAAAATTCAACATGTTCTATATTTTAAGGAAATAAACTCATGCTGTCTTAGAGACTAATAAAGAGCTTGGAAACGTCTATGGAGCTTCAGAGGATCTAGAATACATGTCAACTTTCAGTAGGAACGTCGTGTATGACTGTATATCTCATTCACTGATGAAATTACAAGATCTGAAAGTGAAAACTGGACATCAGTAAAAAAGAGAAATTTATAGAAGATTTAAGAAATATACTTGGGAACATGAAAAATAGTACTAAGGACACTCATAACTAGTTGAAAAAGAATATCTGCTAACTATGAACTTAAAAAATATATTTTAGAGTATATTATTAAGAATAATTTTCCCTTATTTACAGCTCTAGTTTTATCACTCAGATATAATTTCAACTTTAGTGTAACTTCAAATATTACACTATCATTGCTTCTTAATTTTATTTTGCATTAGTTGTCATTCAGCAACACAGACTGCACTTGGAAGTGGCAAAGTCCTTCCAAATTGAAAGACTGCCAAACTCAAAGACTAGAGTTTTTTGGTTTTTGTTTTTTCGATTTCCCTTAATCCATGAAAACCTGTTTTATTGTGCTTTTAGGTGCTTCCAGGGTTTTGGTAGTTGGAGTACTCACCTCCAAGAATTTTGGTGCAACTTTCATAAGCACACTGTACACATGGGATGAAACTGCTAACACTGAAAGGTGACCTGATGTGGTATTTTGTGCATTGTGCTTTCTTAAAGTATGCTCTTTTGAAAAATACAAGCCTATGTCAGGAAAGGAGAGAGTAACTATTAAATGAATTTCTGAAACATTAGACTTTAGCAAAAGCTTGCTACATTTCCTAAATTCCTTAGAGTACATTTTCCATATAATTAATGCAAGAGCAAAGACTAGTGGTGCTTTAATTTGATTTTCAATATTGGTTTTAATTAGCTTTAAGAAGTTTTTTTAAAAATATTTTTGCATTTGTAAAAACAAGGTTTCCTATTTGTGTGTATATTCCATAACACAATAAGTAAATGTATCTTTGTAAAATTAATTGTAGTTGAATGACAACAGATGCCAGAAGAAAATCATATCAAGGTTTTATATTACCCCATATTGAAAAGCAACATTTATTTTGGGGAAAAATGACAAAATAACAACATTTAAAAATTAAAAAACACGTTTTAAAGCTAATATTTTTATCATTAAGTGTTAGCATTCATGCTGTATACCACAAAATAGAGATATGCAGAAAACATGGTCTTACATGCCTGCTCCCACAGCTCAGCTAGGCATTCTAATGGAGCATTTCTGTGGCTGTTCTGATCCTATGAAGAGTTTCTGCCTGACTTCACAGGCATTCCTTTGAGAAATTGGTGAAAAGCCACCACCACCACATAGCTATTTCATCTTGCACACTTGCAGAAAGAACACTTCCAAGGTCTGCCTCTTGCTCCCTTCAGAGCAATGCCATGAGCTTTTGCTGGGCTCATTTGAACTGTGGCTGGAGTAACTGTCAAGCACTTCACCAGAAAGCAGAAAGCAAAATCCCAAGATGGCCAGAAACAGCAAGCCTATGGAGATAACCCCAGGCTCATTTCCTTAATCCATTCTGTCCTCAAAAGTCTCTGAACCTGTAATGGGAGGAGAGAGGAGCCTTCACAGCTTTTTGAGATGCTCTCAAGACCTTTCTTCATTGACCTTTTGCACAGCACTTGGATACTTATTTTTGGTACCAGGGATTGAACCCAGGATCACTTAACCACTGAGCTACACTCCCAACCCTTTTTACAACTATTTTTTTTATAAAGAGTTCATGCAAATGAAGAAGTGCCACCATTTATATATATATATATATATATATATATATATATATATATATATATATATATTTTTTTTTTTTAGTTTTCGGCAGACACAACATCTTTGTATGTGGTGCTGAGGATCGAACCCAGGCCGCACGCATGCCAGGCGAGCGCGCTACCGCTTGAGCCACATCCCCAGCCCGTTTTTACAACTATTTTATGTAGAGACAGGGTCTAGCTAATTTGGATCCCGTTTATCTGGGCTATTCTCTTTAGGTAGTGGTTGCTGAGCCTGTCTTTTTCCCTTTCTTTTTCTTACGCTTTTTCTTTGCTCTTTCGCAGCTGGACAGTAAATTTTTCCAGCTATCAGAATTCTCCTCCTATTTGCTCCAAGGTGGCACTGAAAAGTCCAAAAGCACCTATGCAGTACCTGAATGCTTTGCTGTTTAGATATTTCCTATGTCAAAGAGTATAATTGCTTTAAAATTCTGTCTTCCATAAAGTTCTTAGAACATAAATACAATGCAGCAAGATTATTTGCAATGGTGTAACAAGTGTGACCTTGGCTTCAACTTTCAATAGAATAGTCCTCGTTTCCATCTAATACCACCTCTGCATGGCCATTACTGTCACACTTTTGATCAGCTTTCTGGTCACCATCACTTAAACAGTCTCTCAGTAGTTAGTTTCCCAGTCTTCTCATCTTCTGAGACCTCACCCAAATCATCGCACTCCCTTTACAGCAATATAGGCATGTTCTTTATGTGTTTTTTAGGATTTTTTGTTTGTATGTCTGTTTTTAGTTTTGTACCAGGGATTGAACACAGGGACAATTAACCATTTAGCCACATCCCAAACCTCTTTTTAAATTTTTCAGTTTGAGACAGGGTATCACTAAGTTGCTTAGGGCCTTGCTAAGTTGCTGAGGCTGGCTTTGAACTTGAAATCCTCCTGCCTCAGAATTCCTAATCACTAGAATTACTGGCTTGTGCCACTGCACCCCAGTGAGATAGACATTTTCTATCCTCTTTCAATTTCATGGATTATTACCAAATTTTTGTTATTTCTTCTCTTCACTTTTATTTAATAGTTTTCCTACTTTTTAAAGGTAGAAGCCTATATTGATTCTGATTTTTTTCTTGGTACTGACAATTAAACCCAGGGGTGCTTTACCACTGAGATAGTCCTCAACCCTTTTATTTATTTATTTATTTTAATTTGAGATAAGGTCTTGCTAAGTTGTTTAGGAACCTCACTAAGTTACTAAGTAAGCCTTTGAACTTGCATCCTCCTGCCTCAGCTTTCAGACTTGCTGGGACTACAGACATGTGCCAACATACCAAGCTGATCTTTTTTTCTTTCTTCCTTTCTTTCTTTCTTTCTTTCTTTCTTTCTTTCTTTCTTTCTTTCTTTCTTTCTTTCTTTCTTCTAATCAGTTATACATAACAGTAGAAAGCTCTTTGATTCATTCTACACAAATGGAGCAGAATTTTTCACTTCCCTAGTTGGGCATGGAGTAGAGTCACACCATCTATGTAATCATACATTTGCCTAGGGTAATGATGTCTGTCTCATTCCACTGTCTTTTCTACCCCTTTGACACCTCCTCCCCTCCCCTTTGCCTCATCCAAAGTTCCTCTACTTATCCCACACACCTCTTCCACCATATGGATTAGCATCAATTTATCAGAGAAAACATTGGGCCCTGTTTTTTTTTTTTTTTGAGATTGGCATATTTCACTTAGTATAATATTCTCTAATTCCATCCATTTACCTGCAAATGCCATAATTTTATTCTCTTTTAATGCTAAGTAATATTCCATTGTGTATATATACCACAGTTTCTTTATCCATTCATCTATTGAAGGTCATGTAAGTTGCTTCCTCAGTTTAGCAATTGTGAATTGTGCTGCTATAAACATTTAAGTGGCTGCATTACTATAGTATGCTGTTTTTAAATCTTTAGGGTATAGACTGAGGAGTAGGACAGCTGGATCAAATGGTGGTTCCATTCCAGGTTTTCTAAGAAATCTCCATAAGCAGTATGGTTTCCATATTGTCTGCACCAATTTGCAGTCCCACCAGCAGTGTATGATTGTGCCTTTGCCTTTTCCACCACATCCTTGCCAACTCTTACTGTTGCTTGTATTCTTGATGACTGCCATTCTGACTGGAGTGAGATGAAATCTTAGAGTAGTTTTGCTTTGCATTTCTCTGATTACTAGAGATGTTGAACATTTTTTCATATGTTTGTCAATCAATTGTATTTCTTCTGGGAAGTGTCTGTTCAGTTCCTTAGCCCATTTACTTATTAGGTTGTTTCTTTGCTGTTAAACTTTTTTGAGTTCTTCATATATCCTGGAGATTAGTGCTCTATCTGACATACATGTGGCAAAAATTTGCTCCTCAAATGTAGGCTCTCCTTCAACTCATTGATTGTTTCTGTTGCTGAGAAGAAGCTTTTTAGTTTGAATTCATCCCATGTATTTATTCGTGTTTTTTTTTTTTTTTAATTTCTTGTGCTTTAGGAGTCTTGTTAAAGAAGTTGGGGCCTAATCTGACATGATGAAGAATTGGGCCTACTTTTTCTTCTATTAGGCACAGGGTCCCTGGTCTAATTCCTAGGTCCTTGATCCACTTTGAGTTGAGCTTTGTGCATAATGAGAGATAGGAGCTTAGTTTCATTTTGCTGCATAGGGATTTTTAGTTTTCCCAGCACCATTTGTTGAAGAGGCTATCTTTTCTCCAATGTATGTTTTTGGAATCTTTGTCTAGTATGAGATAAATATATTTATGTGGGTTTGTCTCTGTGTCTTCTACTCTGTACCATTGGTCTACATGTCTATTTTGGTGCCGATACCATTCCACTTTTGTTACTATTGCTCTGTAGTATAGTTTAAAGTCTGGTGTTGTGATGCCTCCTGATTCACTCTTCTTGCTAAGAATTGCTTTGGCTATTCTGGGTCTCTTATTTTTCCAAATAAATTCCATAATTGCTTTCTCTACTTCTATAAGGAATGATGTTAAGATTTTAGTTGAAATTGCACTGAATCTGTATAGTGCTTTGGGTAGTATGGCCAGATTGGTCTTTATTGTTTTCTAATATGTGTGTTCAGTGCCACAAATTTCCTTCTAAGTACTGTTTCTTCTCATCTCACAAGTTAAGTTATATTTTCATTTTCATGTACTTAAAAATTGATTAAAAATAAGAAGAAATAAAAGAAACCTATTTTCTCTTTCCATTATGTAAGGAGACATAAGAAATTAGCATCTGCAACTCTGAGAATTGGTCCTTCCAGGGCCCAATCATGCTGGTGTCTTGATCTCAATTTCCAGCCTCCAGAAGTATTTTATTATTGTCATCCTATTCTCCTGTAAAAGCAGGGACTATGGAGACATAAAGTCATTCTCTCTTTTCTCACCCCTGCTGCTATATATCCCATCCAATAACAGCATCAGCCACCAGACAACATTTACGTTTATTATTAACAGCTACTATCAAAGTCTGTACTGCATCAGACCTTCCACATTGCTCCACTTCTTAATATCCACCCATTTCTTCCCCACAATTAATGGACCTATCCGCTTTCATTTTTTTCCCTCCCAAGCATAGTGTCCTTGTGTTCTTTTCATTCATGTTTGGGTCAACTTCTACCCAAACAGGCACAGAATTTGAAAACCAAAATACACTGTTTTCTTCTACCTGAAGATGTGCTTATAAAGCAGGTAGATATGACCATTTGAAATGCTGCAAACTGTAGCACTTTATTCAAAGTTACTGGTATATGCTGGCAGTTATTTATTATTTAGCAAATAGTCATTGAACATCTGCCAAACACTACATTAAGTAGTAGTTATATAAGACTGAACAAGAAAGTATTTCTGCCCACAAGGAATTTGATCTAAATATCCTTTAAAAAACACCAGCTCAGCTGGGCATGGTGGCTCACACCTGTAATCCCAGAGACTTAGAAGGCTGAGACAGGAGGATCACAAGTTCAAAGCCAGCCTCAGGAATTTAACAAGGCCTTAAGCATCTTAGTGATACTGTCTCAAAGTAAAAACAAAAAAACTCTGGTTCAGTGGTTAAGTGCTTCTTGGTTCAATCACTGGTATGAGGAAAACAACAACAACAACCCACTAAGGATGAGCTCATTTGTGTAAGCTATATAAAATTGTATAGATATTATGGACAAAAATAAATTTATATTGAACATTTTGTAAATTATACAATCCATTGCATCTTGTTTGAAAATTAAGCTTTAAAATCAGACTTAAGGAAAAATGAAATTTATAAGATAACCCTTTATGCATTAAAATCACATTAAGGATTATCAGATACTCAAAAAGATACAGTACCCCTGAAACAGAGAATTGCAAATGAAAAATTCCCTTCAGATTCTCTAGGAGCTATGCCACTGAAAGGCAGGTGAAATCTCCTTTATTATTAAATTTGGTATTTACTTCCTTCCTTACTGAGCAAAAACATTAAAGTTCAAGTAAATCTGTGTCTCAGCTTTGTAATTTAAAAAAATTTTTTTTCTTTTTTTTCTTTTATTCCTTCTCTAATTCCTTCCTTTATGTAGGCCCCCAATTTCTGACCCATGTTACTTTTCCTTTATCTGAAGAACTTTCAATATTTCTTTCAAGGAAGGCCAACAGACAATGCATTCTCTCAAATTTTGTTTGAGTGTGTATTTATCTTTCTCTTTTTGAACAGTAACTTTGTAAGATACAAATTCTAAATTAATGAGGATTTCATTTCTGTCAACATTTGAAATATCTCTATACCCCTTTCTTGTTTGCATGGCTTCTGGGCAGTCATATGTAAAATTTATCTTTGCTCCTCTGTTAGTAAAATGGCTTTTTGGAAGGTTTCTTTTTTTTTTTCCCCTTTATTTTTGGTCTTCTTTAGTTTAAATATAAAAAGCCTAGGTATAGTTCTCTTGGCATTTTTCCTGGTTGAAATTTTCTGAGCTTTCTCAGTCTGTTCTTTGGTACTTGACATTAATTTGGGGGAAATTCTGTCATGATTACATCGAATAATTCTTCTGCTCCTTTGTCTCTTCTTCTTTTGTTATTCCTTTAATATACATGCTACATTTCATGTAATTGTCTCATTATTCTTTCATATGCTCTTATATTATCTTGCTTTGTTCTTCAGTCTTTTTTCTCTTTGTTTTTCAGTTTAGTTACTCGGTATTGCGACTGACGAGTCTTTGCTCAAAGATTCTTTCCTCAACCATGCCCATATACTATGGAGCCCATCAGAGGCATTTTTCTTTTCTGTTATATTGTTTTTGTATATTCAGTAATTCTTTCTTAAAATTTCTACCACTGATCTTATATCATTCAAATGTTCTTGTATATTGTCTACTGTTTTCATTAGAACATTTAGCATATTAGTCATAGTTGTTGTAAATCAAACTCTATTCCTCCCAACATCTCTGACCTATCTGTGGTTCTGTTGCTTGGTCTACCTAGTCAAACTGTGTTTTTGCCTGTTACAATGACCTGAAATATTTCATTGAAAGCATCCAAATGCTTTATTGGATCTAAAACTATAGTAAATAGTAGCAGAAATGTCAGAGGGATATTTCTATAGTTCTATGATTAGTTCTTAGTTTTATAGTAAGCTTATGACATTGGACTATGAATTTCACAAATGCTTCTTAATCCCCACTCTTTTCAAGGATTGCTTGAAAAAGCTAGAGTTGAATATTTCCATTCCCCACACATGGAAACCCAGAGCAAACTGGAACTGAGTATTCTCTTCTACCAGGTCAATTAGATACTGATAAAATTTCACTAGGTTTGACTCTGGTAGAACAGTTTCTGTTGAGGGCAGGCCTTGTTATGAACAGAGTGCTCTAATGTTTTTCACAATGATTACATCCCCTGCCTCCATATCTATTTCTGGTTAGGTCAAACTTTGTTGCAAGAAGAAATTTCAAAGAAGAGATGACAATTTATATTTCCTTTGGCTTTCAATTCCATAAACTACCATATAATTTGGCAGTTATGAAAAAAGAGAGAGAGAGAGAGAGAAAGAAACAAAAGACTAGGGTACAGCTCAGTGGTAGAATGCATGCTAAGCATGAGAGGGGCTCTCTATTCAATTTCAGCACCAAAACAACAAGAGAGAAAAGAAAGAAAGGGGGGGGAGGCAGGGAGAGAGAAGGAAGGAAGAAAGGAATGAGAGGGAAGGATAAAAAGAAGGAAGGAAGGAAGGAAGGAAGGAAGGAAGGAAGGAAGGAAGGAAGAAGGGGTGAGGGATGGAGAGAAGGAAGGAAGGAGAGAAAGAAAGGAAGGAGCAAAAGAAAGAAGAAAGAAAATTGATTCAAGAAAGAGCCAGTAAAGTCTCCCTGAAGAGGTGTCTGAAGAGTTGTAACATGAGCTGTTACAATGTGTTCACCATATGAATATTATTCTAAGCAGGAGGAAAAAAACATAAGGTCAAAACCTTGAATTCCAATAAGCAACATAGTAATGAGGATAATGAAAATGAGGATGAGGATGGTGACGATGAGAGTGGATGAAGGGGGTCCAAAGGGAAATGATGAGGTTGGAGAGAGAATGTGTATTTTAGGTAGGGCTTGGTGGGGCATGAAATTTACACTGCACTCTGACTAATGAGAAACAATTTGAAATGCCAAAATCATTTAGGTTTCCTTATGATACGTAAATCTAAATTTCCAATAGAACATTTCTAATTCTAACTAAACATCTTAGTCCAATTTTATAGGTTGCCAAAGTATTTTGTTGTGTTAAACAATTAAAGGAAAATCCACAACTACCTCTTTCATAACATGTATTTAAACAAACCAAAGTATTTTCACTGATGAATTGTAAATGAAAATGTAATTTAAGCAAACATAAGCATTTTAAAAATATATTGCCACTAATTTTTTTTCTGTTCAAATACACAACACACATTTCAAGAAATGATTTTCTCAATTTTTGAAATAGTTTTCCAGAGAAGGCCATTCTCTCTCTGCATCTGATCTTATCTGAAATCTACCTGGGAGTCAGGAAACAGTCTTGGCCCCAGAGTGAATTGCTGTGAATACTTGGCCAGATATCAAAATCCATGTAAGACAAGCACTTTGAGCTTTCTGCAATTACAGAAAATTCCCAACCTGTAAGAATCAGAGTTATTCTCATTTATAGCACTCTTGAAATTGCACCTGTGTAATTATTTATGGCACTTAGAGCAGCAAGAATACAGATCATATCACACAGACTGTCTGTATCTTAAGTATTGCCACATGAAATTTGAACCCCTGGCTTGTGTCCTTGAAGTGATTCTTGCTACCTGTTTCAGGAATGTCATTAGTTCCTACACAAGAATTAACCACTTCCTTGATCTCTAGCCTTGCCTTTCCAATCAGGCTTTTCTTATTTAACCAAAAATGGAAGTACATGTGGCATGTTCCCTTTTAAATTATTAATTACAAATTAAAAAAAAAAAAACTCATGCTGCAACTGGGCATGATGGTGCACACCTGAAATCCCAGCTGCTCAGAAGGCTGAGGTAAGAGAATCCCAAGTTCAGAGTCAGCCTCAGGAGCTTCGCAAGGCCCTAAGCAATCTTGCCCCTTGGCAAGATCCTATCTCAAAATAAAAAATACAAAGAGCTAGGGATATGGCTCAGTGGCTAAGCACCCCTGAGTTCGATCTCTGGTACAAAAAAAGAAAAAAAATAGATATAGATAGATAGGTAGATAGATAGATAGATAGATAGATGATAGATGTTACACAACTTATTTGTTTTTCACTTCACGGTTCAATAGTTATGATGTTTATAGTCAGTTTTATAAGCTTTTGGTCAGTCATTCTTTGGGTAGTTTAGGTACCTATTGCAAGGCTTAACTCAACTATCAAAATAGCAGTGCCATATATTAGAGTACCTTATGAAATCTATGTAACTTGTTTAAGGAATTATTTTATATATTTAAACTATGATCAGTATCAAATTATAAGAATCACTTTTTTAATGATGAATATAATTCAATAATTTATTTAACTGGTAAAAAATGGATTTGTTAGTCCAAGCTCTTAAAATTTACCTCAGTGCATTAGTAAGATGATTTACCATAAATGGCATGTTTCAAAATGATATTTGAAATAGAAATTCCTGCCAAATATGTTCTGAGAAACAAATGGAAAGAATACATACAAGTAAAAACAAACAAGACAACTATGGAAAATTTGCATTTGATCATGATTTTGATAACTTATTTCAATCAAATGTAGCCATGAAGATAAATACTTCTCATGCAATATTAAAATAAATTTTAAGATGTTATTCCTACATTGTAATGTGCCTTTTCTATTAGTAGATTTTTTAAATTGATCTTGAAGTCATAGTTTCATCTGTGATTAATCTCTGTAACTATTACAGCTTCATTCTCATGGTTCTGCAGCTGTCCTCTTATTGATATCTTATTTTTGAAAATATTTTCCCCATGAATTGATTGCAGTCTATTCACAATTTTCCTCAAATATCACATTCTCCATGTCTTTGGTTTTATTTCCCTCAATCAAAAATATATTTCCCAATTCTTTCCAATATTGTCAATATCCAAATGCTATTTATAATCATAACTCAAATAGTATATCCTCTATTAAGCATCTCAGTATGCATACTCAAAAATAATTGATCTTGCTCTCAGGTTTCATTGTTTGTCTCTTTAATAATAATGACAATTTCTTTTCTTTAATGCTTACTGACTAACATATTCCATGAAAAGCACATTTTACAAACTTTATCCATTCACCCTAATAACAGCATAACTGATGGTAGTACTGTAAATAATCCTTTGTTTGTTTGTTTTGTTCTACTTTGCTCTGAAGTTTATACTCTGGAAGAACTTCTGAAGACCTTTTCAGGTGTTGCAAACTGGAATCCACATTTAAATCTAGGCTAAGACTGAATTCTTAAATTCTAAGGTACCCTGTGTCCTAACATTTTCTGTATTCTCTAATATGAATATTAATAAAGTGTCAATCTTTCTCACTAGATTTCAAACACCTACAAAACAAAAATATGTCATTTATCTTTGTGCTTCTGAGCACATCCTACTTAATGCATTTCTTGACCATAGCATGTACAAAATAAATATTTGTGAAGTATTAATGATGCTTATATTAAAATTCCTCTTGTTTTCATTTTTTATTCTAGAACTACTATGATTTATTGGAAGAATCTGCCAAGAAATATAGAGGCAATTCTATGGGGATACAGTAACATAATATTTTATGCTACTGAAATATCCAGTTGTGTATCTTGTGATGTCATGAATGTCTTTTCTTTAATGGTCGTGGCCCTGGGTTTGATCCTCAGCATTACCACCATCAGTACAACACAAAACTTCATTCTTTAGACAAAACAGTTCAACTCTAGACAAAAATCAGAGTTTTTCTAAATAAACACCACTATGGGTTTTGAAAGGCACTTCTGATCCTATTTATCTGCCACTTAACTGTTCACTAAATCTTTGTATTTACGTTGAATTCTTATATAGTGCAAGCATAATGATGATTTATAAATAAAAATGACTTATAATTAACTTAATTCATTTCTTTTACTGTTATTATATTAGGGCAAATAGGTTTTAATTTTTTTCTACATTATCACTGTACTAAATCTTTGTTATTCCATAAGTTTTTTTTTTTTTTTAAAGAGAGAGAGAGAGAGAATTTTTTTTAATATTTATTTTTTAGTTCTCGGCGGACACAACATCTTTGTTGGTATGTGGTGCTGAGGATCGAACCCGGGCCGCACGCATGCCAGGCGAGCGCGCTACCCCTTGAGCCACATCCCCAGCCCTTCCATAAGTTTTTTAAAAAGTAAAATAAATAGACAACATCAAACTAGCATTTATTAAGCTACCTGTGATTCTAATGTCTAATACAGGCAGGAGAATGACAAGTGTGAATGATATTTCAGATTAAATGAACGTGAAAATGTCTGATATACTGTAAGAAGAAAGTTAAATAAAATCACTTCTTATTTTAATGCTGCTTTTGCCATATAAAACTATAATACTGTGTTGCAAGATACACTTTTATAAAATTTATATTCTAAAAAAGAGAACAGAAGTTGAAATCAAAAATAAGTAAGAGATAGAATTCTGTCTCTGATTCCGCTGCTGCCAGCCTGAGATCGCCTAGAGGTCTTCTTTCTGGGCTGCCACAGAAGTCACTGCGAGCTGGGAGTGACTTCTCTTTTCTAGGCACGGCTTCAGTTACATCATATGAGAATTCCCTGGGTACCTCTGTGGTCGCTGCTGCTGAACCTGAGGTCTTATGTCAATCAACCTACGCTTGTGCCACTGCTGTCATTACTGCTGCCTCTGATTCCGCTGCTGCAAGCCTGAGATCGCCTGGAGGTCTTCTTTCTGGATGCTACTGCCACAGAAGAAACTGCTGCCCTGCAACTGAAGAGGACACTGCTGCTGACCCCTGGAGATCACCATGACATGCTGCCCCCACAGCTGCAGCCACAACCGCCTGCTGCCAACAACCACCCAAACACCACCACTACCACAGTTACCACAGCCTAGAGGACTGCTTCGGGGAGACTCTAGATTTGGTTGCATGTTGTTGCACCCATTTTGTGACACCAGGTAGGGCCTGGTTGCCAGCAGGTCTACCACCATGAAAGCCTCTGTCTGGGGACTCCAGCTGGGACATGCAGGTCCAGTGTTGAGGTGCCTGCAGGTTTGGAGGCCCCTGGGGGCCTCCTGCTGAGAGTGCTGGTGGCTCTTGTCTTGCTGCTGCATCTGGGAGTTGCTCCTTTGCATGAGTGTATTTCTGGTGGTCTCTCTGCAAGTAAGAACAGCACTGAGATCTCGGGACTGCAGCGTGGCCGAGCCTGAGGTATCTGAAGCCCAGATCAGGGGGATAGAGACTGGGTTTGCAAGAGCTAATCTAGGTTTGGTAATCTCAAGAGATGTCAGAGACAGACAGGGCTGAGAAACTGTTGAACACTGACAGAGACAGTTCAACTTTCCAGAAAGACTTATTTTATTTTTTGATTCACTAATCTCTCTACCATATTTGGAACAGGATGTTTTTTATGCATCAGTGTGTGGAGGACAATGATATATGATTGGTGTTTTGCATTTCTATTGTATTCTTATGTTTTTAATTTTTCCTCTGTTCGTATTCTTCCCTCTCTTGTTTATTTTCTTTCCAACTTTTCTCCAACCAATAGTCAATCTCTGTTGTCTACTCTACCACTCTTCCTGTGAATTTTTATTTCTAGCTTCTCTCTTCCTCCCTTGTGAATATTGCATACTACACTACCTCTGTTCTCTCATCCCATTTGAAATTCTAAATCATTTTAACAAATTTTCTGTTTATACTATAGATAGTTATTGAACTCATCATTTTGGTTCAATGCGAGAAAGCAGTAGATGCCTTAGTGGGAGCTGTTAGTTTCAGGCTATGTATCTTGTTCACTGGGTGCTTTTGATATTAGTCTTACCAGTAAAGGCAAAATGTTGGAAACCTTCATGGACGCTAAGGTTAACAGAACTTATCCTGCCTTAGATCCATACTTTTAGGTGGGAAAACACACCAACAACATGAAAAAACAAGGGAATAAAGCATTCTAAACAAACCAAGATGCTTCAACAACATAAGCCACTGATCAAACAGTAGAAGAAATATCCACGAAGGAGTTCAGATTGCATATAGTTGAGCTGATTTATGAAGTAAAGGATAATATAGTAAGGTTACCATAGTAAGTATAGTAAGGATAGTATAAGGAATGAAACCAAAGGAAAAAATACATGAAGTGAAAGACCACTTCAATAAAGAGTTAGAGATTGTGAAGAAGAAGAAAAAAACACAGAAATCCTCGAAATGAAGGAATCAGTAAACCCAATTAATAATTCAATGGAAAGCATCACCAACATATTAGACCACTTGGAAGACAGAACATCAGAAAATGAAGATAAAATATATAACCTTGAAAGTAGAGTTGAATATGCGAAGGAGATGATAAGAAGCTATGAATAGAACATCCAAAAATTATGGATTAACATGAAAAGACCAAATTTAAGAGTTATCAGAATAGATGAAGGAACAGAGATATAAACCAAAAGAATGCAAAATATTTTCAATAACATAAATAACAGAAAATTTCCCAAATCTAAATAATGGAATGGAAGATCAAATTACAAGAGGCTTACAGGACACCAAAATTAAAAAAAAATACAGCAGACTCACACCAAGACACATTATAATGAGAATGACTAACACAGAAAATAAAGGTAAAATCTTAAAAGCTGTGAGAGAAAAAAAAATCAATTTACATATAGGGGGAAACCAGTTCGGATCTCAACTGATTTCTCAGCCCAGACCTTCAAAGCTAGGAGGTCCTGGAATAATATATTTCAAGCTTTGAAAAACCATGGATGCCAACCAAGAATTTTATATCCAGAAAATTAAGTTTCAGATTTGAACATGAAATTAAAACATTCCATGATTAAACAAAGAATTCACAACAAGAAAGCCTACACTACAGAGCACTCTCAACAAAATATTCCATGAGGATGAAATGAAAAAAAAAAAGTGAAAACCAGCAAAGGGAGGATCTACACTAAAGTGACATTCAACCAAATGAGAAAGTAAAACAAATCAAAAACCAAAAGTAAATCAAAATGACAGAGAATACAAATCATATCTCAATAATAACCTTGAATGTTATTTGGATTAAAAAGCAAGACCCAACAATATGCTATCTTCAGGAGACTCACTTCATGGGCAAAGAAATCCACAGGCTGAAGGTGAAAGGAAGGGAAAAACTTATCACTCATGTGGATTACGTAAACAATCCATTCTCATTTCAGATGAAGTAAACTTCAAATCAAAGTTAATCAGAAGAGACAAAGAAGGACATTTCATACTTCTTAAGGGAAGTATATATAAGCAGTAAATAACAATTATAAATATGTATTCTCCAAACAATGGAGCAACTATGTACATCAAACAAACCTTTCTCAATGTCAAGAGTCAAATAGACCACAGTACAATAATATTGGGTGTTGGGGCTGGGGATGTGGCTCAAGTGGTAGCGCGCTCGCCTGGCATGCGTGCGGCCCGGGTTCGATCCTCAGCACCACATACCAACAAAGATGTTGTGTCTGCCGAGAACTAAAAAAATAAATATTAAAAATTCTCTCTCTCTCTCTCTCTCTCTCTCTCTCTCTCTCTCTCTCCTCTCTCACTCTCTCTTTAAAAAAAAATAATAATAATATTGGGTGACTTTAACACACCTCTCTCACTATTGGACAGATCTTCTAAACAAAAACTAAATAAGGAAACTATAGAACTAAATAATACAATCAATAACTTAGACTTAACAGACATATATAGAATGTTTCATCCATCAATGAGCAAATATACTTTCTTCTCAGCAGCACATGGTTCCTTCTCTAAAATATACCATGTCTTATTAAAACAAAACAAAATAAAACAAACTAATCCTCACATGTTAAACAAAAATTAACTCAAAATGGATTGTAAAATTATGAAATGTTTACAATAGGTGAATGGTTAAATAAACTGTGGTATATCTTAAAAAATAAGTAACAGACATGAATTAGTGAGAACATTTCAACTACTAAAAAATTGAGTCATTTTTAACTATTTTTATTTTCATTTACAAAAAATAACATGACAAATACATTATATAATTAAAATAGATATAATTATCTAAAAACAATTCATCGTATTTTTTGTTGATCTTTACTAATGAAATATAATTTTAAATTATGACTATCATCTCATTTAGAAATCACAATTGCTCATTTAATTATTGCTGGGAACTCTTTTCATCTTGGAAATTCGGAAATGCATCCACTGTGATCCCTGCTCACCTGGGATTTACTGTAATTTGCATTAAACAACAACAAAGAAATAAACACTATAAATAGAAGTAAGTGGAACAAATGGTGTGGCAGGAAAAAAGACGATGAGAAGCTTGTAGAAAGATTCACAGAAGGGTTGAGTGTGACACATTAACTGAAATCTTGAAGGACCAGTAGAAGCAAGTCAGTAGATCAAAGAAAAGGAGAAGGCAGAATAAATAACCTGTGCAAAGAATGAAGCTAGACATTTGTTATGTGGGACTCTTCCATTATGAAATCCTTAACTACAATATTTTCTTCTAACCAAACTCAGGTCCAGCCAACTTTTCCATGTTAATTGCTATTTGCAAACATCTGTAGGTGAGGCTCATCCATACTCAATATCTATGTTTTTCCCTCCTTCATCTATCCTTGATACTGTAGTTTTCCTGGAAATGAATTATAATCAGGACTGTTTCATAGTTTTTCAGCATTTTGGCCTAAATGTTTCTCATTGTGTTACTTTATAAATTGGAATTCTGATGGCAGTGTAATCTATACTTCATAAAGCTGATTTTTACTAATTTGATTTTTTGATGACACAAAATTCATATTTTGATGAACTGCATTATTAAACTATTTTTAATGATATACAAATGAATGATCTATATTGTTTGAGGTTGGATTTCCTCAAAATTAGACTCTGAGATTAGTATGCTGAAATGGTAGTCAAATTGCATTCAATGACAGTATGAATACACTCAATGTGTTGTCTTTGTTTTCTTCTGACTCAGTGAGGACTGTTTCTTCTCCTCTCACTCTATGAAATTAGAATGTATCTCCTATACTCTATTAAAAGAGATATTAAAACTGGTTTTTTGTATTTTAAAAGATGGTTTGAGGGCTGGGGATGTGGCTCAAGCGGTAGCGCGCTCGCCTGGCATGCGTGCGGGGCCCGGTTCGATCCTCAGCACCACATACCAACAAAGATGTTGTGTCCGCCAAGAACTAAAAAATAAATATTAAAAAATTCTCTCTCTCTCTCTCTCTCCTCTCTCACTCTCTCTTAAAAAAAAAAAGATGGTTTGAAATAATTTAAATAGTAACTTCTAATGTAAATTAAAATATGTATTTTAAAAAATATTGAAGCTGGGGCATAGCTCTGTGGTAGAGCGCTTGCCGGGTATACAAAAGGCAATTACCAGCACCAAAGACAGAAAAAAGAAGTGAAAAGATGTGGGTGGGTTCTGTCATTGTAGAAAGTTAGCAGGTAAGGTCTGAAACTTAAAAAGAGAAAAAGGTATGATATAAACGTGTTTTTAAATTATGAAGAAAAAAATACCAGACAAAACAGCTCCAGTATTTGAATGCTATTATGGCAGAAGAGAACATGGTAAAAAGAGGAGTCCCAGGAAACAGGGTTACAAGTTTACATTACAAACCTTAAATGCAATTTGTCTTTTGCATGATACATGCATACACCAGATAATAGTAAAAATAAAATAAAATAGTAGAAAACTATAAAAATAAAATTTGCCAGTCCTCATGATATAGAAATTTCATGGAAATTTTAAATATGAACAGAAGGTACCAGCAATTAAAACATCTAGGTTCACAATTTGTGTGCCAAAGGATCCACATACAGAGATTAAATCAATTTAGGTGGTATATTTTAGTTACTGTGACAAAACCAAAAGGCAAGCAAAACTACACAATAAAAGCATAAATGTGAGAATTGTCTCTTCTATTGTCATCCAATTCTGCAATTATTTAAAGATATGCTAATTTTAAATTTTTCCTTGACCTCTAGCAACTAGTGTTAGACTCCATATAAATTAAATTAAATCACCATATAAAAGATATTATCAGTATCTAAAATTAAAAAATCACTTCTGATAATTAATTGAAACACTCCATTTCAATTATTTTTTTCTCAGTTTTTATTTAGAAAGTTCAAACAAAGTATCATAGTTTAGAAATACTTTAATTTCATGATAATTTAACATTTTAAAAAATCTACTTATTTTTGATTTTCAACAATGAAATTTATAAAAATAATTTTATATTTATAAAATGAATTGTTATTTCACAATAAATTATTCATTTCTATTACCTAAAAAACTGTTTCATATAAAAGCAATAAATTTCCTCATCTATATTTTTAAATATGCTGAAAACATCAGTTCCTCTTTTTCCAGCATTTTTGGCAGTACAGTATATAAAAATATATTACAAATTCCCTGACTGTAGTTATTAAAACAAAAATCATTAGTAATAATTCCTAAGGCAGACATGTTTTCTGTTTGTGGAGAAATTAGAGCCTCACTGCGATCAAATTTTAATTTTACATCTTAAGGGTGTTTGTTATGGTCTGAATGAATGTGCCCACCGGCAAACCGGAAATGCAAATGCTAATACCACACCAATGTGATTATTAGGGGTGAGGACACTGGGAAGTGGTAGGCACCGAAGGTTGAATCTTCATGAATTTTATTAGTGCCCTTATAAACGAGGCCCCAGAAAGTTCCCTCTCCCTTCCTCTTGTGAGAACAAGCAAGAAAGTGTGCCCTCTATGAATTAGTGCCATGATCTTAGCTTCCCAAGGTTGAGAAATGTGGGAAATAAGTTTCTGTTGTTTTTAAGCTGCCCAGTTTATGGTATTTTGTTATAGCAGACTAGCTGGAGTAAAAATATTTAAATATCACCAAAAAAAAAAAAAAAAAAAAAAAAAAGCTGGGCTCAGTGGGGCAGGCCTGTAATCTCAGAGCCTCAGGAGGCTGAGGCAGGATGAATTCAAAGCCAGCCTCATCAATTTATGGAGACCCTAAGCAATTTAGCAAGACCCTGTCCAAAATAAAAAAATAAAGGCTGGGATGTGGCTCAGTGATTAAGCGCCACTGCCTGGGTTCAATACCTGGTACAACAAAACAATAATAATAATAAAATGAAATAAAAAGTAAACAAAACCAAAAATGTGTTTGTATTTTATAAATAGAAAATAAAAATTCCTATTCATGAAATATACACTCAATTAAATGTTCAAAAAATTAGAGTTAAAAGACTTTTCTCTCTCTCTTCCTTTTCCCTCTCTCACTCAATGATATATTTTACAGTTTTACAAGGGTAGCAGCTCTTGATGAATTATTATTGGTTTTATTAAATCATTGATAGGTTTTACATATCAGTTTTTTTCATTCAAAGAGTTCAACTTTCCTTTAAGAGCCAATGAGTTAGTTAACATTAATATAACCTTTTTCTTTGTAGGGTAAGTGATAGCTATGAAATCATAATCTTAAAAATGTTGAAGTGCCCTGAACTAAACAAAACAAAGCATTTGATTAAATATCTTACAGTTTGGAATACTCTTTTTTTTAAATTTCTTTGTATATATAGTTGATAATCACTCAACCAGTTTTCCCTGCTTCAGCAAGCAAGTAGTGAGAGACAGGAAGAGAGAGGAGTCCTGCTTCATGAGCCCATTCTTAACCGTTTTAAAATAAACTTGTGCTATTGGTACCAATTTTTCAGGGCTGTATTCCTCAGTCTAGAATTAAACATTCAGTATATTCTTGAGCTGCTGAATTTTTGAAAATCTGCTAAGTCGGCAATTCCAATTTGTTTTTGCTCTCATCAAAATCTATCTGTTTGTGAATTTCCTTCAACACTTTAGGGGAAAGGCTCTCATTAAAGAATACAAATGATTTCTCATTCAGTTACAACAATTTCACACTCATTGCTGGTGGTCAATCCCAACTCTGTTGTGTGTATTTAAATACCATGCTGTAAGGTATACATTATTACTAAAGTCAACTAGAGCTGGGTTTGCATGTAGATCTCTTATTCTTTGGGTTTATGAACTTTGGTTATATTCCTTGAACCCTCAAGCTAAAGGCTTCTTTATTTTTAAAAGAAATGGTAATACCTCTCTTATAGACTTACCATGAGAATTAAATGAGGCACATGTATGGTAGATGGCTCATTTATCTCCCAGTTCAGTTCTCCCAGAGATATCCAGCATTAGCTGGAACAGGCTTCCCACACAAAGAGGATTCCCCTGGCCTCCCTGGGTGCAGGTTTGTGCTAATTTCTAGTCAATGGATGACTATTGCTAGATTGTTTGAGGAGAGAGAAATAAATGTCTCTCTTGGTTTAAACATTGTTTTAGGGGCATCTTTGTTACAGTTTAGCTTATATTCTAACTGATATCTTAGACTATATCTTCAAACATAGATTTCAAAGAGTATACAGTTATTCTTAGAATGGCTTTTTATAATATTCTGAACTTCAGAACCGTGAACCAAAGACATGCTTGTTAGCCACAGAATGCCCATAAGTAGTGATTCTTCTTCAAATAAATGTCCTCTACTCTATAGTCACTGCTTTATTTTTCTAAATCTGCAAGTTTATAATTTATAAAAAAAAAAACTGGTTCATTTCATATTAACCTTGGATTTCTGATCTGTTCTTAGCCAAAAAGAACACTTAGTTCTGCATCACATCACAGCAAAGCAATTATTTACAGATTTAAATTAATATTATGAAAACAAATGAAAGTAGTACATAAGATTTAACCAGTTCAGGCACAGTGCAGGAGCAGTTGGAAACTATATAAACAAATTCCAACTCAAATGTACATTGGTTGCATATGAAAGTTTTACACCATAGCAAAGACAAACAAAATGAGCATATAAACAAGAAAACAGGATACCATTTTATAACAGCACCATGAAGAAGCCTTGGCTAAGAGTTTGCCAAAAGTTATATCCTGAGATATTTCAAGACCAAAAGCCTTTCACATTTGTGCAGTGCTATTCAGAAGTAAACACATTCTCACAATTGCTTTTGTTTGGAGAGGGACTGGTGTGAAATAACTGAAGCTTGATTTGAAGCTATTTTGTACTGTTCTTGTCCAGAGCCTTGTGGTGGTGAAGGTAGTGGGGTTTCAGGAGTTGCTGAAAAAGAATCATAGAATTATCTGTGATGGTAGCACCAACCTCTCCACCCTCATTAGCCCTACACAATGCCAACATGCATTATTATATTTTGGAAATATTTTTTAAAAGATCATATGTAAAGTACTGATTTGTATAATGCATTTTCAGTGTATAATCATACTAATGGAAAAGCAATCTCATCTTCCTCCCCAAATAGCATTAAATAGCAAAAGATCATGCACACACACAAAAATCTTCATAGTCACTTTTTGGTATTCCTTTCCTAAAAGCATTCATGAGCATTTAATTTCCTAACAAATGCAGTAGAAAGAAGTCAATGACAAAAATTAACAGAATGTTAGTTTTTTCAAATATTAGTAAGCAATCTTCATAATATTTGCAATCAAAATGCACATAGAATTAAAATATATTTGGTTTGGATTCTACTAATTCAGATATATTAGATGGCATAAAAAATTAGAATTAAGATACTTTATAAGTGTTGTGAAAATTAAGCTATAATCAGAAGCGTCTGAAACACACTGGCTCTGTTGCCTCACAATTATTCTATTACAGTTGAGCTTGTTGGTCCCTTCCCCTTCAATGCAAAGAGTAAGCCTGAGTAATTAAATATAAAATAAATTGAATTGAATATAAAAAGTTGTAATTTGAATACTTCACTGTTTAGAATAGTATTTCTTCCTATGGGGATTTTTACCATATAAAATAATCCAGAAGCTATTCTGGAATTAAAAAAAAAAAAAAACCTTGAACTATTATTTTATTACTCACAGTTATTATTTCATATGTTTAACAAAACTAATGGCTTGGAAATGTTTGGTCAGCCTGTGGCACTATAAATTTTATAGAGTTTTATTTTTTCCCCTCAGTTTTTAAAACCTCTACATAAAACAAGAAAAGTCCCATTTACCAGTCACTAATACATTAATTTTATATTATTATTAATATAGATTAATAATTACTTATAAATAACATTTTTACATGTAGTTTTATTGACAAAAGAATATCCAAAATTTTCTTTCAAATTATTTCTGGATATTTAGAATGGATTTTAAATTGCAGTGGCCCTATCTGAAAGTCCAAAAAAAAAAAATGCATGAATTTAAATTGTTGAACGAGTTTTGGCTTTGCATAAATTATACATCATTTTTTTAAAAGCAAAGTCAAGTTTAACTTTACAAGTGATTCTCATAAATATTATGCTGAAAGAGGGGAAATTAAAATTGTGATGATGAGATTCTTAAAATATAAGGAACAGCAAATTTGTTTTAAAAATACTAAAACATTAGCATTTAAAAGGTAAAAGATTCTACTCCAATGGACTTCTCAAACTGCCTTGCCAATTGATGCTTGATGTGTTGTTACTATGTTTTACTCTGCAGATTATGAATAAGTGATTTGTGAGAGAAATGACTGCATAGACTTTCTGGCATTGAGCTCTCTTCTTCTCTCCTTCCTCTTATTAATTTATTAAATACTTTGCAAGGATGGTCCTAAATCAATCTCTTTCAAGTACATTAAGACCTATGCAATAGGTATGCCATATTGTTTCCAGAATTTGTATTTTTTCCAAACAATTTCATTTCTCATGAAGTAAAAAAAAATGTTTTGGATACAATTTGCCCAAAGCTCTACCATTATTTATATCTAAAGAACAGCAAGCAGTTCTGTAGTCTTAACTTCCCCTGCCACTAGCTAGCAATCAAGTGGAACTTCCAAAATTGTTATTACATTATATGGAGCACTTGGGTAAAACACATTGCAACTGGTTATTAAAGACTATTGTAAATTCACTAGGCAATGCAACTGTAAATAATAATTATAACACAATAACTCAAGTCACTTCAGTGAGACAGCTGGTTTGGCACTCAAAGGCAATGAATCCGAGGTAAATATTGAATTCACTAGTATAAATTCAGAAGCAATCAGTTTTAGTTTATCTTTATCAAAAAAAAAATGTTTATCGCCAGAGTAGCTTAGAAAACTGGACTCTGTATTAAAGCTCCAACAATATCCAGTTAACTTAGCTACTAACAACTTCTAATATTTACATAGTCATTTGAGTTCCAAAGAGAAGCAGCTCTCACTTTGCACAACTCTGCTACACAAAAATTACAATTACCATGGCTTAAATTGCATCACTCTCGAAACAACACTGTTCAAATTTCAATTCCCATGGTAACTCACGTTAACTGTAACTGCATAAATATAAAACTTTACTACTAACTCTTCCGTCTACAAATGCCTGCATAAATGACAGATGTGTTTTGTAATCAGTTACTGATCACATCTGTCTGATTGATCACTGAACATCTTTTCTTCAGTCCACACACTGGCAACAAAGTTTAAAGTTCCATTGGTTCCTTGCCTCCCCATGATAAATTCATGTAACATTTTACAAAAAAAAAAAAAAAAAAAAAAAAAAGGATAACTGAAAGAGAATTGGCCAGTTATGATGAAAGCAAAGAAATGCAGGAAGTGAAATTCAAATCCAACATAGCTGAGCATGGGAACAGGGACACAGCCACTGTCTGAGCCAGGAAGTGATGGAAGAAAAACTGATGAGGAAAATCAATGTGATGAAAGGAACAACATTGTCGCAAAGAAAGTCAAATCAGCAAAAACCTTCGCATCAAATAAGTTCTCAAAGATATTTCAGGAAATTAAACATACAAAGGATCAAATGTTGGAAAATGATCCAAACTTCCAAAGGAGTAAAATTCATCAGGACACAGAGAACATTTACACTTCCAAATTGTAAATTATAAAAAAAAAAAGGCAGAAAGCACTGTGCAAATTACTCTTCACAATTCACAAAGAAATAAAAAACTGTTTCTAATGTTTTAGAGTAAAAAAGATTATTCAATTTATCTATACATTTATAAACTATAGGTAAATGAGTTCTTAATGTTTTGACATTTTTAAAGATCTTAATAATCAACACAATTTTTCCACTGATTATTAGGATTCCTTTGTGTGATTGCAAGTTATACGGTCTTTTTATGGTCCTGCACCATCATGCAGAGCTAGGACTACCTGTCTGTTCTTTTGTGTTCCTAAAACCCATGAAGTTCACATCTTCTGTTTATGAAAAAAAAAAAATCTTATCTAGAGAGAATAAATGACTAACTGAATATAACAATTTCCCACAATTTAGTTCTGGAGAAAAAAAATTGTACCCACTTTTTTTTTTTTTTTGCAATTTATGGGTACTATTGGAGACTTACCCAAATTCAACTATTTCTCAAATAATTAAGTTTCAGAATGTTGTGGTAGAAAAGTAGCTCAGATACTTACAGATCTGGTCCGTATGAACCAATGTTGACATGGGACCTAAAAGTATAGTTTGTCCAGTTAATGGGTCTTGAGACAAATGTGGGTGCATTGGATGATGAAGATGATTTCCATCATTGGAAGCACCTAAAGAAGATAGATGCTTGCATTAGTGATATTTATGGAGAATGGCAGGTTTATCTTGGCACAAATATTTGACAGCTTAAATATTGCTGTTTTTGCCAAGTGCTTTTTGAGAATTCAAATGTAAATTGATAGAACCACTATCATAGTAAAGACAATGTCAGCTTTCACTGCATATTAGCTAGATGAATATTGTAGCATAATGTTGTTTATTAATAAGGGACCTTGTGTGCCATTTCCTGGAATCATTAGGTTTACTGCGTATTATTAAAACAATTCCAAGAATCGCTTACCTCGAGTTTATGGTATTTGGGACCACCCTAATACAATAATCAACCTTTATTTCAGAAAGATATTAAGCACCAGAAAAGTTAAAACACAAATAGTGTATTTATAAGGACATTTAATCTATATCGAACTTTAAATAATTTCTTAAGTTATTCCTCACATTTTATTTGCAGCATTAAAATATCATTTTCTTCTTCTACAATTTTGTGTCAATAACCCAGGAGCAAAAATGTTCATTTTAAGCTATTTTGTGTGTGTGTGTGTGTGTGTGTGTGTGTGTGTGTGTGTTTAGGCTATTTTACAATACCTATATTCTTTAAGATTTAAAGGAATTAGGAGATACACACACACACACACCACACACTCCTCAAGAGGTCCTAAAAATAGGTAATACATTTCTATTTTCCTTATGTGGAAATATTTGAAAATTGAAGTAAAAGGGACTATGGAGGAAAGATGGTGAATTCTGGTAAGAATGGGGATTTGAATCTTTTCCACTATTTTTACCCCACTCTAAAGGGTTTTTGCAGACTTTCTAAATGCAACAAATTGAATTTATTATGTCATGGCAGAAGAAGATAAAAATCAGGAGGAACATAAGGCAACTTGAAAAGATGAAATAAATGTAGACAAAAAGTAAGTAAATCCGGCAAACATGCTCTAAGCTACTTAGTGTGATTTGAATCAATATAATAGAAATTCTTAAATGTACTCACCACCCAGTAGCATTTCCTGAAGCAGGTTGTCAATTTTAACCATTCCAAAAAGCTTCACAAACTGTATTTGCTCGATCATTTGCCACGTGATGCTCTGCAGCGTGGGCAGGAGCAAGAGCAGCTCCCCAAACCTGCCCCTGGAGTCATACTGCCTGTCGTTGATGTAGTCCTCTAGACTGATCTGCACTTGGAACCGCATGTTCTTAATTTTTACTGGGTCACTTAGTCCTTTTGCATCTAATAAAAAGACAAAAGGCACAATTTGAAGATTGAATCAAGCTAGCGAATGAGAGGAGCTATTCTAATACAAATAATTAGTTTAACTTTCATTATTTTATTTTTAAGGGGATTTTGAAAACAAACCTGGGTCAAAAAATACAATTGCCTTCAAGCAAGCATACTCATTGTCATCAATCTGGATTTCTTGAAATGGTCGGACAAGCTCATCGAGAACCCGATTGGCTACACGGCTGATCTCGACTTCACAGCTGTTTCGGTGAATGACACAGTTGTTGCCTAGGAGAAAAAGAAAAAGGAACTACCTCCTTACCCAAATTGTCAGATATTTAAGGTTTTACAAACCAAGGTTTAGAAGGAGTTGTTAGGGCTTCATCTCTCAGTAGTGTTTAGTGATGTTCGACCTTAGGAGTACTTAAAGGATCAATAACAATGATAATGGGATCACATGCATTTTAACAACCTCACTTGCTGGTGATAGCACAAAAGTACAGACTAATACAAGCTAATAATTGACAGGGGAAAATCAAAATATAATGATTAGCTCTCCTCTTTGTCAGTCACCTATTAGTGTCTTACTCATTAATGAACATAATACAAATCCTAAAGAATCTTCCTTGCTTACAGTGGATTAAAAACAGCACTCCTTAGGTGCCCCAGGCCTAGGAAGGAATAAGAACTATTGAGACAGTTTTAAGACGTCTGAATAAAGGAAGTTGATTTTTCAGAATGAGCATGTGTATTCTCATGAGTTCCCTCCATGGATGGTACATTCCCTCTTCTGGGTTTCTTTAAATAGAGGTGAGATGACCACTGTAAGGAGCTGGACTTAAAGGAGTACATCAATTGGCCAGAGAACTGAATCACCCAACCACCTCAAGATCTTTCTAACTTAGAAATTCTCTGGCTATAATATGATGAATGTGCATTATGGTTTCTGAAAGAAAGCTAAATTATTATGTTCTGTTTTTATAAAAAGCATAATATTCCAAATTCTTCCACTGTAGTCTAAGACAACTGTTACATTTTGGACCTTGAATACCCCCCCAAAGGCCCATGTATCAAAGGCTTGGTTGCCATCTCATGGAAGGTGGTGGAACATTTAAAAAGTGGGGCCTAGTAGGAGGAAGTGAGGTCCTTGGGGTCATGCCCTTGAAGAGGATATGGGAATCTGTAGCCCCTTCCTGGCCACCATATGGTGAGCATCTCTTCTGTGCTATACACTCCATACCAGGATGCTCTGCCTCACCAAATGCCCCAAGTGATGGGACCAATTGACTGAAAACTCCACAAACGTATGAAACAAAATAAACCTTTTAAGATGATTATCTCAGATCATAGTAATAGGAAGTTGATTAACAAGAATCTTCAGATTAACAGCCTCACTCTGTTTTTCCACCCAGCTTTATTGAGATATGAGAGATAAAAACATTGTATATATTTAAAGTATACTGTAATTTTGTATTTGGGTATCCATATACATTGGGAAATGATTATTATAATTAAGCTAGTATATCCATCCTCTCAAATAATTACCCTTTTCTGTGGGAATCTTAACCCTTTCTTACAAAAAAGTTAACTATTCAGTGTAAAATGATTTAGAATTATATAACAGATGCTGTTTTCTATGGGATATTGCATTCAGATCTATAGGGAGAACACTATTTGAGATGCTTATTAGGAATGCAGAAGTGTTTAACAGAATTTCAGGGCATAATCTGCAGTCATGTGATATGGTTTAGAATCCTGGCTCTCTCCTACCTTTATGCTCTTAGATAAACATAATCTGCCTCTGTTTTCTCATCAGCAAATTGGACTGAACAGAAGAGTACTTATTTAAATGATTAAATGAGAGCATGTATGTATATGCAAAGTACTTAGAGTAGAGCATTTATGTAATGAGCCCTCACTAAACCTTAGCTATTGTTACATTGTGTTCCATTTATCTATCACAGAAAAATTAACTCATCTGCCCAATGAGGGAGCACAAATCAGAAAGCCCAACCACTGAGGAGGCCAAGGCAGAAGGATTGCAAATTGAAGGCCAGCCTCAGGAATTTAGCAATACCCTGTCTCAAAAAAAAAAAAAAAAAAAAAAAAAAAAAAAAAAAAAAAAAAAAAAAAACAGCTGGGAATGTAGCCCTGTGGTAAAGCCCCTGGGTTCAATCCCAGTACTAAATAAACAAACTACTCAAATTCTCATTATGCACAAAGCATGGAGAGGTAAATCTAACAAACATTAGAAGGATCTCAACACTCAAAATCTAATTTATGGAATGAATCTAACAGAATCATGTTATATACATATATAAATGCACCAAAGAGAATATTTCCTTTATCTATATGGAGAACATACCAATCAAAAATGAATAAAGAAAGAACTGAAAAGAAGATAAGGAGATAGAAAAGCGAAAGGGAGGAGGAGAAAAAGGAGGAATGAGTATTGAAATAAAATTCCTTGTATGTATATATTTATGTCAAAAGGAACCCAGATACTATGTAGTAAACATGATGCTATCATAAAAGAAATCTATTTTATGAGTTAAGAAAAGGTGGAGTATTGGAACAATTAATGAAAACAAATATTTCCATCTGAGTCTTTCTCCATCTTCGCCTGCCATCCTATTTTGCTTTTTCTATCACTTTTATAAGAATTCTTCAAACATTCCATCAAACCTTTGTCCCTGATTATTTTATAGTATATTAGAGGCAATGAGATCCTAGTGGTTCATCACATTAGAGTATAAAATAGTTATTAAGCAAACAGTGAAGGAGTGTGAAAATACACTGGAACTCTGCAGGTAGTTATTTAAATCACTAATTCTTTGCTCTGCTGAGACTTAACACACCTCAATATTATATTTATTGAGCAACATCTCCATTTCATTTTTAAATGTTAATGTTCCCTGATCATTTCACTGTTCTCTGAACTTACACACAATCAAGGCAAGAAAGTATAAAGCTGAGTGAGGACAAAATCAATTAAGTCCAACCTGTGAAGCAAGAGTACCATTGACAGTGTCTGTGAATGCTTGGGACATATAGAATAGATCCTGCATATTATCTGAAGGATGAAATGTGCATGATTTCTTCTTAAATTAAAAAATATGTATATATACACTTACCCAAAAGCAAAATATCTTTATACATCACGGATCTTTTCGTAGCTCCAAGCAGTAAGTGCTCCCCTGCATGAGCTCTCAACAGGGCCACCTTAATGAAAAATTCCAAGTTTAACAATTAATTATAAAATATAATGATTAAAAGATGGCATAGTATGAGTCTGATTAAGTTTCAATGTTCTTTAAGCATGGGGCTTTTTTTTTCATTTTGTTCTAATAAAATATAATATTCATAGGCACTTGATATCAGTAATCCTTCTAGTTTTCTACCCTAGTATATCAATAGAATGTCTTTCTGAAATTTCTAAAAGGACTTAACAAGTGACACAATGGCATGAGAAAAAAAATCAGATTAGTTCACTGTTTTGGAGGGAAACAGAATCAGGATAGAACTCAGATCTCAGCTTGACCACTCAGGACCCTTTAACCTTGATGAGGTCCACCTGTATGTTTGGGACTCATTTGATTTCATCTGTAAAGTGGAGGTGGAGATAAAGCATCTCAGAGTTTGCTCATGATGACTAAGGTATAAATTTATGTAAAACATAATCTTCGGCATATAATAAACTAAACAAAAGCAAAGCGAGGACTTGTAGTGAAGAAAAGATAGAGATCTGGGTACTGCCACCTTCCAGGTTGAGCTTCTGATTCTGTGCATTAAGTTCTACAATGAGCTTCATTCCTATACTCAGCTGCAGGTGTGGGCACCACCACAAGGAAGAATAGGAAGCATTTCAAATGCAATGCCTACCAACGTCAGGCTTCTCTGATGTTTTAATCACCTTAGTGCAAAATGTTTGTTTACATCCAAAAAGGACTCTAACTATACAGAAAATCTTAGTGCTGCTTCTCAAAATATAAGCCAAGTCCATCCACTGCTTTCAGGAGTCCAGGCTCTTGTCATTTGTGGCCTGGACCATCCACATTCAGTAGGTATTTTTGCTTTCCTTCTGGGTTCTCCATTATACATCCTTCTACATCATCCTTCAAAGTGATACTTTTAGAATAGTAACCTCTTAATATCATTCCTCCACTGAAAACTCTTGAATGGTTTCTTATTGTTCTTAGGATACAATCCAAACTCTCCAATCCTGGCTTCCTAGATGATGGAAGAAATAGGGGAAGTTCCATGTTCTGCCTCTGATCTCCACATTTCTGACTTTATCTTGAAACACTCCTTGTTCACATTGTTCCTGCCTGACTCACAACCCTTGCACATGCTGTTCCAGGACCCAGTATTCTTTCTGCTTGGATCTCAATGTGCCTGACCCCTTGTGAACCAGCTCTCAGGAAATATCTTCTCGGATCTCACTATAAAGTATCTCTTTTCATCCCCAGTCATTTTCTAACAACTCATTCTATGTCATTTTATAGCATTTTATAGAACTTTTCCCCACCTAGAATTAACTTACTCATAATTTGTTTATTTTTTATTGTCTTTCTCTCCCAAATAAAAAACAAACTTTATGAGACTAGTAAGGCAATCTGTATTTTCCTGGCATATTACCCATAGCGCCTAAAACTGCACAGGAGTCTCTTAATAAATATTCACTGGATAAATTTAAGGAATGAACTTAACAAATCTAGGGTTTAGTTTCAGAAACTGTGGAGATAACACCTCATACCACAGAACTCCCTAGAGAATTAAATGAAATAATGTGATTGATAATGTATCTTAAAGCTAATTCCACAGAACCTTAACCACACCACAATACACATTCACTAAACCATGGCTATTAATTTTATACTGTTAATATTAAGTGTCAGTTAGCAAACAAAACCCATTTTTGACTGGTTACTGGATTTCAATTTCCCAGTATTTGAATCATTGTCTTCATACAAAAGTCAGCAACTTTTAAACAAGAATGGTAATAAAAGTATAAAGCTGATAAATAACGTAACCTTACTTATATTGCTTGGGGTGAGACTAGTAGGTTTTAGCAATTTAGTATTATTCATTCTGGCATAACTTTCTCAGTCAAGCTATCTTTATGACATGTCAATAACAGTGACTCATTCCAGGAAAGCAGTTACAGAACATTTTAAGAATTATTTCAGATTTCACAGTATTTTTTTTTCTTTGTAACCAGGTGAAATGTTCTTTTAGAAATATAACATCTCACTTCCTAGGATAATTTTTGTTCTCTGTGTAAATATTTTGCAATGTTTTTACACAATCATTCCCCTGCCCTTTATTATTTCTTTGTTTTTATGTATCAAAGATAAAGAACACTGGTCAAAAGGTGTATAAATATAACTGGGTATAACACTTAACATGATTGTTTTTCTCAATGTGATAAGAAAGGAAACTTTCAAATGATTTTCATCTACTGAAAAAATATATCCTACTTAGTACAAAGAATTCAAAATGAACCTGAAACAAACTAAACTTCATAGACTAATTAGGAAATCCAAGCTCTTAATTTATTAAAATATCTCAACATATACAAAAATATAACAGTGCATGTATCAGGAAAAGATGACTGTGTCTAATTTTTATTATTTCTCTAGACTTCAGATCATGAATCTGTAGACTTTTTTCCATAACTGTAATTTTTATATAATAAATGCTAGAAGAAAATTAGCAGCACAAAGGACAAAACTTACACTTTAATTGTATAAAGCATCACAAAGACATCAACATATCCTGGTGGGTTTCTGTTTAGGACTGGCCAGGTATTTCCGAGGGATTTTATGTGAGATCTTGGGGAAACCCAAGATACCACAATTTGCCTTTTACCCCTGGACATTTGCTCTTCTAATACCTTGACTCAAAAATGATGGTTATTTGCTGGTCTTTCTCCCTTACATAAGCTCTTGAAACTCCAAGAGGTTAGAACCGTGTTTTGATCCACTCTTATCCAATCAATAAGTCTGCAAGACCTCTAAAACAGAAGTCAAACAGTAATGCCTCTGTATAGAACAAGAAGGGGAAAAGATAAGAAGACCAATCCTTTTCTCACAAGGTAATTTCTCCATTGCCTAATATAGTAAATGTGTTACAAATGGGATTCAAGGGGCACAAAACTAAGGAATTTTCAAAATCTGTTTTAAAACAGTCGCAATTTCTTCAATTTATACCTGGTCATCCAGTGGTAACTCACAGAAGGCAGGAATATATTTAGCCCATTCCACCAAGACTAAAAGCTGCTGTTTCATAGATTCGCAGACATCACCAATACTTGCAATTTTCTTAACATTTATGTCAGTGCTGACCCCAGGGCTTGAGGCTGAGATCTGGCATTAAGAAGAACATTATATTCACTTATCATTTAAAATAATACATAGCACTATTTCCCTGTTTCCCCTAACTGTGTGGAGTAAACACCACTGAAGCAGGCAATATCATTGTCACAGGATCTTGAAATGTATTAAACATTCTTTAATTTAGAAATAAAATACATATCCTATCCGTTTTCAAGTAAAACTGAAAGCAGTCAATAGATATCACCACACTCTGACAGCAGTATCTTATTTTAAAAGCCAAATGTTTCAACTAAGTGATGACAATTTTGGGGGAGTTTCACACTTCAATAGGCTGCATAAAGAGATAGGTAATGTCCACATGAAATATGCTTTGTGATTTTATTTTTAACTAAAATTAAAATTCCATTAAGGTAGTCCATCTTCAATTTGTTGATCTTTACTCAGAATACATTTATTAGGTGGATAAAGTTTACCAAATTGGGAAGAAAAGATTTAGACAAGAAACCAGAAATACTTTGTGATGCTGCATTAAACAAAAGCCCATCAAAATAAAACTAAGAAAACCAAAATCTGATTCAACTATGTTGCAGAGCTTAGCATATAATGGTACATTTTTAAAACTGCAAATAATAGGAATAACACAAATACAAATACGTGGTGTTAAAAAGTAATTTAAAATACTATCTAAAAGTTTTTGTGAACTTTGTTTTTGAACATGAATCTGTGTGTGTCTTCATGTACCTGGCACTTCCTCACAGCCCCCCCCCCCTTAAGCCATTCTGTAAATGCTTTATTGGACCATCAAGTAATCTTCAAGTAATAATGATGATAATGGGAATGTCAACCTCATCATATTACCTTTGTGTTATCAAAAACGAAAGTAGCCTCATTGACTCTTTATGAGAACTGATTACTTACCTATTTCATAATTTGCTTTATAATAGAAAAATATTATTTTTACTTTATAATAGAAAAATATTATTAATGTTTCTAGTAGGGGCAATGCTAAAATAAACTTTCTTTAAAGGATTTCCTCACTGGATCTTTAAGAGGTTTATTTTTATGCATGTAACTAATTATTTTAAAAATTTTAGACCTGATATTATAGAAACTTAAAATAATAAAGTTGTGTTTCCTCCGTGCTTTCTGAATTCTGGGTCTGTATTTAAATACCTGTTTCCATAGCAGACGTCAAGGTGACTTCCTAAGGTCACAAATCATCTTCAGAGAAAGAAGCCCTAATGACAAGTCTTCACTGTGCTTCCCAAAAGTTATAGCAACTGATTTTACAGAATCAACCAATAGTAAAAAATACTTCTTCCGCCTCAACATTGTGGTATGCAGTAATAACTTTTTTTAGGTACCAGAGATTGAACCCAGGGGCACTTAACCACTGAGCAACATCCCCAGCCCTTTTTATGATTTATTTTGAGACAGGGCCTTGCTAAGTTGCATGGGGCCTAGATAACTTGCTGAGGTTAGCTTTCAACTTGCTATCCTCCTGCCTCTTCCTCCAGTGCCACTGGGATTACAGGCATGCACCACTGCACTTGGCCATTAGGAACTATTAATCAACCTTATAAACAAACTCTTTTCTTCCCTCGAACAATCTTAAACTGAAATTTATTTGCTTGTTCTTTTTATAATAGGTTCTTGTTCCAAAAAAAAAAAAAAAAGTCAAAATCAAATCAGCAGTCCCCCGAATGCTTACAAAGTAAAAGCCTTAGACTTGTGTAGGTGTGATTTACTTTAGACATGAACACATTCAGATGAACTTGGATTATTTTAGCACAATGCTAATGTGCAAATAGACATTTCATTCTATTATACAAAGCTAGATACTGGGATGCAGTGCGTACCTGGCGAGACCGAATTTCAGCTTGTGACAGTGTGTTTATGGAGGGGATATTGCTGCCATCGAATGTGCTTCTTCTGGTGCTTATTCTATCACGTTCATTTTGCACAGCTAAGACAGAAAATGCAGAATATTACTGGTTAAATCTCTTTAAGATGTTTCATGATATACAGTTTGAAATTAAAAAAATACAAAAGAAAAAAAAAACAAGAAATAGTCTTTCTAAAAGACCATGGTGATAGAAAGTTGAACTTTTCATTCTGTACCATTTCAAAAGTTGGAGTAGCCAGGGGCTTGTCTTTGTCACTAGAGCTCATAAAATACTGTTTGGGACTTCATGATGGCAAGCATGCTATAAAGTGTTGGTTAACCTGTTTTGCCAGGTTAAGTTTTTGATAGATTGGTTTTCTATTCTCTCAAACTATACACTAACTAGAGGAAGAATGTCACCTATGAGATTGACCAGGTCAAAGATAAGAGTGTATTTTTTGCTCCCAGAAGATATGAGTCATCAATTTTGAAATTCTATTTTCTTTTTCCTAAGCACTACCAGAATAGAAAGTAAATTTATTTTAGTTTAGATGATTTTAAGGTTGCAATATTATGATCCCTTATGAAATACTGTCATTGAGATAATTTACAGGTGTTAATTAAAAAAATAAAATAAAATAAAAGAGCTGTATGAGTCTGTGGAATCTCCTGAAAAGACTAAAGTTTGAGTGACAGCTTTTTGGGAAAAAAAAAAGTCTCTACAGAAGAGGTAGAATTGCATCCTTTTTTCAGAAGGGAAAGGAATAAAAATGTATTTCTCCAAATTCCTTGCTGAAATTACATTTTTAAATATAAAGAAGAGCCAGAAGGGGAGAATTAGCTTATATATTTGTATAAATACTCATAGAAACAACAAAACAAGACAAATGTCAAGATGAATTTTAAAAGTTGGAAGGCAAAATTATTTTTCATTTATCAATGAAAAAATAATTATCAAAGAGAAAAACACAGCTTAGTGTACCAAAGTGTTTAGGTTAATACTCTAGTCTGTTCTGTTGGAAAGATAGACTGTTAAACTATAAAAATTTTGGCAATTATTATTTTATTATAGAAATACACCAAAGTCTTGTAACAGAGACTCTAAACTTACTATTAATTATGAAGTCCATTAAGTTAGAAGAAAAAATACTGGACTTTTTCACTTTATGAGAGAGTAAGTAGTCTTTAAGTTGGAGTGATTTGTTAATATTTTATTTTAATATCACATTTACTGATAGCTTACTGGGGTTTTTGTGTTGTTTTATTTTTTCCTACCAGAGAGTTATTGATTTTCAACCTGAACTGACTCATTCGGAAATGAGTTTGTAGAAATAAAAAAAAATTAAGATGTTTGTTATGTTTTTTAAAATTTCATTTACATGATCAAGTTTAACCCATGAGCTCCATCCTCAGTCTCTTTTTTATGTTTAATTTTAATTTGTTATATATGACAACAGAATGCATTACAATTCATATTACACATATAGAGCACAATTTTTCATACCTCTGGTTGTACACAAAGTAGAGTCATCTCCTTTGTGTCTTCATACATGTACTTAGGGTAATGATAACCATTGCATTCCACCATCTTTCCTATCCCTATGCCCCTCCCAGTCTTTCTTATTTTTTTATTGTGAGACAAGGTCTCACGAAGTTGTTTAGGGACTTGCTAAGTTGCTGAGGCTGACTTTGAGCTTGTAATCCTCTGGGCTCAGCCTCCTGAGTCACTGGGATTCTAGGCATGCACCACCATACCCGGCTGATAATCTAATATTTTAAAAAATAAGTTAATTTCATAAATTGTAAAATTCATAAAGGAAATATAAAACTGTTATTTGTTTACAATTTAGTAGAGGTAAAGTTTGGGGATCAAGCAGGAATGGAGGGAGACAATTGACAAAGTATGTAATTAATCCCATAAACTACCCAATAGAGCTCTTAGGACATAACAATGTCATTTTAAAATGAAAAATTGTTTTTGCTTTAATGTTATGAACTTTTTTTTTTTTTGGTCTTCTTTTAAGATTAGCAACCTGAGAAATGCTAATGGATATTTTTTTTTACAGTTTTAAAATACTGAGAGATAAAGGAAAAACTAGCTATGTTCAAAATGAATTTGATGTATTTTAACTTCTTTAGTATACTGATTTAATTCAATTTTATTTTTCAGCACATTATATACTGTGAACAATGGCTTATTATAGAGACAGGCATGTAGCAAAACTAAAAGGAATAAACTTTTGTAGCTTTTATGCCTGCCAGTGTTTAGAATGTGCTCATCACATTTGTGTCTAAACTACCCATGTTCAGAATGTACCAGAATATAATCAGATTGTTTAATATGTTCAAAATGAACTTAATATATACCATATAATAATAAATACCATATCAATCTATTGTCTCTGTCTCTTGACAGAATATAAACTCTCTAAAAGGGAGGATCATTTTGTCTATTTTGTTTAGCGCCAAAACCTCAACACCTAGAAGAGTGATTGGGAAATAGTGTTCAATAGCTATTTGTTAGATGGATGAACATATGAAAAAGTAGATGTTCCATTAATGTTCATGAAATGAATAAAGATATTTGATTATTATTAAGGATAAAAATGTGTTTAAAATATATTTATAAATTCAATCTATTCATAGATTTTGCAATTTATCTTTTGAACTGGATATTTGAATGCTGTTTGGACAATAATTTTGTTGACCACGTAGCATAGTGTTGGGGAGAATTATGTCAGTAGTCAGATAATCAATCACAAGATAAAGACTGGCTCCACCACTTACAAGCTGGGTATCCTGGGCTAAATACTTTAACTCAAAGAACTCTTTCACAGATTCTTCACTACTATATTGAGGAAAATCAGAATAAAGTAAAAAGGTTATTGTAACTAATGAAAATATTTGTACATTCCACTTTTCATCAATAATGTTAACTATCATCATCATCACTATTTTTTACCTTCTTTTTTCATTCCTGCTCGAAAACACTTTCTTAATCGACAGTATCTACATTGATTCCTTTTGTCCTTGTCAACAACACATTGGCGACTGAACCTATAACATCAAACATAGATGTTAGCTTACAGCAAACTATCATTTGTCAAAAAATAAAATATACAAACAAATGGATTTTAAATAAGTATAGTCTAATGTTGCTCAACAGAAAGAAGGTATAAGACAATTAACTGTTTCCAGGCTCATGATCAGCATGTATATGGAAATATAAGCCTCACCTCTCACACAGTCTTTATAATAAAATAAAACTGAGTGACTAAGATTTACCCACTGTACATGATCATTTCTATCATGAGTCATGAAAGTTCAATCTAGTTTTAGACATCTTCTGATGTAAATTCTAGTTGCTTAATGCTAAGTGGTTTCAATGTGAGACAGAATATATCAGAACTCCATTCACCTACACTTTTGTACTTTTTCTCCTTTTAAACATTCTTCAACTAATTTTCAATGACCTCACTTCCAACTGAAATCTATACTAAATGCCAAATTACACAGCTGGGTATGCAGCTCACTGGAAGGACTTGAGGCTCTGGGTTTAATTCCCATCAGCTGGAGAGTCAAGTTGCAAATCAAAAGACAATTGACAACATCACTGAGAATGTAATTTCTGCATAAGGATGTATCACTTCACACACATTAGGAAAAAAACAAAAAACAAAAAACAGACAGTCCGGTGTTGGTGGGGATGTGGGAAAACTTAGAATCTTCACATATTCCTACTTACAATATTAAATGCTGCTGCTGCTTAGAAAGAAAGAAAGCTTGGCATTTTCTCACAAATTAAACATAGAGCTGACATCTGAGACAGTGATTCCACACTAGGGACATAACAAAATTTCTGTCGGTATCAGAATTATTCATAAGAGCCAAAAGTGGAGAGATATGCAGATGAATAAAACGTGGTATATCCATACAATTGAATCTTACCATTTGTCAATAAATAGAAATAAGTTCTGATACTTGTTACAACATTTCTAATTTAAATAAAGCAAGTCAGATTCAAGAGGACAAATATTTTATGATTTCATATACATGAAATGGCGTACCTGGGCGTGGCAACACACAACTGTAATGCCAGAGACTCAGGAGACTGAGGCAGGACGATCACAAGTTCAAGACCAGCCTCAGCAACCTAGCAAGGCCCTAAGCAACTTAGTGACACCCTATCTCTGAATAAAAAAAGAACAAGGCCTGGGTAATGTAGTTCAGTGCTCAAGCACCCCTGGGTTCCCCCTGGTACCAAAAGAAAGGAAAAGAGAAAAGTTCAGAAGAGGATTATTAATCTTTTAAGTAAGATTAGTAATTACCTCATATTGTTGAAAAAGGAGCTGGGGCAATTGGGAAGTGATTTCTAAAGGTTCTTCCTAGGGTATGAAAATGCTCTAAATTGATTGTTTTGACGGTCACACAAATCTGAGTATGCTAAAAAAAAAGCTGTATTATGTACTTAAAAATATATATAGTCTTTTCTAAAACTAGTTTGCCATTCACTGTAGGTAGAACTTGAGGATATTAAATGACATCAATCTACATTTGTAAAATGGGACAAAGGTCTTGCCTTAAAAGAATGTTGTGTGAATGTACTTCAGAGTTTGGGGCACATGTTAATCATATAATAAACAATAACATTTCTTCAAAACTCTTATCCATAGGCACTGATATATACTGATCATTTAAAGTTGATTATTAAATGATGAGAATAAAGTAATTCATTTTATTACATATAAAATTTTTCTTTAAAATACATGGGTGACCACTTAAAATAGAATGAGATGTTAAAGACTACTTCAAATGAGCTAAAGGAGAGATGTGTATTCAGAGTGAGGAAAAACCTTGTTCATTTTAAATGAGAGTTGAAAAGACTCAGGAGAGAGGATCCGATGGCTAAAAATCACAAGAATGAAAACATAGCCAATCAATACTAAATTAGAAGAAAAATTGAATAAACCTATTATTAAGTTCCTATGGTATATGGAATCCTGGCATAGAGATTAAACAGAGGAATATTACCTTTCTCTTCCATTCAAGAAAATTATAATCCAATAGAGCACACAGAAATTTATAAGTAGCCATTATCAAAAGCATCATGTGAGAAGTATTGAAATAGGAGTTTGAAGTGCTTTAGGAAGGACAGTCTGGCTTTCTGTGTGATGGAACAGTCAAAGAGCCTGGAGGTGGAATTTCTGAATCTCAGGAACTGCATCAATCTTAGGTCAAAAACGCTTTATGCTCCTAATATAGAAGCACCAACATAACTATTTTCTACGTGGAAAATCATAGCATTTGCTTAATACCAAAACATGTAAATGGGGCTATGTTGGCAGCAGCATGCATTATGCTTAGGAGCAAGAAGTTAAACCATACTTGTGACTAGGATAGTTTCTAAGCTTCTAAAAGCTGCTTCGGGAGCAGTTCTTTCCTACCATCCCCATACAGACCCCGTGAAAATCCCAAAGCTCTTGTCTTGGTCCTCTCGGCTTCTTAAAATCTGTTCTTGGATTTAGGTGTCTGAATTGACATTTTTTCATATATGTACATTACACTTTTAACAGACCACCTAATTCCAAAAAAAGTCTATGTGTTGTTTTGCTTTTATTTTAGGTGTTAATTACTCAGGAGTGCTCAATAATTAAGGTAATCCTACAGAAAATGTTTACGATGGAGGAAATTTATTTACGTTTTACTTCCAGAATTTTTATGTCTACATAAGCAAAACCCATGTCAATACATATTTTTGTTTATTTACCAAGCTTTTAAAGTGAATAACTGATATATCTTTTAGCTGTTAGCCTAGATCAAACTTTCATGAAAAAATTTGCAGGGAATCCTAGGAAGATATTTCAGGATTTGGCTATTCATATTAACTTTTATTACAGCCTGGAAAATGAAATGACATCTTGGAAGAAGGCTAACTTCTTCTTAAATGACCATTTTCTTAAAACAATGTAAAAATGCTAACATCCTTTTCATTGACAAAGCAAATACAGATTTTCTTCTGTTATTGATTTTGGTCAGTAGCCCATATTCAACTTAGATATAATATGCCTTCAAGAACTGTCATATTGCCAGGCTCAGTGGCACATGATTATAATCCCAATTGCTCAGAGGCCGAGACAGTCAGCCTCAGCACAAGAGAGGTGTTAAGCAACTTAGTGAGACCCTGTCTCTAAAGAAAACACAAAATAGAGATGGGGATGTGGCTCAATGGTCAGGAGCCCCTGCGTTCCATCCCCAGTACTCCCCCACATGCACAAAGAAAGAAATGTCATATCAATAAGGATGCAATAATTAAACCTAACCTGTGTTGTGATATTGACAAGAAAACATTTAAAAAAACTATGTGTGTGGGCTGGGGATGTGGCTCAAGCGGTAGCACGCTCGCCTGGCATGCGTGCGGCCTGGGTTCGATCCTCAGCACCACATACCAACAAAGATGTTGTGTCCGCCGAGAACTAAAAAATAAATATTAAAAATTCTCTCTCTCTCTCTCTCTCTCTCTCTCTCTCTCTCTCTCTCTCTCTCTCCTCTCTTACTCTCTCTTTAAAAAAAAATTAAAAAAAAAACTATGTGTGTCACATAAAATGTAAGTAAGTAAGCTTTAGACAAGACATTTAAATTCAATGTCACAAAAAAAGGTAGCATGAGAAACAAGTTTAAATTTTAGAACTGAAAATTAAATTTCATTCACGGAAACCAACAATGTCCAAAATCATCTGTACTTTTAAAATTTTGTTTTAAAAGCTCCAAGATGTAGTGCAACACTAAAAAGAAAATCAACATAGGGAGAAATAAACACATTGAGAAACCATTTAAGTACAGATTTTAAAAATGTATAGTGGTATACAAGCATGGTAAAACAATAAAGAGACACACGGAAAAGATCAACATCAAATTCCAGATGGTAGGTACCTCAGGGAGTCTAGGTAGAAAGAGAAAGTGGGAGGTAGCCATTGGAAGATTCAGCTATTTTGGTCTAAAATGGGTGGTAGGTGGATTATTTATTTATTTATATCTTTTTAAGTTTCATAAAAGAAGAACCACCTGTATACATACCCCCCACACACTCTTTCATTGCCAGGTAGAATTTTTCTACCTAGAGGTACAGATATAAGGAAGCTCTAAATATTTTTTTCTTTTTGCTTTTATTTTTTCAGGGTGGGAGGTACTAGGGATTCAACCCAGGGAAACTTTACCACTGAACTCTACCCCCAGATCTTCTTATTTTTTATTTGGAGATAGGGTCTCCCTGAGTTACTTAGAGCCTTGATAAATTGCTGAGGCTGGCTTTGAACTCACAATCCTCCTGCCTCAGCCTCCAGAGCCAGTGGGATTACAGGAGTTCACCACGGCACTTGGCTCTTCCCTTACTTTTTGCATGCTATTTCAAACATCTCAAAAGATCATTTTCCTTAATGGAGCATGTGAAGTACCTGCAGGAATAAACATGACTCTTGCGTATGCTGCGTCGAAAGAAGCCCTTGCACCCATCACAGCTCGATGCCCCATAGTGTTTTCCTGTTGCTCTGTCCCCACATATCGCACACAGACAATTGACACCGACACCGTTGTCTGTGGTATTCATACTTGTTGTCTCGGGGGCAGAACTATCTGTTAAAAAAAAAATGAAGAATAGATTTAGAGTTAGTACTGAATATTCTTGATTAAATTGCTCTAAAAATTATACATGGGCCCCAAAGAGTCCATTTCTTGACTTGCTAGAATCTTTAAATCAGGGATTTTCTTTTAAACTCTGGCTGGTTCTTTCATAACTCCCATCTCATATTTCTGACCATTAGATTTGGGGAATCCATGTGGTTCAGTCCCCCTGTTATACTTTTTCCCAAAGGAAACTTATACAGTTGCATGACATTAAAAATCATCTGTATAAAGGGGAAAAAATCTTTAAATATTGTTTCTAATCTGATCTCTCCTTTGGAAATCAGCCTGAAATGCTCAAGTACCTATTCAATATTTTCACTTTGAAGTCAAATAAAAATCATAAATTAATGTATCAAAAACTAGAACTTTGATTTTTTTTTCCATCTGTAGAACTTGTTCTTTCTTCAATCTTCCTTATATAAGCCAATGGTTCCATCTAGTCCCTGGTGCCAAAAACTTGAGAGTCATCCTTGCATCCTTTTGGTCATCCTTCCTCTCTAACTCAGTAGTAAATTAATATTTGAAATACACATTTATTCCAAAGATTTCCACCTTTATCCAATTGATCATCATCCTTCCCATGGACTTCTGCAACACCTTCCCATCTAACTTCCCTGCTTCTTTTAAATTTTTTTTATTATAATTTGTTATATATGACAGCAGAATACATTAAAATTCATATTACACATATAGAGCACAATTTTTTATATCTCTGATTGTATATAAAGTATATTCAGACCATTCTTGCCTTCATGCATGTACTTCGGGTAATGATGTCCATCTCACTTCACCATCTTTTTGACCCTCTTGCCCCCTCCCTTCCCCTCCTTCCCCTTTGCCCTATCTAGAGTTTGTCTAATCTTTCCATAGTCCCCCACCCAACCCTACTACAAATCAGCCTCCTTTTATAAGAGAAAACATTAGGTATTTGGTTTTGGGGATTGGCTAACTACACTTTGCATCCATTTACCTGCAAATGCCATGATTTTATTCTCTTTTATTGCTGAATAATATTCCATTGTGTACATATACCACATTTTCTTTATCCATTCATCTACTGAAGGGCATCTAGAGTGTTCTACAGTTTAGCTATTGTGAATTATGCTGCAATAAACATTGATGTGGCTGTATCCTTGTAGCATGCTGTTTGTAAGTCCTTTGGGTATAGACCAAGGAGTGGGATAGCTGGGTCAAAAGGTGATTCCATTCCCAGTTTTCCAAAGAATCTCCACACTGCTTTCCATATTGACTGCACCATTTTGCAGTCCCACCAGCAATGTATGAGTGTGGCTTTTTCCCCCCACATCCTCACCAACAATTACTGTTGTTTGTATTCTAACTTCCCTGCTTTTAAGCTTGCTCCCCCCTCTGTTTATTACCCCAAAGCCACCCAAGAGATCTTGACATAAGAAATCCATACCATGTCATTCTTCTATGTCTAACCCACCATGATGTGTTACTAGATAGAATAAATCCTATGCCCTTAACCAGGACCTGTAAAACACTGCATGATAAAATTCCCTGCCTTTGCCAACCCCACCTCTCTGACCCCAGTGTTTGGTATCACTTTTCATCCTGTTTACTATTCTTCAGCAGTGTTACCATTTTGTGTTTGTTTCTTGAAGCCCTAATTTGACCTTGGAACTTTTACACTTGTCTGGAAGGAAATTTCTTCTGTAAGACTTTAAAAAGTTACTTCTCATCTACCCTTCAAGTAAAACTTGGAGCTTGGCTATTATTATTATTTTTATAGAAATGCCCTTGCCTAAAATTATATTATGTATTGGTTTGCTCATTTGTAACCCATCTTTATGCACAGAATATAAACTTCAAGAATTTATCTGTTTTCCAGCTCTTAGAATTGTGCCGGCATCTACAGGACATCTAATATCTAATGTATAGTTGTTGTTGTTTTTTTTTTTTTTTGGGGGGGGGTGCGTGATGTTGGGAATTGAACCCTGGGCCTTGTGCATGCTAGGCAAGCACTCTACCAACTGAGCTATACCCCCAGCCCCCTAATGTATAGTTTTGTAAGAGCAGGCATTAAAAATAAATATGTAGTAAATAAATATATTTTAATGAGTTGATATTGTTGAATGCATCTTTAAAATCTGTATGTACTCAAAATATATTAACTATAAGGGAATATATTCCAAGTACAGTAGCACATGCCTCTAATTCCAGCTACTCAGAAGACTGAAAAAGGAGGAGTATCATCATTTCAGGGACCACTTGTGCAACTTAGCAAGACTCTATCTCAGAAAACAAAACAAAACAAAATCTGGAGGCTATGGAAGGAGGATCTCAAGTTCAAATCTTACCTCAGCAACTTAGCGAGGCCCTAAGCAACTTTATGAGTCCCTGTATCAAGATAAACAATATTTTTAAATATGTCATATGATGTGGTTCAGTGGTTAAGTGCCCCTGGTTCAATACTTGGCAGACTGCACCCCCCCTTCACCCCTCCCCCAAAATAGAAGAGGCTAAGTGCCTCAGGAGGATCACGAGTTCAAAGCCAGCCTCAGCAAAAGCAAGGTACTAAGATACTCAGTGGAACCCTGTCTCTAAATAGAATATTAAAAAAAGGCTAGGAATGTGGCTCAGTGGTTGAGTGCCCCTGAGGTACCCATCCCCCACCAAAAAAACAGGCTAAGATATAGCTCAGAAGTAAAATTCTCCTGGATTCAGTCCCCAGTACCCTCCACATGTAGTATATTAAAATTTTAATTTACCATAAATTATATAATAATAAAGAACTCATTATATCTCTATTTAATATAAAAAAATAAAATTAAAGGTTGTCATATCCCAGTTACACCCCATGACATCACATTTATTCTACTTACTAATGCTTCTGAGTAAACTGCTATATATAATTTCATAAAGTCATAAAAAACTTTAATGGGAATATATTTAAGGTTCATCATCCTACACTATAGAACTAAAATGCAAAAAATTTTTCTTTTAGTAACATTAACAAAAACATTAGCCATATGGAAGTCAAAGTGTTTAAAATTGATTATATTCTAAATATTAGGTGGAAATATTAAAAACAAATTTAATTCTAACTTTAGCAATAGTTACATATAATTGACAGTTATTATAAACAAGTTAAATCATAATTGAAAAATAGCCATACAATTTAGTTATTATAGCATACATTGGTAAATTCTTATAGTAAATCTGTTGGTATCATATAGGAAGCTAGAGTCATTTTTTAAAGTCATGATTCTATTGAGAAATTCTATGAAACATGTCTACTCAAAATAATTACTTCCTAAGGGTTGAACAATAGGTTAATTTTAACTCTATTTGTGCTTAAATTTCAGAATTCATCTTTTGACATTTTTTTTTAAACCTCCCTGTTAAAAAGGAAATATAACTGGAATTTGCTTACTGGAAATATAACCAGAACATGTGTCATAAAAATTGTACATTAAAGTAGAATATTAGGATACTTTTAATATAAATGATTTCTCAATCTTGACCTAAACACATATGCACACATACACACGCAAAAAAAAAATTCCAAAGTATACACAATTACAAGATATTCGAAGTTCTAACAATTATAGTCTGTCTTGGACGAGACTTATACTTGGGGGGAAAACCCAAATTCAAAGACAATAGCAAACTGTATTATGCAAAGACAATTCATGTCTTATTTAAAGTTAAAATGTTACAGTAGATAAATACCAAGAGCTTTGTGTGGCTAAACATTAGCCTGTCAAGTGAGGTTATAATATAAACCTCTATTTCTTTTCATATTTCTGTTCAACACAAAAGCTTGACAGTGATTTTAAATGTAGTTTCTCCTCAGCAGCAACCAAAAACTGGAATAATGAAAGGAGGAGGCAATCAGTAAAAGTATTCAGTGTTCTATAGAAACTCTGTTCCATAAGTCATTCTAAATATTGCATAGAAAATATTTTTTCACAGCCAATCTGCCAATGTTATTTATTACTGTGATTTACAGCAAATAAAGTATCTGCTGAAACTACTCCTTTTACCTCTCTAGCCCATGACAGAATTCTGAGGTTACTTTATTACACAAAACTGGGTTTTTCTACTTGTAACATAAAATAGCCATTGCATTATTAATTTAAATTTTGTGATGAAGTGCAAAAACTCATGTTTGTATCCTTAAAAAACAAGCCTTGATTTCTCCAGCAATAAAATCCTGAGCCACCACCTTTGGGAAGCTCAACTTCACTTCTCCTTACTATGTTTACTTTTTCATAGATCTATAAGCAGATGAGCACTCACCATTTGAATTATATAAAATCTGCATCGTTTCAAATTCCAAAGTGGTATAATTTGGGTCCAAAACTTCACTGTAATTTCCCACGTCCATGTCCAGAATCGGTTCTGATATCCTCATCATCGACTGAGAGACACACATACAAATGGCACCTCAAGCCCAGAAAAACCCAGTGTTTTGCTTTCAATCTGAGAGTGATAATCCAGAGCTAAGTGTAACTGAGTGACTTAAGAGCTGCAGTGGGAGGGGCTGTAAAACTGTAACCATCCTGCAACAGGTCATATTTTACCTCTTTCTTGTTTTATGGCATATGAGAGCAACTCCTTGTGATAATCTTGGAATGCTTCATGGAATTGCCTTATCTGAAGTGCTTAGTGAACTAACATGATTTTCTAAATTGATTTCCAGTAGACAATAAATGAGGTCATTAAGAGAAGGATTAAACAGAAAAGGGAATCTCTCAGGTTTGAAGCAGCAATTATAATGTGAAGTGGCCCATTTCAGGGGCTGGGAACCATCCATATACCACATATTTTGAAAGGCAAAATTTACTGTTATAAAATTGATGTGTCAAGACTATAAATGAAGACTGAACAGTTTCAAGCTTTCTTACATGTACAATAAAACTTTATTTTGTAGGAAAATAAATTTGTAATTTGTAATGACAGGGATTTATGGTACATTCCAGTAGCTTCCTGGGAAGATTCCTAATATAATAGTCTCTGTCAGTTTCTGGGGTTTTGTGCTTTCACATTTGTAAATCTCCCATAGTTAGAGCAGTGTATTTTAGTTATTCAATTAATAATTGTTAAATAAGGAAGATTTCATTCTTTTTTCATTTCTGATGATTGTCACATTACTAGGCATTAACTGAAGTAAAATTGTCCCTAACATGTGCATTTACACATACCTATCATCAATCTTCATCAATATAACATGTATGTCTTTTATGTATATTTATGACATTTAGAGTTTGGGGAATATTTAGATGATGGGATTCAATGAGCATATTTTATTGACATGAAAATACATGCATTGACATAATCTTCAAAGAAAGAATTGTAGTACCATTTACATTATAAATTCGAGAATTCATTTTTCTACATTTGTGAAGATTAAAACAAAGTAATTCTTCTTAATCAATATCTTATATTAATGAAACTTGTGAATATACTGTCTTAGATATTATTGTAGTTTTCATCCAGAAAAGCTATCCTAATATAAATTCAAAATCATGTCCCATGTCAAGGACCTTGAAGAAAACCATAGTCATATTAACAGCCAAATTTACTAAATCAAACAGTGATCACTGGAACAGTCCTTTTGCTCTCATGTTCTGTATACTTTTACTCATCTTAGCTATATAATAATAAAAATAATATTGTTGAACAAATTTTAGACTAGTTTTCTCTAATGAAGACAAAACATATTGAGTTTTTGGAGAAGTTACAGCAAAAAAAACTATTTGTTTTTATTTGTACAAATATTTCTCATTGTGTCGTACGTAAAGTAACAAAGATGTGTTTCTTATGAGGATGAAAAGGATAAATCGTGCATTGGTCCCAATCTTTCTCATCTATGTGGTTACTAACCAATACTAAAGGACATCACCAGTGGGAGTGTTGCAACAGGAGGTAAAAAAGAAAAAAAAAAAAAACCTTTAAAAACTTTTATTTTAAAACTGAAAACACTAAAAAAAAGTAGTTATAACTCAGTAGAGTAATTTTGTCACAGTTTTATCATTCTACTCCACGTTCTTCCCATGGCAGACATCACTACCAGACCAAAGCATCTAGTTCTATGGTGAAGGGCTATCAAGTCATCTCAGAACAGATTTTCAAGTATCCACTGGCATTTAATCAGAGTTTTATTTCAAGGTGAAACCTGTTTCCCATCCATGTTATTGTAAATTATTTCCCTCATTTCACAAAGTAAACACTTGAAACTTTCTGGAAGCTATCTTAGACCCAAAATGGCAGCCATGTCTCCTCAAGTGGGCAGTGTGTCTTCCTAATGATACTCAGATGTCAAAACACTCATAGAATTCAGTTAGTCTAACAAAAGAAAAATCATCCTTAACTTTTTTCTCAGACATTACAAAGCACAATGGAAACCCTCTTTTCTTAAATTCTAGAAGGAATAATTTACTGAACTAATTAAGTAAACAAAATAATTAAAAGAGAATCATATAAAGGTCATAGGTATATTTGATGGTTTATTATATAAGACTTAAGTAGATAGGAATACTATTGTTTTGTTATAGAATCAAGATCTTTTTCTTTGAGTAAGAATCCACTATTATGGATTTGTTACTATTTTTTTTCCCTCTTAACTCTCAGGCACAGCTTTTGATTTCTAATTTTTTTTCAAATTTTGTTTTCTTTCTTTCTTATTGTTTTAATTAGTTACACATGACAGTACAATGATCTTGACATATCATACATTTGAATCAGATGGGATATAATTTCTCATTTTTCTGAGTGTACAAGTTGCAGAATTACTTTGGTCATGCAGTCACGTATATACCCACAGCAATAATAATGTCTATTTTATTCTTTTGTCCTTCCATTCCCCCCTTCCCCTCCCCTCCAGTTCCATCACTTCTTTCTACCCAGTCTAATGTAACCCACTTCTTTTTTTTTCCCCCTCACATCATCATACCTGTATTCTGTATATTGAAGGGGGGGGGTCTCCTTCCCTCTTCCATGGAATTCCCCTTTTCCCTCCCTTTCCCTCCCACCTCTCTTCCCTATCTAGAGGTTCTAATTTTTTAATGAAAAAAAAAGTCAAAGCTATTTGTAAAGCAATCTGAAAACAAAAGACTTGTTCAATTTTATAGTTTTTATAAAATATTTCATATACTTTTGTCAACTTGCTTTTATTCAATTCCAAAGTAGTTTCCTTGGTTTTGACACCCCTGTCAAAAAAAAAAAAAACTTTCCCACCAATAATTTTTCATTAAATTGTACAATATTTAAATAAATTATTAAATGAAAATACAAGAAAAATGGCAGTGACACCTGAGGTGACAAATGCATGTTACTCTTGACACAATATACAAAGTTGGAGAGATGAACTACCCTGGAAAATAATTAGTATGTTCCACAAAGGAAATTGAGACCCTGAATTAATCCCAGGAGTTAACTAGATGGAGTTGAGAGGTTCTGTTATATTGATTTTAACTTGAGATAACTTGTGTTTATAAATTGAATTATATTCTTCTTTATGACCAGTTTTTATTCTCTACTTCTAAATACAATTAGTCTATATTCAAAATATTGTTATTTGTTTAAAAAGAAGAAAAGGAAGATGAAAGAGGATAAAGAAGAAAAGAAAAAATAGATGAGAAAAGAAGAAAATGTCACAGAAACAATTTTAGTTATGATTAGTTTTGGATTTTTACTTATGCATCATAATCAAAACAAGTATCATACTCTTAGTATTCCTTTGTGTTTTACATACAGCGGTGATTGTGGAGTTTTCATGATTCAGAAAACATATGCATGGCACAATTGAACAAAATTGAATTATAAAATTAAATTATATAAACCCTAGATACATAAAACAGATATAGTTCTAATTTATATGTTTTCACTTTAAAATTTACTTATTTTCAAGACAGAGGCTGATGGATATCAGCCAGACAGCCTTTCATTATTGCTTCATCAAGTAATTCCTATGTGTGAATTCATTAAGGCTATATTAGATTAAGAGCTTAATTAATTAAAAGAAAAACTATTTTTATGCCCTAGTGACAATAGAAACAATTATTCTTAAATAAAAGAGACTAATATTACTAAACCCTATAATCAACATAAATTTATGAGTACTTTTAAGTCTATTTTGGAAAGTTTAATTGGGAAAAAACATCATGTGTATATTCTTATATATGAAATAATAATTTTAAATTAGAAGCACACCTTTTCTAAAACACAAATATATAAACTTCATATCCACAACTAAGAATATAAATGAGAAACTATGACTTACTGAAAATCTCTTAGCAGAAGATGCTACTTTCAAGTATCTGCTCTCAAAGCTGAGCAAAATATTACTCTTTTTTTTTAGTGTAATCTCATGTTTTGTAGGCTTAGATGTACTGTCTTAGACCTGGTCAGGTCAAATATTCCACAGAGAATGACAAAATTATTTGCAGATAAAAAGTCAATTTTAAGTAGCACAACTAACAATGTTGAAAGATGTTTTTTTGTCAAAACAATGGTTCTGTAAGTTGGCATGTGAAATATATAATTTAAAATATTTTAGAGCCACATAATGAGATTTTGCAGTCCTTTAAAAGAGAACAACTCAATTTCCTACTGACTATTCAAGATAATACCAGAAACATTTCTATCTTATCTGTAACACTATTAAGCCTGTTAAACTGTTCTAAACTTTATATTTGATTTAATCATTCCTTCATAGCGTGATTGAAAATAGCAAACAGGCTAATAAAAAACAAGGTTATTTTCATGAGAGAATTTTCATGAAAACAATTTGAGATGTTAACACCAATATAAAAACATAAAATGTGTTCACTAAATTTATTTCTTTAAGATTATTTTACCTTACCCAAAATGCATATTAATCCCAAAAGTACACCTGTAATTTTTGTTGATTTCATATTCCACTTTCTAAGCATGAAGATTATATAAATAGGATCATCAAAATCCAGATGAAATTTCAACAAGTTACAATCTAAATCAACCCAGCATATTTTCCAGTGTAAGTATAAAAATATTAAGTGGAGAATAATGTCTAACAAAATGGCTTATTAATCTAAAGCAAAGCAATTTTTCATTTCTCAAAAAAAACTGTATTAAAATAAATCACTGTATCTCCTTGCTAATACTGTAACTTAATATTCATTCCGCTTTTTGAAATAGAAATCCAGCCTCTTCTTTCTCCTAATTTTGGTGTGAGAAAATAGGAAAATAAAAACAATAAGCCAACAAAAATAAGATTAGTCTTCAAAACAGGTTGTTATCATTGACATATAAAGAAGTTTGAAGCTGCTTGTAATGAGGGGATACTTTCAGAGAGAAACCTGTTCATAAAAGCCACATTATATAAATTTTTAGCTAAAAACAAATTTTCTTTTCTTTTCTTTTCCTTGGTCTTTGACCTAGCAGTCTATGCAATGGCCAACAGAATCACCTTAACTCACTAGGACATTAAAGTCAAAGTCATTTTTGATATTATAAACAGTCTATTATTATTAATAATATTGACACATATTCTTGACCTAGTATTGCTAAAGATTTTTTAAATTTCAACTGAACATTCATTTACTTTCTTACATAGTTTCATAATTACCCTTAAAATTATAATTATTCTATAACTCATTTCTCAATTCCTTTTTTTTTTAATTTGTGAAACTTAATCCAAGGAACTGACTTTAAATTCTTATTTTAGTTTTACATTTGATCCACATCTTCTTTTTCTGATCAATGCAAATAATTTACATCATTCTAAAAAATGTCATTTGATGGAAAAAATTATTTGGACAGAGAGATGATCACCTTGTGAAAAACCTAATTAATTTAGAAAGATTCTAGTATTCTTTGTAGTACACAAGATTTACCTCAACTCTTCATTTTTATTTTATTTGCTTGTTAAACCATCATGTTATTATTTGAAACTAGTTGCACAAAAAAAATGTAAAATTCAAAATTGAGGAAGAGTGTCAACTCTATCATAATTAAATCAGTTAACATGGACAAGAGTATTGTGCAGTTCAGATCTACGTGTAACCAAGAAATGCTTTGAGTAAAAGAACAGGGACAATATAAGAAATCTGCATATATTAAACTACCTCCAAGGTCAGTTGCCTTGTGATTCAAAATAGACTCTCCTTTTCAGAAGATAAGGAGCTGATTAGCACTAAATTATTAACTGGAATTTATAGTTGTAAGGAAAATAAAAAAAAATAAGTGGTATAAAGCACACGTTAGCACTTAACTGGTAAAATTTTTCCTTTTTTCTTCTTTTCTGCAATGGGTGTTATCACTGTTGCCACTGCAAACTCAGCAAAGCTATTCAGAATTGTTTAAGACTGTGGTGGCACTCTTGATACCAAATTTGCTGCATTAGACCAGCTGATGGGAAGGAAGTTATCAGTTTGGGCCAATCCCTGTTTCAAACATCTTCTCAAGTGTAGTGGTTAAGAAAAATAGCAGCAGTTTTACTATGCTGAGTGCACATTTAGACTTGAACATTTAAAATAAATGTATTATAATAACCATAAACTTCAGTATCTGGAAGCCAAATAAATAAATAGGAATTGTAATTTCCCCATTTAAAAATGTAATAATACATTATAGATACAGCCACACAGTCAAGAACTGGTCAGCATTCCTCTTTAAAACTCTTTTTTGACACTTAAGGAGAATATTTTAATACGATATTTGACTTGGATACAACTAAACATCTGAATTTTTAAAAGATAAGTATATAGTCTACTCTCCTTTTGAAAAAGCATGCATTTTTATTAAAATGTTGGTTGGATTTTCAAAACATACCATACTAAAATACTTCTTTTGGGTAAAAATATAGGGCAAAATTACTATAATCTTAGTAGTAAATATATGCATCTAACTTGAATGAATCATCTTAGGTAGTAAGATGGTAGCTCTCCTTACACAAGTGATCATCGCTCTCAAGTAAGTAGTTTGGATTTGCTTAGTGATTAACTTTCTATCAGTCCAGTGATTCAAAAATTCTGCTGCACATTGGAAACATCTGGGAAATTTTATAGACACTCCCAACACAGGTCCAAGTTGCATCAGATAACAATTTAATACGAATGTTTGAAGATGACCGATTAGTATCAATGTTTTAAAAAATCTTTAGGTGATTTCAATGTGCAGCAAAGTCTGGGAACCATTGCTTTCAGATGTGAGCTATGTAGGGCAGGCATGTTCTATTTTCTGTTCGTGTCTCTAGTGCCTGGAGCACTGTCTGTCCACAAATACTTACTGAATGTATGAATAAAAGATATATGCAAGCAATTAATTTGACAAAGAATTTATATTGAGCATGAGTATATTTTTACTGATGCATGTTAATTATGCAGAATAATAACTTCCATTATGCCAAGCTCACTCACACATTTAACATACTTTGATCTTATCTGCATCCATCCTTCTTCCTCCCCCTCCCCATGATCCCTTTCCTCATCTTTTCTAGTCCAACATGAGTACATTTTATACATCAAGCATTATTCCAGTTATTTTTATAAGAACGAACTGAGAAAATCCCTTCCTTCCTGGGATGGTCAATCAAGTAATCATCATCATCTCCATGATGGTCATGATGATAATGATGACAATTTATATCTTTATAAAGGCACCTGAATCATTATAAAGGTTATTAGAGTCTTTCCACAATAGCCATGAAGCTGGATGGAGAAATGTAATTAATGTCCTAAACACATAAATTTCTAAATTAAAACACTGATTGTAGGTAAATAGAAGAGGGTGTAAGCCCTCCTACTGACCCTTGAATTTAGTCTTAGTATGCATTGTCATTAATTTTTAGGTATTTTAGTGGGAAGTTAACAATGATATACATAAGATTACTAATCTAGTACTAGTTTAAGTCAGAAGTAAAACTCATCCTGACTTTTGTATGCAGTCTCTTGTATATGACTGTGTATCTGTACCATGGTACAATGCTAACACTTTCCAGAACACCAAAACCATTCTTCTAATTGCCCCATTTATTTGCATTCCAGGAACAAAGATCACAGGTAACGTTTAGGAAACATGATTCATGTGAAGAAGCAAGCAGTAGTGTTGAAAGTCCCCCATAAATATTAAAAAGGAAGGTCACTGAAAACTCAAATATATTTTCAATGGTGAAACACAAAGGGCATTTCCTTGAACCTAAGAATACTAGTGGAGTATGCATTCTCACTAATACTAATCAATATTATCCTTTATATTCTAACATTTCAAACGGGGGGAAAATAAATAATTGTTATCTTGAGAAATGACCTGAAAATAATCTGTAGAAAATATCCAGCCAGAAATAAAAAAAAAGAAAGATTCAATCTTACTATATGTAAAACTAGAATCATAAAAATCACAATTCTGTCAGAATAATACCACCTGAAATTCCAATTAGAAAGCCATCTATAGGATGGGTTTTATTCATTTATTTTTGATTGAGTAAAGTGGTTTTAGATGACATGACTTCAAAGTCATATTGAAGAATAAAAAAACTGTGGCATCAAAAGTAATAAATGAAAGAAAAGAAGGACTGATATTATCCAATGTGCAAACATAAAACCATTATAATAAAGAGTATAATAGTATGTTAGAATAGATGAATGGATCAGGAGATAAAAGAGAAATCCCAAATTATCTCTTATATATGAAATGTTAATATATTATAAAGGTAGTAATTTGAACTCAGTATGACAAAAAGGCTATTTTATACAAATAATTGTTCTGGCATTTTTAATCTCTTGGAAATAAGTAAATTGGGCTCATATGACACAAGCGCACATGCACACACATACACACCACACACACACACACACACACACACACATATAAAACACAAAGTTCCCTACATATTTAAACAAAGAAAGGAGAAAACATAACAATTTGATATTGAGTAGACTGCTTTTATTCTAATAGGTCAAAAACATCCTGTGTAAAGACAGGATAAGATGTAAAAGACTTTTATTTCAAGCTTCTTTAAAAGTAATTCCTATCAATTCTAACATCATGTATTGAAATGCAAAATTTGAATGTTGATATTTGGAATTCAGGAATTTTACTAAACGTCTAGGGGTTCATCTCTCAATTTACTTTTTTTCAATCAGTCCTCCATGAAACTTGGGGAGCCCCTTCGGTCAGTACTTAATTTTTTTCATCCAGGTGATTTCTTCCATTGCATTTTCAGGATATTTCCTTTTTATTCTTGCCTTCGCAAATCTCCTGCTATTCTCATGTTAGGTTTCTCTACATTTCTATCTCAAAGGGTCCTCATAATTATTAAATAAATTTGAAACTGAAAAGCACACTGAACATTGATGCCTGGCACATGGCAGTTTTCAAAAAACAAATGTAATTTTTATCCATCTTCCATGTCCCTTATGTTTTCTTCATGATTTTCAGTTTGGTTCTCATTCAGATATTTATTCTAGTGCATTTTCTAGACCTCTAATTTGGATCTCCCTAGAGCGCCTCACTGATTTGTAAAGTTTAAAGCTCAAAATTACACGTTTGTCTTGCAACATGAGTTAAATCTAAATATACCTTGTGCCTTAAATAGTGATTGTTTTTTCTTATAATTATCAACAGTCAGCTGCAGAAATTCTGGCTAAAAGAAGGGCCTGTTCTAATTGCTCTGCTTACCTTCCCTTTCTCTGGCTGCTTTTTTTTTTTTTTCTTTCTTTCTTTTTTAATTACTCATGGCTATTCTCTCCTGCAGGTTCAGAGCTGCCTACTGGAATACCATAAATGGAAAAGTCACACAGGAGTGGAAGGCACAGCAGCCTTGGGCAGATGATAGGCTAGTTAGTTACAAGGTCATCAGGTCCATTTCTGGGTGACAGGTAGAGCTTACCTGTTTGTATTACCTTCCAGTGCCCTGGGAGCTCAGCAATAGGGGAACTCAGTTTAACAACACAGCCTTCCTATCTTCCTAAGGGACCTAGAAGAACAGAAGCCTTCTGATGCCAACATGTTTAGGTTGACATAAACTATCCATCAGGGCAATGGGGTTGGTCCAGATATCTTGGTTGGAACTCTGATTCTACTCAAAGGTTTTCTGGCCTAGATACCCAGGCTCATATCTAGATCAGCTAAATAATGGCCTCTGCACACTCAATCTGTCCTGCCTTGTTCACACCTTCCTGGCGTTACTGCTAGCTAACCTCTGTAGCTGCTCCTCTTGAGAAAGGCAAATGGTGGTCAGATTAAAGTTGGGAAGAAAAAGTGACAAAATTAATTACCTGAAATACCATAATTCTATATATACTGTCTGATGATATTTTGGTTAGTTATAGTTTATGGTAAATACCTTAATTAGACAATGAATAGTAAGCTTTCTCTCATTATTTTTATGAGGTTTCACATGTATGCACAAATACTTTGCAAAATAAGAAGAAACCATAAAGATAAAGGCAAATAATAACTTTCTAATCTATCAAAAATGAACTAAGATAAAATGACAGTAAGATAAAATTCAAAGGCAATAGATTGAGATGTAAAAAAAAAGTGAATGGATTTATAGAGAATTAAGGAGAGTATAAATAAAACACAAAAGTAAAATACAGTTTCATTGGAAGCAGTAGAGAAAAAAAATTGCACTACTTTTTGATAAATTGATGATTTAGAGGGAAAAAAGTGTGGTTCTTCCAGAATGAATCAAATTGTACAAAGATTTTTGAAAAATTAGAAGAGAAAGATAAACACTTTGAAGAGATTGTACAAGCTCAAAATCATAGTTATTTTGGAAGAATAATTCTAAATGCTAAGCCCAATATTTAAGGAAGTAACAGAGCTTTCAGTATGCCTAAACAGATTGTAGTAAAAGATAATGACAAAAATTCACATCTAATTTAAAGTTGACCTCCCCTTCAGTATTCTCTCTCAAAACACTCTTTTTTTTTTTTTTAAATTTTTTAGTTTTCTGCGGACACAATGTCTTTGTTTGTATGTGGTGCTGAGGATGGAACCTGGGCCGCACACATGCCAGGCGAGCGAGCTACGGCTTGAGCCACATCCCCAGCCCTCTCAAAATACTCTTTTCTTTTTCTTCACAAGTCAATTTGTATTTAAGTACCTAGTTCTGCTTACATGATTATTATCTGTTTCCTATAGTTGGCCAACAGGACAAATAAGCAATCCCAAAATCATTTGATGTTCACAGTAACTTCTGGACAAAGTTACATTAAATATTCATATCATTTATTTAAAAAACAGAAAGAAAAGGGCTGGGGTTGTAGCTCAGTGGTAGAGTACTTGCCTAGAATGTGTGTGGCACTGGGTTCAATTCTCAGCACCATATATAAATAAATAAAATAAATGTCCATAAACAATTAGAAAAAATATTTAAAAAACAGAAAAAAATGTTTCATCAAGATTTTACCTAGAGCTAAATGTTTTAAACATCTAGGATTGAATGTAAACATGTTCATAATTTCCCATGTTAGAGTCTCACTTGTATCTTAAAAATCAATCTAAAGGGGCATCTGATAAAATACCATAAGGCAGAAAACACTATCTGGGATCCTTTCAAGGCCCATGCTATGGCAGGTGAGCAGTACTAAAACACACATAAAGCACACAAGGACTCTCCCTTGTTCCCTGCTTGCTACATGTGCCACCCATATACTATTCCTCTTCCCTGCTTCAACAATCTGTATTTGGGGTAAAAATGGGAGTTCATAACCCACTTGAATCTAACGTATGAAATATGATATGTCAAGAGCTTTGTAATGTTTTGAACAACGAATAAAAAAATTTTAAAAAAACTGAGTAGATAAATGTGACAGAAAAAAAATAACGTAGAAGAAGAAATTGCAAAATGCACAAAATCTTCTCACAAGAATAGGGTTAGAGATAAAGGTAGAGATGTCATATTTCCAGCTTTTATTCAAGATTTCATAAAGAAAAGAAAAAGTTGAAGTAAAGCACTTAATTGATTTTTTTTAACTACTAAGTTCCCACAAAGGAACAGAAAGCTCAAAAGGCATGTTTTAATAAAGTTGGAAGAAGAAGTATTGAATTTTACCTAATTTACAAAGTGGAAGTTTCTTACGTAGCAACATTTGTCAAATTTGCTAATTTTCTGTTTATAAAACAAATTTCATGGTATTAAAATAACTTATGAATAAGCACACCAGTTTTAGCAGTAAATTTTGTAAAAAATTACATTTTGAATGTATGTAGTAAAATAAAATGATTATCATTTAATTTTTTAATGGTCAAAATGATTTTTCTTTTGGTATTCTTGGAAACCATAATATTGATTACTATGATTTTTCTATTTTAACTTCTTAAATGCAAAAAACATATATATATATATATATATATATATATATATATATATATATATATATACACACATCCATATGTGCAAATATGTATATGTACAAATACACACTCATATATACGCATACACATATATACACATACACACACATATATGCAGTAGATTCTCATTACTCATGGTATTATTTTTATTAAAGTCACCGTGAAGACTGAAAAAGCAAACATTAGGTCACCATTCCTAGAGGAAATAAGGACTAAACTCCCACAAGCCTCTGGTCACAGTATGTTCAAAAACAACCAATGGATAGCCTTTTCTGGTGCTTGCTTCTATTTAGAAACACCTATTTAATATATGTTATTGATTCATCAATGCTGAACTCAGCCAATAGCACCACAACATTCCTGAATGAAGCTTACCTACCACATGTATTTTATCTGTGAGGCACATCACAACCCTCTTGATCTGATGGACACTGAACACTTGGGGATTATTTTACACAGCAAAATCATCAACGGAAAGTCCAAAAATGAAGAAAATGTGGTACTAAATCCATCACGAAAAGGAAACTTGTTTATAATATAAGAAGAACTAAATGAGGAAGAGTATTTCCTTGTTTGATTTCATCTGAGGATGTGGGCACCAAGCAATTCCAACTTTTCACTACTCTGCACATGTTCAAGAGTGACTACAAAAAATACTCTGAGGAAATCTGAGGCAGAAGATTTGCAAGTTCAAAGCCAACCTCAGCAACTTAACAGAGCCCTAAGCAACTTAAGAAAACCCTGCCTCAAAATAAAAAAAAATAATAATAAATTTTAAAAGGAGTATAAGGAATATAGCCAATGGTTGAGCACCACCCCCTCCAGGTTCAATCTCTGGTACCCAAATAAATAAATAAATAGATTTACATAAGTAGGCAATTTTGCAAATAGGAAGTCTGTAAATAATGCAGATCTACATATACATATATACATTATTACTGATATTTAGATATATAATAGAAAGAAAGCTAGTCATTGGTCAGTGAAATGTGTTAATTAAATTCTAATGTAATTAATTTTGTGAAAACTTTCTAGAGATTTCAAAGTCCGTATAAATATACATATTTTTAATCCTTTTTTTTATTGGTTGTTCACAACATTACAAAGCTCTTGACATATCATATTTCATACATTACAATCAAGTGGGTTATGAACTCCCATTTTTACCCCAAACACAGATTGCAGAATCACATCGGTTACACATCACATTTTTACATACTGCCATATTAGTGACTTTTGTATTCTGCTACCTTTCCTATCCTCTACTATCCCCCCTCCCCTCCCCTCTCATCTTCTCTCTCTACCCCATCTACTGTAATTCATTTCCCTCCATGTTTGTTATCCCATTCCCCTCACAACCTCTTATATGTAATTTTGTATAACAATGAGGGTCTCTCCCTCCATTTCCATGTGATTTCCCATTTTTTCTCCCTTTCCCTCCCACCTCATGTCTCTGTTTAATGTTAATCTTTTCTTCCTGCTCTTCCTCCCTGTTCTGTTCTTAGTTGCTCTCATTATATCAAAGAAGACATTTGGTATTTGTTTTTTAGGGATTGGCTAGCTTCACTAAGCATAATCTGCTCTAGTGCCATCCATTTCCCTGCAAATTCCGTGATTTTGTCATTTTTTAGTGCTGCGTAATACTCCATGGTGTATAAATGCCACATTTTTTTTTATCCATTCATCTATTGAAGGGCATCTGGGTTGATTCCACAGTCTAGCAATTGTGAATTGTGCTGCTATGAACATGGATGTGGCAGTATCCCTGTAGTGTGCTCTTTTAAGGTCTTCAGGAAATAGTCCGAGAAGGGCAATAGCTGGGTAAATGGTGGTTCCATTCCCAGCTTTCCCAGGAATCTCCATACTGCTTTCCAAATTGGCCGCACCCGTTTGCAGTCCCACCAGCAGTGTACAAGAGTACCCTTTTCCCCACATCCTCGCCAGCACTCATTGTTGTTTGACTTCATCATGGCTGCCAATCTTACTGGAGTGAGATGGTATCTTAGGGTGGTTTTGATTTGCATTTCTCTGACTGCTAGAGATGGTGAGCATTTTTTCATGTACTTATTGATTGATTGTATGTCCTCCTCTGTGAAGTGTTTGTTCATGTCCTTGGCCCATTTGTTGATTGGGTTATTTGTTTTCTTATTGTCTAATTTTTTGAGTTCTTTGTATACTCTGGATATTAGGGCTCTGTCTGAAGTGTGAGGAGTAAAAATTTGTTCCCAGGATGTAGGCTCCCTATTTACCTCTCTTATTGTTTCTCTTGCTGAGAAAAAACTTTTCAGTTTAAGAAAGTCCCATTTGTTGATTCTTGCTATTAACTCTTGTGCTATGGGTGTCCTATTAAGGAATTTGGAGCCCGAACCCACAATCTGTAGATCGGAGCCAACTTTTTCTTCTATCAGACAGAGAGTCTCTGATTTGATATCTAGCTCCTTAATCCACTTTGAGTTGACTTTTGTGCATGGCGAGAGGAGGGGATTCAGTTTCATTTTGTTGCATATGGATTTCCAGTTTTCCCAACACCATTTGTTGAAGATGCTATCCTTTCTCCATTGCATGTTTTTAGCTCCTTTATCAAATATAAGATAGTTGTAGCTTTCTGGATTAGTCTCTGTGTCCTCTATTTTGTACCATTGGTCCACCTGCCTGTTCTGGTACCAGTACCATGCTGTTTTTATTACTATTGCTCTGTAATATAGTTTGAAATCTGGTATCGCTATACCACCTGATTCACACTTCCTGCTTAGAATTATTTTTGCTATTCAGGGTCTTTTATTTTTCCATATGAATTTCATGATTGCTTTATCTATTTCTACAAGAAATGCCATTGGGATTTTGATTGGCATTGCATTAAACCTATAGAGAACTTTTGGTAATATCCCCATTTTGATGATGTTAGTTCTGCCTATCCATGAACAAGGTATATTTTTCCATCTTCTAAGATCCTCTTCTATTTCTCTCTTTAGGGTTCTGTAGTTTTCATTGTATAGGTCTTTCACCTCTTTTGTTAGGTTGATTCCCAAGTATTTTATTTTTTTTGAGGATATTGTGAATGGAGTGTTTTTCCTCATTTCCGTTTCAGAAGTTTTGTCGCTGATATACAGAAATGCCTTTGATTTATGCGTGTTGATTTTATATCCTGCCACTTTGCTGAATTCATTTATTAGTTCTAGTAGTTTTTTTGTAGACCCTTTTGGGTCTTCTAGATATAGAATCATGTCGGCCACAAATAGTGATAATTTAAGTTCTTCTTTTCCTATTTTTATGCCTTTAATTTCTTTTGTCTGTCTAATTGCTCTGGCCAGTGTTTCGAGAACTATATTGAATAGAAGTGGTGATAGAGGGCATCCCTGTCTTGTTCCAGTTTTTAGAGGGAATGCCTTCAATTTTTCTCCATTCAGAATGATGCTAGCCTGAGGCTTAGCATAGATAGCTTTTACAATGTCGAGGTAAATTCCTGTTATCCCTAGTTTTTTAATGTTTTGAACATAAAGGGATGCTGTACTTTGTCAAATGCTTTTTCTGCGTCTATCGAGATGATCATATGGTTCTTATCTTTAAGTCTATTGATGTGGTGAATAACATTTATTGATTTCCGTATATTGAACCATCCTTGCATCCCAGGGATGAATCCTACTTGATCATGGTGCACAATTTTTTTGATGTGCCTTTGTATCCGATTCGCCAGAATTTTATTGAGGATTTTTGCATCTAGGTTCATCAGAGATATTGGTCTGTAGTTTTCTTTCTTTGAGGTGTCTTTGTCTGGTTTCGGAATCAGGGTGATGTTGGCCTCATAGAATGAATTTGGAAGAGCTCCCTCTTTTTCTATTTCCTGAAATAACTTGAAAAGTATTGGTATTAATTCTTCTTTAAAGGTTTTGTAAAACTCCGCTGTATACCCATCCGGTCCTGGGCTTTTCTTGGTTGGAAGTCTTTTGATTGCTTCTTCTATTTCATCCATTGATATTGGTCTGTTTAAGTTGTGAGTATCCTCCTGACTCAGTCTGGGCAAATCATATGACTTAAGGAATTTATCGATGTCTTCACTATCTTCTATTTTATTGGAATATAGGTTTTCAAAATAATTTCTAATTGTCTTCTGTATTTCTGTAGCATCTGTTGTGATATTGCCTTTTTCATCCCATATGTTAGTAATTTGAGTTCTCTCTCTTCTTCTCTTCATTAGTATGGCTAGGGGTCTGTCGATCTTATTTATTTTTTCAAAGAACCAACTTTTTGTTTTGTTAATTTTTTCAATAGTTTCTTTTGTTTTAATTTCGTTGATTTCTGCTCTAATTTTAATTAATTCTTGCCTTCTGCTACATTTGCTGTTGTTTTGCTCTTCCTTTTCTAGGGCTTTGAGATGAAGTGTGAGCTCATTTATTTGTTGGTTTTTCCTTTTTTTGAGGAATGACCTCCAGGCGATGAATTTCCCTCTTAAAACTGCTTTCATGTGTCCCATAGATTCCGATATGTTGTGTCTGTATTTTCATTTATCTCTAAGAATTTTTTGATTTCCTCCTTTATGTCTTCTGTAACCCACTGATCATTGAAACCATTAATAAGAAAGTTGAAGAGCAACAACAATATCAACAACAAAAAGTGAAAATAAAATAAAAAAAATACCAATAATAATCATTTAAAAAAATAATAATAATAATAAATGCAGTCATAGAGCTCAATTAACTTTTCTTCCAGTAGGTGGGAACTGGGCCAGGCTTCTCTTCTTGATGGGTGGGAACCAATCACTGTTCCTCAGCTCTTCTTCCCAGACTGTGCGGGTCTCCAATCCTGAGTGCCTAGGACCTTCTCTTGTGGTTCCTCAAGCCAGGCCCCGCTCACCTGTGAAGCTCGCCACAATACTGGCTACACGCCAGGTCTGCTGCTCCTGGGAGCCCTGTTTCCATGGATGCCTGGGCACACCCTTTCTGTTTGCCTCCCTCAGACCCTAAGTTTGTAGGGCTTGGGGCTGAGGACCCCTAGCGAATCTGTTTGCCCTCAGGTAGCAACTCCCCTGGTAGCTGGTGCAAGGGACCTCTGTTGTCAGCAGAGGGATACCCTGGGTCTGACTATTGTGCTCAGTTGGCTTTTACCTCTGTGAGTTCAGGTGGGCCGACTAGTTATTTCAGCGGGATCATTAGTGCTGAGTCACTAGAAGCAGGCGAACCAGAACTAGAATGCAGCCCAATCCGGGCTCGGTGTGTTCTGAGAGGGGCAGACTGTTTGCCCGGGATCCCCTTCAGCTCAACAGTGCCTAGTGGTCCTGAGCGAACAGTATTTTGACAGTTTACTTCTCCCTATGCTCGCACAGCTGAAGGGGTTAGAGACTTGATCTCTCCGCGTCCGCCGCCATGTTGGATCACTTAGATTTTAAATTGTCACTCATCTTATCAGCTGTTCCATTTAACTCGGCAGCTCACTCGCGTGGTGAAGAGTCTGCTCTATGGTGCTCCGCGGGAAGCGGCGGTGGTGGCGGCGCGGTGGCGGCTCAGCTGTGGCCTTCGGGACCCCCGGGGAGGGGGTGCGGGCTGGGGGAGGGGAGGCAGTGCCTCGGGGCCGCGCGGGCCAGGTTCCGGACATGCGGGAGAGCAGGCGGGGTGGGGGAAAGAAATTGAGATCTAGATTTAGGGATTGAGTGTGGGAGGAGAGACGGCGGGGGAAGAAGCAAAGCGGAAAGGCGGAGAGGAGAAGGAGAAGGGGCCGAGGGAGCTGGGCAGCTCGGGCTGCAGCCTTACTGCTCGCGCTGAAGTCGTGATGGACTCACTCTACCTTGGCTGGAGTCGTGGCGGATTCACTCCACCTAGGCCCCTTTCTTGACACGGTGCTGAGTCTTTGTCAACAGATCTCCTTTAATGATCTTTACTTCATCTTTTAAGACACGGCAACATATGCTGCGGGCGCGGTGGCGCGGAGCACGGAGCGGCTTACTCATTTCCCGCTGCCATCTATTTTTTTTTTAATTTTTTTTCTTTTTTTTTAATATTTATTTTTTAGTTCTCGGCGGACACAACATCTTTGTTGGTATGTGGTGCTGAGGATCGAACCCAGGCCGCACGCATGCCAGACGAGCGCGCTACCGCTTGAGCCACATCCCCAGCCCCCGCCGCCATCTATTTTTAATCCTTTTATTGAGGCACTAGGAATTTTAAAAATGCTTTGTGAATATACTTTTGTTATTTTTGCTTGGGTTTTAAATATAAATAAAAATTGATCTCTATTAATAACTTCATTCCATGTGCTTGTCCATTTTTTGAAACCAGCCTTCAGAAGTTACAAATAATTTTGTTGGATACAGTAAGCCAAACAATAACTTTTTGGTTAAAAGTAAACACTTTATTTCTAGATCTATTAAAAACAAAAAGCAAAACACTATAGCCAGTAATATAACTGTGATATTGAATTGTGACAGTACACGAAATGTTTGTTCAGCAAAGAAGTTACACCCATGTTCATTGGGGCAATTTATTTTTTCAATGATAAGTATGCACTATGTTAGCAGATACTATGTTCTTCTAACTGTTTTCCTTTCAGTTGTGGTAGAAAGAAAGAAAGAGAGACAGGGAGAAAGAGAGAAAAGAAGAAGGGAAGGTGGGAAGGAAAGGACAGAAAGGAAATTTATATCTTAGGTCATAAATATTGACCAATGTAGCAGTTTAAGCCATGAATACATAGAATTTAAATAAATTCATTATGTATTTGTTTCAAAATGCTAAGGGCAAATATAATTATGTTTTACGTAAGTGTTAAGATCATGTCAGGGCTTGGGGTGTAGTGTAGTAACAGAGCACTTGTATAGCGTGCATGAGGCCCTGGGTTCAATCCCCCAAGACAGTAGGAAAGAAGGAAGGGAGGGAGGATGAGTATGGCATTACTGCTATTTTTAAAATAAAACTGAGTAAAAATTAATAGCAAGCAGGGAAATGAAACACTTTTTTTCATTTGCTGATATAGTTCCATAGAATCAGAAGCTTACACAATATTGGGAGGCCTCTTGAAGAATGAATCATTGGAAGCCATTGTCACGTAGAGACTTAAAAAGAGTTTATACAAAATACAGGCCCTGAAATTTGTTTCGTTAGCCTCACTTGAAATCCACCTCTGATTTACCAAACTCAAGAACTTTTATTTAAAATTTTATTATCTTAATTCCTCCTCTGTCTGTGGGGCAACTAACTACCCCCTTTCCCCCTCTTCCTCAACCTCCTCATAAATATAGACATTCTCCAAGGTTCCTTCTTTAGCTTGCGGTTGTTCTCTTTTCCTTTGGAATCTCATATATATTTGGTACCCAGGGATGTTCTACCACTGGGCCACTGATTTGGATTCTCAGTCATTTAAGATTACCATCACTCTTTAGAAATTAGATCCCAAATATTTATTACAGAGGTCATTCCATTGCAAAATATAATTTTATACCCTCCGTTGTTGAGGATTTTTTTTTCCTAGAATGCTCTTCTGTCACAGTAAACCCTTGCCATGTTAATACATTAAAACAATGCAAATTTGATACTTTGAGGCTAATAAGGCAAGAGAATATGGAACACTGGCTAGAGATAAGATGTTAGCACAGTCCAAGCCTTTGTAGCTCCCAGAGGAGGTTTGAACAGGACAGCAATTGTACCATAAGGCTGAAATACTAATGGGGAAGATTCTGAAAGGTATGATTGGTAAGAACTGTTAAGACAGTGACAACTATGCAGCTCATTACATTCCCAGCTGAATTAACTACTCTGACCTCACCTGTCTCATCTTCCAACACATTTTCAGAAGTGGGCTATAAAAAGGGTGGGAACCAAGTGCTAAATTAATTATGCTCAAACTGTCCTTATTGTAAAACAGGTTATTGTGTGTGGGTGTAGGTGTGTGTGTGTATTTGTGTGTATGCACACACATATACAAAATGTGTTTATATTTATATATATAAACTGGAACTCATTCCTACTACAAATAGAAAAACTTGCCTTTTTGATTCTGCTAATTTTATCTTGCCAATAATTAGGGACAACTGTTGATATTTCTATAAAAATGTAAAAACCAAATATATATAAATAGTTATATACATATTTATATATATTTGTATAAATATTATATATATATTTCTATATACATATATATATATATATAATTTTGTCATCTTTGATTTTCTCAATTCAATGACTAAATCATGTTGATTCATTCTAAATGACACTTTTTTTTTTAATCCCTACCTCTTCATTCCCATAGTCTTCCTAATTCACAGTGACATCATTTCCTGTGCAGGGTACTGAAACAGCCTCCCTACATTCACTTCCTACATCCTCTTCCCCTCCATTCCTTCCTCTATACTATATACAAGTTATTGCACTTAAAATGTTTGTTTTATAATGACATCATTCTGTTAAAAAAAAAAAACTCCTACAATATAAAAAAGCATGTAACATATGGACACAATAAATAAGGCAGATTTTCAAAACTCTACATGACCCAATACTAAATAATGACATATTTCTCCACACTACCATATTAATCAGACAAGGTTTCTAATTTCTTGAGTCTTTGTTTCTCACTAAGGAAGATGAAGTTGGTTATGCAATTTACAATATTTTTGAATTGCTAGCTAAAGTTTCTGTTTATATGTCTCCTAAATTCAAGGCAATTCCTTCTAGTGTGTTATGACCTTATATATTCATTCATATACTTTATAGTACCTAGTAGAATGATGTGCATGTAATACTTATGCCACACTTTTTATTTAATAAGCATTTTCATAGGGAGTCAAATCATGTGAAATGTGTGTTCACCACAGGTCTTTAGAGTACACTCATATCTTTGCGCTTAAATCCTAATCTGTGGATACATGGGTGTGTATAGTTGTGATATTTTATCAAGCCATTGCTTATGACATGGGCACTTTTCTGTATCTATATTATACTTCAATAAAGAGTTTCAAAAATTAATCTACTAAGAGATTGTATCTTAAAGAAGTATCACTATTTCTATCAATTTAAAGTGGCCCCATATAAAATGCTGTCTTTTAAATGTTTTCATTACACCACACATTACATTACACAAAGTTACATTATCAGCCCTTTTTTCATTTCTTTGTTTTGAGACAGGGTCTCACTAAGGTACTCAAGCTGGCCTCAAACTTGTGATCCTCTTACCTTAGCCTCCTGAATAGCTAGTATTATTGGTGTACACCACTACACCTAGACAAAACTAATTTTAATAACTAACTATTGATGAAGGAAAATATGGAATAATTTTTAAATTTTAAATGGATATACAATGAACATTTTATAAGATAGCTTTCATTCAAAAGATAGTGATCATATTTTTAATATATCTACACACCTCTTAAATTATTATATTTACTGACAAACTGGTCTGAGATTCAAAAGGAAACTACATATAAAGTAAAAAATTATACTAAATTAGTTTTTTGTAGCAAGACTTGTACATTTATCTCTAACCATAAGCTTCCACTGGCTAAAACTGCTGCATCCATAGAGGACTTTTAGAACATTCACATACATCAAAATCCTAGAAGAAGTGATAAAATTCTTTGTTAAATTGGAGCAGTGACTGCCATTAGTTAATGATTAAGGGAAATATCAATCATTCAACCACTCCTCACTATTATTATACCCCAAGTAAATAATTATCAAAAATTATAAATAGTTTCAATATTTCATAATAAATGCAGATACCACTCAGCAATTACCAACCAAATAATTTACTTGTACTGCATTTTTGAAAATCTATTTTCTTCAATATTCCTTTAAAAATACCTATCACTGGTTTGGTTCTTTCTTTCCCTCCCTCCCTCCCTCCCTCCCTCCCTCCCTCCCTCCCTTCCTTCCTTCCTTCCTTCCTTCCTTCCTTTTTAAGTGATCGGAATTGAATCCTGGGCCTGCCACATGCTAGGCAAGTGTTCAACCACTGAACTACACACCCAGCTTGCTGTAAACTGTATGACTTTATTTTATTCTTTTCCATTTGATTCTATTTGGAAAAACATAAGACTTTGCTACGTCAAAAGTTTTACTCTATTCTAATAATCTCCAAATATTTATACTTTGAGATATTAGCCTTATTTACTCTTCATTCTTATGTTAATTCTCATTTTAAAATCCACATATAAAATATTGCATTTATATTACATCCTGCTGGACATACTTTAATAATTGAAAGTAAATATTAAATGCAGAAAAAAGTTGTTATACTTTTACATTTAATATTATATGTAGTAGTATTTTCTTCCAGTGAAATGTATTTATTAAAGATACTCTAAAATTATTTCAAAAAATTATAACTCCCTTATTTAAAAAGTTAGGTTTAGATTATTCATAAAAGTTAGCTACTTTTATTGGAAAATAAATTTGATTTGATAGAAAAATATGCAAAGAAGATCAAACATAACAAACAAAATTAAACAGCAGGGCTGATGGTGTATTCAGTGGTGGAGAGGTTTGTGGGCATCATCCAACCCACAGGGTCCAAACAGAAAAAAGGTGAACTACTTCTCTCTGCTTGTGCTAAGACACCCATCTTCTTCTACTCTTATATATTGGTACTCCTAGTTCTTTCTTGACTACAATTAGAATGTAAAACTTTGCCCTTCCATTTCCTCCCCTCTGACCCAAGTTTATCAGGCTCTCAGATAGACTGAATTTGTATTCCTATTTCTCCAGTCTTCCAATGGTACATTATGGGACTTCTTGCCCTCCAAAATACTATAAGTCAATTCCTAGAATGTATATGTGTGTGTGTGTATATATACACACACACACATATATATATACACACATAAATATACATATAATGTATGCATATGCATTTAATATGTGTATTATGTATAATGTATAATATAAACAAATACACACACACATTGATTTTTTTGGGGGGTGTGGAGAATTCTGACTACAAAAAAATGCTTATATAGCTAAGAGAAATGACTTAAAATCAATAATTCAATTCCATTCAGATTACTGAGAGAATAAATAAATAACAGAAGTAACATGAAAATCAACCTAAAACAAACAGTACATTTTATAAAATGTGCACAAAATTTACAACTTTTAAGTTGTATGATTGGGAATGCAATGAAATATGGCTCTAGAGTCTGTCTGTTGAACATTGGAAATACAAGTAACAAAGCAATATATAGACATTAATAAGCATGAACTAAAATATAATTATAATCAACAATAATATTTGAGTAGAAGGTAATCCTTAAAGTATTTCAAGGGCTTATGTTATTTAGATGACAATTATGAATATTGATTAACTTTATACTAAAGTCTTGCAAGCAAGTTAAAATTCTTAGTTTAGCCAGTCACAGTGATCTACGCCTATAATACCAGTGACTTGGAATGCTGAGGCAGGAGGATCACATTATCAAGGCCACCCTAAGAAACTTAGTGATATCTTCAGCAATTTAACAAGTCCCTCTCAAAATAAAAAACAAAAAAAAGGACTGAGGATACAGCTTTGTGGTAAAGCAAACCTGGGATCTATTTCCAGAAAATTAACAACAAAAATCAATTTAGTCGAGCGCAGCGGACATTCCTGTAATCACAGTGGCTTGGGAGACTTAGTCAAGAGGATTGTGAATTCAAAGCTAATTTCAGCAATTTAAGCAAGACGCTGTCTTTAAATACAATACAAAAAAAGGGGTTGGGGATGTGGCTCAGTTGTTAAGTGACTCTGGGTTCAGTACCTGGTACAAATTAAAAAAAGAAACTTAATTTAATGATCAAAATAATATATTTAATTTACAAATAAGAAAGGCTAAAAAGGAGAGAATATAGAAGAAAGAAAAAGTAGAAAGGAAGGTGATCAATCAAAAAGAACTCATGAAATATTTTCAAAAAGGCAGAAAAAACAAATCTCAAAATATTATACAATACATATTAACAATTGTTATTAATATTAGGCCAATGCAAACAAAGTTGAATACATTAAAAATATATAAAGTAAAAATGGGCAAAATGAAAGACAAATCAATGCTTTTACAGAATTATTCTTTTATCTGTTTTGCAACTGATATATAAAACAGGAAAAAGCAAACTAATTGAATGGACATCTACAGAAACCATCATCCAACAATTAGAAAATACACATTTTTTGTCAATCACCAAATAACATTTACAAAATACAGCTGTACAAAAGTTTTAACTTAAAAGTGAAAAATAGTATTATGCAGATCATGTTCTCAGAACAAAATGTAATACCATCAGAAACCAATAAGAGATATAATAAAAAGCCTCTTACTTTCAGAATAGTTTTTAAAACACTAAATAACTTGTGAGTTGACTTAGACATTATAAAGCAAAGGAAAAGTCTAATGCAGTATAAATTAAGCTTTAAAGAAAATGCAAGTTCAATTTAAAGAGTCAGAAAACAAGCAACAGGAGAAATAAGTAATAAGATGAATGTGATGGCTTGGATCTAGAATGTTCCCAAAGACAATGCAAAAATGTTCAGAGGTAAAAAGATTGGATCGTAAAGGCTCTGTCCTCTTTAATGGATTAATCCATTTGACAGATTAATAATATGAATGGACTACTGGGAGGAGGTGAAAACTATAGGCAGGTGGGGAATGGCTGGAGGAAGTAGGTCACTGGAAACGTGTATTTGAGGACTCTCCCCCAACCCCTTCCTTGCTCTCTGATTCCAGGCTTCTACAAGCAGAGAGGCTTCCCTCTGCCATATCCTTCTGCCATGATATTCTGTCTCTCCTCAGGTTCAGTGCAGTGGAATCTGCTGACTACAGACCTCTGAAATCTGAGCCATGAAATACTCTTTTGCTTCTCTAGGCTGTTTTGTCAGGTATTTTGGTCACAGCAATGAAAAGTTGACTAACACAATAGAATAGAGAAAAGAAGTCTCAATTATCAAATTTTAAAAAGCAATGACGAAGCGGGTCAATAAAGTCAAGTTTGTTCTTTCAGGAGATAATAAATTAGCAAAACGACAACAATATGTGGAAAGTTTTACTAAGAAAAAAATAAGACACAAAGAAAGTTAGAAATTAAAAAGGAGATCATAGGAGTTATAGATATTTAAAAAAAAACAGTATGTGAACATTACAAATAATTTTGACAATGAGTCAAAAGCCTAGATATGGGTACTTTTGTAAAATAAATGTAACTTAACAAAGTTGATTAGAAGAAATAGAAAATCTAAATGAGGCTACTGTTACTTTTGGAAATATCTGCTTATTGAAATCTACCAAAAAAAACAAAACTCCAAGTTCAGGAAGTTACACAAGTAAATGTGTCAAATAGCCAAAAAGCACTAAACTCAATCTTATATATACTCTTAGAATATAAACCAAAAGTTTATACAAATATATTCTTAATTAAAATATCAGATGATGGTAAAGTAGAAAATGCAAATCCTTAAAATTACCAAGTTAATTCTACAAATGTATACAAAATGTGATCCAAATGACCAAGTCAGATATATTGTGGCAATATTAAAATGACTTAATATTTAAAAATTTACTAATACCATTCACCACATTAAAAGATTAAAATGAAGATGTTAATATACAGTGAAGTAAAAGTTATTTGATATTATTCAACATGCATACACCATAAAACTCCTAGCAAACTACAAATCAAGTGAGATACTTTAAAACAACATACATTGAACATTATTCTTTCCAGTTAAACATCAGAAATATTACCTTTAGTCATGAAATAGTTGAGCTGGCAACTATAGTTACTTTTATTTACAATTTTATTGGAATCCCTAAGCAGAAGAAAAATAAAAGAAAAAACATTTAAATGCAAAGATTGGAGCTGGGTTGGTGGCTCATGTCCGTAATCCCAGCAACCAAGGAAACTGAGACACAAAGACTGCAAGTTTGAGGTCAGCTTCAACAACTTTGAGAGACCCTCATCGAACTAGTGAGACCATGCCTCAAAATAGAAAGGACTGGGCAGGTAGCTCAGTGATAAAATGCCCTCGGGGTCAATCCCCAGTACAAAATTAAAAAAAAAATTAAAGGTTGGAAAAGAGAAACAACATTATTTTCAATCAATTTAATTGTCCAAATAGATAACCCAAGAGAATTTACAAGTCTATTATTCATATTAACAAAATTATCCAACAAGTTTAGTAGATAAAAACTTAAAAAAATTATTTATTCTATTTCTTTGCATTAGTGATAACTTGATAAAAAATAATGGGATTTGGAAGAATCAAAACAAAAGAACACTTCTATGTACCAAGAAACAAATATAACTGGGGTTCTTAGTAATAATAAAGAACATTATAGAAATGCATAGAAGTGAATCCAAATATGTGGAAATGTATACCAGGTACCAGGTTCATGGATGTTAATATTACTCAAATTAATCCACATCTTTAATTCAACTTTCACCCAAGATCAATTGCATTTTATGCATATTTTAACAAGTAATACTACGATAAACATAAAACAAAGAAAAAATAAAACTAGGACGACTCTGACAAAGGACAAATAATATAAAGGCATATGTGCATGTTATAAAGCAAGTGTGGTATTATTACAGGAATGATTAATAGATAAATAGAACCGAATGGAGAGCACAGAAGTAGAGCTATGTCTTGAGAAAGAGTTGCTATCTAGATGACATTCCATACCAAAGGACAAGCAATAGATCACTTTAAAATAATCCTGATTGCATGTACCTAAATGAATCATAATAAAACCTCAAACACAAATATATGAAAATTCATGACAAATATAAAAAGTAAACACTTTAGAAATAATTAATTACATAAAATCATTTTTTTGCTTCAGAACAGGAAAAGGAGCCACAATAAACAATCTAAGCAGAACAAAATATAAAGGAAATATGTACACAACTGGTTATATTAAATTTTAAAAAACTTATGTATCAAAGTTACCATATGTAAAATAAAAAGAGTAACAATGCCCATTATTGCCTTTTTCTTTTTATCTTTGTTAAAGATATATAAATTTGATTGTAAAGAAACATGGGAGGCTGAGGTCAAAGGATCAAATATTTGAGGCCAGCCTCAGCAACTTAACTGTCTCAAAACAAAATAAACAAAACAAAACAAAAAAAGGAATGGAGATGTAACCCAGTGGTAAAGTGCCCGGGTTTCAATTCTCAGCAATCTCTGCCAAAATACATATAATAACAAACTTCACAATATATGTAAGTGAAAATTTAAAAGTCAATAATTCCTATTCATCTACACTCCTAGTTGTACTGGTTAAGAGACTGAGAGTTTAATAAAATTGGTAAAAATGTAAATTGACAAATTATATAGAAATAGACCATAATCTACCTATCTTTAATTCCCATAAATCATCTTCATATAAATGTACAACATATACATTTCATATACAAATGTAAACATGTAAACATACATGCAGAATTTTATATACCTATTCTTTCCATATTTTTCCTGCCCAAATAATATTGTAGGATTTAACCATCAGAACATGCTAATTCATGGAAACTTATCTTATTTTGGGGGCACTCCTCAAAAGGCTTTTTTTTCCCCCTAACAACAACAACCAAAAAAGGATTTCAGTAGTTCCATGAGGGCCACAGGAATTTATCCTTGAATTCTACCACAGAATTGTCTGGAGTGGGAAAAGTAGTCCTAATTGGCAGTTCTTGGTATTGTATGAGTAAAGAAAAATGGGATTTAGGAAAAAAACAATACATGAACACTGCAATCAGAAAATATTTAGAATTTATAATTAAAAGTCACTGAGCCAGTTCAATCATGAAATCTATTAGGCTTTGAATTAGAAAGGAGGTCAAAGGGAATGATATTATAGCAATCAAGATATATGCTTCCTTGTAGGAATTAAAGGATATGAGAATGAGGTGGTTTGTTAATTATTTTCTTTGATTAGGTAACCTATTTCTATCCATGTGCATTTAAATATTAATCAGAGATTCACTTTAGTACAGTATTATTCAAAAGGATAAAATGAGGGAAGAGTTCAAGTATGAGATAAACAGTCCCTTTAAGTGGAAGATAAAGAGTTCCCTGTTTATGAAACCTAGCATTTAACAATTACCAAAGTCTTTCTCAATTTTCTGACGGATTTCATTCCTGCTATATTATAAACTGAACTTTTATATTCATGAAATTAGTTAGAGCATTCAAACTCGGTTTCTTAATATCACTACATTTTAGAATAATTATTATTTAACTTTTAGACTTCATAGTTTCTAATATACCAGAAGATTGGTAAGTAGTTGGAAAAAAAAAAAAGCTACAATTCTCCCTAATACATACCTGATCTTCTTACTTAGAGAGTCATCTTTAAAATCAAAGCACTTATTTCCATGAAGAGATAAAAATTCACTAAAGCAACCCATTAAAAAGTTTGATTTTTGCCTAAAGAATCTTAAACTCTATGAATATCTTTATATAATTAAAATGTACTGTAAGATATTATAAACATAAGGTCAAAAGTTATTTTATTTAAATCATTGAGTAGTAAGCAGAGTTAATTATTCAGAGTTTGTGTATCTACAAAGTATTTTAAATGTAACCTAGAGTGAAATGGATTCATCACACTCTCTTAGAAATATTTTATACTCAATAAAAACATGAGAAAAACTTCCAAAAAGGTATATTTGCAAGTCTTGTATGATTTGCTTTTTTGTAACTCTTTTGTATTATGACATTTGCAATATTCTCCCTTAAGGAAAGGACAGTAAAATTTAGGCAAGAAGACTGAAAGATAAAACGATGCTGTTATATATTTTGCTTTAACTGTGTCCATATTTTAGGGCAGGAATATCATTTCACAGCATTCTAGTACTGAGGATCCAAACTTTTGCAACCTTTGTACTGTTGATCATATGCTGAAAAGAATAAAGCAGAGAGAAGCCAACTCAGGGCAGAACACAAACAACCCCAAATTCATTTGCATATTCCAAAGGTATATCAAGAAGCAAGAAATGCATAGTGTAAATAAATTAGCAAGACATAACTAGCAAGGACCTCAGAAACATCTCAGACAAATGCTTCATTTCAAGGTTGAGGAAACAGGAGGTTAAGTGACTTGTCAAAGGTCCACCAACAAGTTAGCAGAAGAGGAGTGTTTACAAATCAGTAACTACTTCAAATATTAACTGGTAAAATCAGTACCTACCCTCTAAACCTAAAATACTTTCAGAAACTGTCAGCATAGGAAAACAGATCTTCTCTCGAAAGCCCAATAAAGTATAAAATCTTCCAAAAAGAAAATTTCTCAGTGATAGTCAAAATGAGTATTCAGAGTTGAGTATCTTCCAAATTCTGGTAGAAATTGTTACAATCGTGTACATTAGTGAGTGGAATTCAGAAATACTCATCTGCCTTTCCACTCATGTACCACCAAATATAATAGGTAGAGCTCAAAATGTAACATTATAGAGTCAGACAGATAAGAAGTTCAAACTATCTTTCACAATTCTACAAATCATTGTGTAAGATTCCAGGCTTGCATATGCATAAGTAATGAAATAACATTTTAATTTGTAATGAAAGTATCAAGACCCTAAAAGTAGTAGAATATAAATACACCATTTTGAAAAACCAATATGAACAGAAAACCAACATATGGAAAAATGTCCAGAATAAGTAATAATTACAGTGTACTAACCTCAAAATATAATTTTATTTGTAGAAAATTAGCTTAGGGCTGAGGTTGTGGCTCAGTGGTAGAGCGCTTGCCTACCTTGTGTGGGGCCCTGGGTTCAATCCCCAGGACCCCATATAAATCAATAAAATAAAGGTATAAAAAAACTTTTAAAAAAAGAAAATTAGTTTATTTTGTAAATATAAGCATATTCTATGCTTCAGATAACCAATATCACTTATGAGATACTGATGGAAATATAAATTACCCTTCTCACAAGGGTGTGGGCATGTGTGCTTACTGAGAACCACTGAAATGCTCAAACTTTTGACACAGTAATCCCTGTTCTAAGAAAGTATCTCCCTTGAGATTTAATATCCAGAATACTATACAACTGTTCCTGGTATTTTAAAGGCAAAAACACTGTTATTAACATAAAGCATAAAGTGATATTTTCCATTTTCTTTCCTGATCTAGCCAAGTGTTTCATTGGCTTTTAGGATTATGAAGGCAACTTAGACTTCTGCATTCTGAAAAAATAGTCTAAAACAATTTCTAGGCCTTTAGAACACGAGGAACTTCCTGTGTACTAACTTTAGTTCTCACCTACAGCAAAGGATTATAGCTGTGACTATGAAATTCTCCCATACATGATACACTAACACTGTCACACCCAGACTTGTCCACAATTCTTGATACTATCCTGTAAGTAACTCCACCCCTTTCTCTCTTCTGCTGGAAAAATCATTTTGTAATTCAAGAGAGGGAGGGGGGTTTATAGGGACAACACTGATTCAGCTCTCACATAAAAGAAGCAATCCTCAACCTTCATAAAGTATTATAAAAGCAACAAATTACAACACAAACAATGACTGGGACACATGACTTGTCATGGCACCAGGAACAGGAAGCTTTAATCTACACCAGCAGTCACTGCAAGGCCATGTTGAATAGCACCTCTCACAGCAAGCCAAAAACACTACATCCAATCTTCTTGAGCTATTATTAGTAGAAATGAAAATTAAAGATGACATTAAATGATCACTGACTGCCAGGTCCTGTGTTACTTTACATGTTTTATCTTATTTAATACTTAACAATAACTCTGTAGGTGACTGCCATTTCTATCTTTATTTATGGAGAGGAAACTCGGGCTTAGAAAGTTTAGGTAATTGCTAAGATTTAGTAAAGACAAAACCAAACAAAAAACAGGACTATCTAATGTCAAAGTCTGTTCTCTTAACCAATGTTTTCCTTTGCCACCGGAAACTTCTTCAAATAGTTGAGAATTATTTACCTAAGAGGTCTTCTACATGAAAACAATTCTTGTCCTTTCAGATCCCAAACTGCCCTTTCTAATAGCACCGCTATTTTGGAGTTAATATATTATCTATCCAGAGAATATCTATTCATGTAAAAAACTGCATAAGTATAAATGGGTTTGTGTGTTTTTAAAATAGAAATAAATCATAATATACATTTTTCTCTGCATAATTCTTTTTTTGAAAATATATCCATATCATACACTAACCTGCTAAAAGGCAATAATAGCATTTTTCTATTATGTACAATGATATCATGAATAGGTTACAAACATTTTTGTTAACAAAGCATAAATCCTAGAAAGAGAAACCTCTGAACCAAAGTTATCTTTAGACTGATTTTTTTCTTTTGAGGTCAAATTACTTTAAGGTGATTGAAAAATGTATATACACCCTAACAATACTTGGTAATAGAATAAACAGGGTTTTTTTTTCACAATCTCATCCACATCAAATATTAACAAACATTTTTATTTTGCTACATTGAACGGTACAAATGACACTTTTGCTCACACTTGTGTCTTACTGGTTATTGGTATAGGCCAGGCATTTTACTATACATTTAAAAGCTTTGTTGTTGTTGTTGTTGCTGTTTAGCTTTGAATTACATGTTTATGTCTCTGCTTATATCAGGTTAGCTGCTGCTTTCTTTTTGGTTGGTAAAAACTCTTCACATGCTAAAATTAATATTTATCTAAAATATATCCCATAAACTTTTGTAATGCAGGTTTTTAAAAAATATATTTCACATATTCAAATTTAATCATTTGTTATCTTTTTATATTTTACTGTATTTACACAGATTTCTTATTGAGATTAGAGAATAAACCTCCTCAGTGTCTCTCTCTCATACAACTTTTGTGTATTCATTCATTTTATGTTCAAAAGTTTGTTTTGGAATAAGTTCATAAGATCTATTCACAACATGGAGACTATAGTTCCTATCAACATTTTTCACACTTGAAATTTTAAGTGTTCTTACCATAAAAAATTATGTGTGACAGAAAATGCATGTTAATTATCCCAATTTAGTCATTCCACAATGTATACATATTTCAAAACATCACACTAAGTACCATAAATACATGCAGATTTAATTTTTCAATTAAAACCTATTTTATGTGGAATATATTTTGGTAAAGTGTATGAAATCTGAATGAAAGTGCCATTTTTTCTCTGATGGTATGCTGGCCTATTGTATATACATTGTGATAGAATAAAATATCTTTTAATGATGATCTAAATATAGTCTCCATATGACTAAATATTTGTGTATATGTATGTTTAGGAATATATTTGGACTCGGGTTCATCATGTATCAAATAGTATCAGATTTTTGGAATAACTGCAGTTTTATGTTTTAAAATACAATAGTGTATATTAGTCTTTCCTCATCTGTTTTTACTAGCATTTCTTCTGAAAAATTCTAACGTATTATAATTACATATTATAAATTTCAGATGTATCATAAAAACATATGTGATATTTATATATGTAGTATGTAAGCATATTTATATAGTTAGTATATAAGCATATTTATTTACAACTCAGTGGTTGTAGGTATATGCAAGCAGAACAAGCAGAACCACTATCTAATTTGAGGGCATTTTCATCACTCTCCCCAGACACATATACCTTCGCAGTCATACTCATTCCTCTTCCCTAGCCCCTGAATGCCAGTAATCTATCTATATATTTCCCCATTAAATTTGTCCATTCTACACTAGAGCAGATTATGCTTAGTGAAGCTAGCCAATCCCTAAAAAACAAATACCAAATGTCTTCTTTGATATAATGAGAGCAACTAAGAATAGAGCAGGGAGGAAGAGCAGGAAGAAAAGATTAACATTAAACAGAGACATGAGGTGGGAGGGAAAGGGAGAGAAAAGGGAAATTGCATGGAAATGAAGGGAGACCCTCATTGCTATACAAAATTACACATAAGAGGTTGTGAGGGGAATGGGAAAATAAACAAGGAGAGAAATGAACTACAGTAGATGGGGCAGAGAGAGAAGTTGGGAGGGGAGGGGAGGGGGGATAGTAGGGGATAGGAAAGGTAGCAGAATACAACAATTACTAATAGGGCATTATGTAAAATTGTGGATGTGTAACCGACGTGATTCTGCAATCTGCATTTGGGGTAAAATTGGGGGTTCATAACCCACTTCAATCTAATGTATGAAATATGATATGTCAAGAGCTTTGTAATGTTGTGAACAACCAATAAAAAATTAAAAAAAAATAAAAATAAAAATAAATTTGTCCATTCTAGACATTTCATTTGTATGCCTCAGTCTTGCTTCTTTTACTTAGCTTCAGGTTTTCAAGATTTATCCCCACTTAGTACTATATGAAATTTAGTGGATAAATTTAGTGGATAAATTTTGTGGATAAATAAGACTTTGTTTATGAATATATACCTATTTTGTTTATCCATTCATAAGGTGATAGAAATCTGGATTGTTTCCAGTCTTTAGTATTCATGAATAATACTGCTATGAATATTGCAAAGTAATTTTTATATTAACATATATTTTAAATACTTTTGGGTATATATCTGGGAGAAAAGCTGTTGGATTATATGGTAAGTCTGTTTAACTTTTTGAGAAACCAGCAAACATTTTGCTAAATTGACTATGCCATTTTATGTTTCATATGGCAATATGTAAGATTTCAATTCCTCCACATCCTCACCAACCCTTGTTATTTTCTTTTCATTATACTAGTCATGGTGGTTATGAAGTATTATTTCATTGTTCTCAATTATATTTCTCTAATGATTAATGATAATAAACATCTTTTCATGTATTTATTGGTCATTTGTATATTTTCTTTAAAAAATCTATTCAAAGCCTTTATCCATTCTTAATTAGGTCATTCATCATATTATTGTAGCAATGTAATAGTTCTTTATATATTCTGGATACTAGACTTAATTGTTCTTAACTCTCTTGGCAATGTCTTTTGAAGCACAAAGGCTTTTAGTTTTGTTGAAACCTGATTTATTTTTTCTTCTGTTGTATGTGATTTTAGTGTTACTTCTAAGAATAAACTGCCTATTCCAAGGTCATGAAGATGTAAAGCTTTGTTTTTTCCTAACATTTTTAACTGCTACATTTACATCATTAATCATTTTCAGTTATTTTTTGTATATGCTTTTAGGTAGGGTTTCAACTTATGTTAATTTTCCAGTTGTCCTAGTGACTTTTTGAAAATGCATTGAATTGTCTCAGTGTCCCTATCAAAACCAATTTACCAAAAACACTTGCTGAGCATACATGAGGCCCTGAGTTTGACCCTCAGAACCACCAAAACCAATTTTTAAGAAATAGTATGGATTTATTATTATATTCTTAGTTATATTCCATTGATCTATGCATCTATTTTACATTAGTACTATACAATCTTAGTTACTGCACATTTGTAGTAAGTTTTGAAATCAGAAATTGTGGTCCTTCACCTGATGATTTATTATTTATTATTATTGTCTATTTTAGGTTCCTTGTATTTCCATATAAACTTTAGGATCAGTTTTTCAAGTTCTGACAAAATAGATGTGTGTGTGTGTGTGTGTGTGTGTGTGTGTGTGTGTGTGTTTTAGTATAGAAATTTGTGAGAATCGTAATGAATCTATAAGTCAATTTGGGAAATACTGCCATCTTAATATTACTAAATCTCCCAATTTATGATTATGGGATATCTTCCCATTTATTTAGGTAATCTTCAATTAAAAAAATATTTTGTAGTTTTTAGTGTTCAGGTCATGTATTTCTTTTGCTGATGTCAATCCTTAGTATTTCATTCTTTTTAATTCTATCATTAGTGGAACTATTTTCTTAATTTTATAATCATAATTCTCATTGTTGGTGTACAGAAATGCAAACAATTTGTATACTGACTTTGAATTCTACAACTGTGTTGTACCTATATACAACTGTGTTGTACCTATATATTAGCTTCTGGGCTTTTCTTGGAGCTTTTATATGCATTATCATATAATTTGCAAATCAAGATATCCTTCTTTTACAATCTGAATGCCTTTTCTTGCCCTGGCTAGAAACTTCAGTAAAAAATTAAATAGAAGTAACAAAACAGGCATTTTCATCTCATTCCTGATATTTGGAGGAAAATATCAGTTTTTCAATACTAGTATTATGTTAGTTTATTTAATAAATACTTCATCAGCTTGAGAATATACTTCTAAATTGTTAAGTTTCTATTATGATGGTGTGTTGGATTTTGTCAATTGATTTTCATGTGTTTTCCTTTATTCTTTAAGTATACATTTATTTTTCTTTAATGATGAAGCACTCTTTCATTTCTGAAATAAAATCTACTTCTTGGTTACCCTACATATTTTTTTTTCTTTCGGTAGTAAGGATTGAACCCAATGATGCACAATCACTCAGTCGTATCCACAGTTCTTTTTATTTTGACACAGCTGAGGTTCACCTCAAACATATAATCTTCCTTTCTCAACTTCCTGAGTCACTGAGATTACAGGTGTGCACCACCATGCCCAGCCTTTGGAGTCTTTATTGTGTTGTTGAGTTTGGTGTACTAGTGTCTTTAAAGGATTTCTGTATCTGTTTTTTAGTTATCTTTTCTTCTGATGTCTTCTCTGGTTTGATTATCAGGGTAACACTGGCCACAGAGTACAAGTTAAAAAATATTTCCACCTCTTCCAATTTTGAATTGTTAGAATTTATCATTGAAGCCATCTAATCCTTGGTTTTCCTTTGTGATTTTTTTTAACTAATGGAATCATTTTACTTATTTTGTTTATTTAGACTTACCAGTGTTTCTTGAGTCACTTTTGGTACATTGGGACTTTTGAGGATTTCTTTCATCTAGGTTGTTGAATTTGTGGGCATACAATTGTTCTTAGTGGAGTTTCATTGCTTTTTCTGTTGTTACAAGTCAATAGAAAAAAATGGGCATGGATTTTGAATAATATATTCCAAAATAAATAATCATATTTGAGAAAAATCATTCCTTTAGAGAAATCTGACCTATACACAACGTTATAGGAACACATATGTCTCTTGCATTAGGCATATCTTTTCTTATGGGAGGTGGCCAGTGCTGCTGGGATGGAACCTAGGGCCTTATGTATAGTATGCAAGTACTCTACCATTCCACCACAGCTCCTCCTTCAGTGTGTCTTTTCTGTGTCATGTGCTGATCAGGAATCCTATGGTGGAATTTAAAGCTACTACCTAATTCCCTGATGTCCTAGTGTTTACCTGCATATGGAGACTTTAAATATCTTTTAATTTGCCAGTGGACACTAAATAAATATTCATATATGTATATATTAAATACATATTAATGAAGTATATATACATATGTGTGTATTCACTATATTTGTCTTGTTAAGGTATATTTAAGAGTTATCTGCAAATTTCTTTTGAAAATTTTTTTATTTGTTCTTTTTAGATATACGCAACAGTAGAGTGTATTTTGACATATTATGCATACATGGAGTATAACTTCCCATTCTTGTGGTTGTGAAATTTTTTATTACATCAGAATAGTATTAAATGCATCATGTCTTACTTCCAAGTAGATGACAGGTACATTAAATTGTTATTAAATAATAAAAAGTAATGGAAGACTGAGCACTAAAAAAGTAATTTTAGTTTCTAAATTACTTAGCATATTGTGGCATAAGAATTTTCTTTTAATAATAACAATTTAAAAAATGTTTTAAACAATCCTATGTATAAGCCTTAACATAGAATAACAGAAGCTATGGTCACAAAAATACCTGAAGATTCTCTCAGAACTACAAAGAAAACCAGGATATCTAGAAAAGATTAAGAAGAAATCAGAAAGGAAAAAAAAAGATGACAATAGGAATTGAGATGAAATAAAGGTCTTTATTATGTTCAGGAGTTTGGACTATCTTCTTCAGAGAATGAAATATGATTTCCTCTTCCCAACAAAGTAAAATATATTTTAATGACACACAAACATAAACATGTCTTTCTGCCAGTAATGTGAAGAGACTGCTTTACAAAGCTATCTAAAGGCCTTCGAATAGCTTTGTGGATGGTTCAAATACAAACGCACAGCCCTTTTTGGTCCCCTATTAACTTGACCTTCATTTTTATGCCCAGTATTTATATACCTTGTCAGGTCTTGTGAGGAGCAAACAAAGAGCTATAGACCTTACTCAACAAGGTTTTTGCCAATCATAATGCACTGGGGTTGGGGAAGTGCATCTTCTGCAAGAAATCTGAACTCGGGTGATGAGATAATATTAATAACTGTAGTAGACAATGTTGCTTTTAATTTTCCCTGGAATTGCAATTCTCATAGTCACAAGTACATACTAACCATCTTAGACATAGCAAACCCCTTCTTGATTTTCATTTATATGCATCATAATTATGTACTTGATACTGCTCCTTTATAGTATAATTTGCACAAATGACATTAGTTGTGTTGATTTTCATTAAATAAAAACCCAATGTTTTATGAGGTTTGTCAGGACAACCACTTATATTTTTTGAACTTCAAAGGAAGGTTCTCTTTTTTGATAAATTAAATGGTAAGGATAAATGTAAGATTCTTCAAGAATTCTAACACTTTAAGAATAAATTCCCTCTAGATGTTAAAGAGTTGAGAAATTGTGAGGCAAGCCACCTAAAATAATTAAGAGGTTAAAAATGCCCTGAGAAAAACCATATTAATAGCAAACATTTATGTGAGTAGTTAAGTAGTAAAAGCTTCAGGAACCACAAACAAACACAAAATATCAGTGTTGTGAAGTAAAGTAACATTAACTGAATTGGAAAAAAAACAAAAACAAAGTCATACATTCCAAAAGCTACTAGAACCCTGCCAGTAGGTGTCAGGTAGAGCTCATGATAAGAAAAGAATTAAAGAATAACAATGACTAAAATAGTAGTTTTAAAATATTAATTGCCTTTATGAAGTATGTCATTATAAATTTTGTTTTCTCTTGTGAATAATTTTCTGTATCTCCTAAAATTTCATCATAGTACTTATATATTAAAATCAGAATTAAATATAAAATTATTATTGAAAAAGTAATAGATTTTAGATGTTAGTTTTGATAGTATTTCCTTTTCCTGTGAATATTTCTTGTGCCTTTATATTATTAATTATTGGAAATACACGCTTTTAAATATAGTACAAAGCTGATAACAGAATTCTTTGTCTAGAATACCCAAAAGAATGCCATCAGAAGATTTCTAGAGCTGATAGACATATTTGGCAAATAGCAGGTTACAAACTCAACATATAAAAAAAAAACCTATAAATTTCCTATACATCAATAATGAATCTGCTGAGAAACAAGTCAGGAAAATGACCCCCTTTCAGTAGCCATTAAAAAGAAAAAGAAAAAAAACACCTAGGAAAAAAATGTAACCACGGAGGTAAAAAACCTCTACATTGAAAACTACAGAACATTGAAGAAAGAAATTGAAGAAGATACAAGAAGACAGAAAGACCTACCATAGATAGAACCTTCATAGACAGGCAGGATTAATATTGTTAAAATGGCCATACTACTAAAAAAATATAAATATTTAATACAATCGCCATCAAAATACCAATGACCTTCTTCATAGAACTAAAAGAAAGCATTCCTAAAATTCACTTAAAAGAATAAAAAACATAGAAAAATCAAAGTAATGCTGGAGGCATCACAATACCTGACTTAGAATCATACTACAAAATTATAGCAACAAAAACTGCATGGTACTGGCGGAGCTCAATGGTACAGAAAAAAGGACACAGACAAACCCACACAAGTATAGTTATCTGATCCTTGATAAAAGTGTTTTTAGCATAAGCCAGAGAAAAGACAACCTATTTAATAAATCATGCTGGGAAAACTGGTTATTCATTCATATGTAGAAAATTGAAACTAGATCCTTTTCTCTCATCCTGGACACACACACACACACACACACACACACACTCACACACACACACACACACACTCACACACACACACACACACACGCAGGTGTGCCCAAAAAATAAATAAATAAATAAAATTACAAATGGATCAAGGAATTAGACCAGAAACTGTGCAACTACTTGAAGAACACATAGGGACATAGAGGCAATATTCCAACACACAGGCACAGGCAACAACTTTCTCAGTAAGATCCTCAAAGCTCAAGAAATAATGCCAAGAATTAATAAATGAGATGGCATCAAATTAAATTTTCTGCACAGCAAAGGAAACAATTAAGAATGTGAAGAGAGAACCCACAGAAAGAGAAAAAAATGCTTGCTAGCTACTCTTCTGACAGAGGATTAATATCCAGAATATATAAAGAACTTCAAAAACTTAACACATAAAAAAACTATAATCCATTTAATAAATGGACAAATGAACTAAACATAGTTTTCAAAAGCAGAAATAAAAATGGCCAATAAATATATTAAACAAAGGTTCAACATTGTCAGCAATTATGGGAATGCAAATCAAAACTACACAGAGATTTCATTTCACTCTAGTTAGAATGGCACCCATCAAGAATACAAACAATAGGCCCACTGCAGTGGCACTTGCCTGAAATCCCAGAGGCTCAGGAGGCTGAGGCAAGAGGATTTCGAGTTCAAAGCTAGCCTTAGCAAAAGAGAGGAGCTAAACAACTCAGTGAGACCCTGTCTCTAAATAAAATACAAAACAGAGCTGGGAATGTGGCTCAGTGTTTGAGTGCCCCTGAGTTCAATACCCAGTACCCCCCATTAAAAAAATAATACAAACAATAACCATAGCCAGGTGTGATGGCACACACCTAATCCTAGTGACTTGAGAGGCTAAGGCAGGAGGATCACAAGTTCAAGGCTAACCTCAGCAACTTAGCTAGATGCTGTCTAAAAATAAAAATTAAAAAGGGCTCAATATGGAGCTCAGTTGTCAAACTTCCTGGGTTCAACCCCCAGTATAAATAAATAATGAAAGAAAGAAAATAACCTTTTGTCATTACAACTAAAATAAAAACAATAGTAGTGAATGCAATCATTTAAATATACAAAATGGAAATTGCAGGTATTACAACTGCATTAAAGTCAACTACATGAAAATAGAAATACCATTGTTGGTGACTCTAAGGAAGAGGACATAATGAGAGGGATTGGAGAGAACAGTTTAATCTTTAAATCTTAGAACCATGATCTGTGAATCAGCTGCAACAGCACAAATAGAACAAGCATAATTTCCTTCTGATCCAAAATCACTCCCATATTTTTCTATGATATTCAGCTCATTCTGTCTTCAATTTTTATTATTTGCTAAAGTAACAAATATACTAGCATACCACCACAAATTCCTCCTTAATGGAAACCAAACTGTGAGATTATGTAGTTTTTTTGAAACCAAAAACTTACCTTGCACATAGCTGAAAGTCCATCATTTATAGTAACTTTAAATAAAACTACTATTGTTATCTTTTTAACATAGACTTTTATTATAAAAGTAAAATATATTTTTCTATGATTTTGCAATTTAATTTGCGATTATTTACAAATATGCTGAGTTAGTAACATAATCTAAAATTTGAATTTTTCCATTTTCTTTTTTTTTTTCTTTTCTTTTCTTTTAGTACTGGGAATTGAATTCAGGGGCTCTTTAGCACTGAACTACATCTCCAGTTTTTATTTTTTTATTTTGACACAAAGTCCCACTACAAGTTACCAAGGCTGGCCTCGAACTTGTCATCCTCCTGCCTGGACCTCCTACATTGTTGGAATTATAGTCATGCACCACCATGCCCAGTTAAATTTTGACCCTTTTAAAAATTACATTTCACCACCACTCATTTATTTATTTGAAAATCTAATGACCACTTATTATGTTAAAGGCAGTAATCTAGGCAATAATTTGAAGGATTAATAAAACAGTACCCACACTTGATAACAATGTTTCTAAATGCACACAATTCATAATATTTTAATATCCAATCTTTATTTATTATGTTCAATAAAAACAAATTTAATCTCTAGTCAGGAGCAGTATTCTCAATGGTCACAAATTAAAGCCCAATTTATGCAACTATAATAAAAGACCTTATTAATGTTCATCTCATTATTTCAGGCAATAAAAATGACTTAAATTTTCACTTATCTACCACATGATTTTTCCCTAGTTGCCTTCTACATTGTCAACCAAGCATGTGTGAATTGAAAGGGAGGGGATTGCTTTTTCCTTACTCTCTGCAAAAACACTTTGTCTGCATTTATTATGTCATTTATTTCATGCTGCCTGCTAAATTATTGAATACAAGTTCATAACCCCATTACACTCTCTGCTCTTTGCAGGAAGGTTTAATGTGTTAGACAACCCCAGATTTTCCCACATTTTTAAAAAAGTATGGACCCAGAGAATTTTCATAAATAAACACTCATTTTGTAATTATTTAGTAATATTAATATATATGTGTGTGTACATGCACATGTATATGCATATGTTTAATTAAATATAAATACAATGAAAAGTTCAGTGATATCTTTTTTAAAAATATTAATATAGAAAGGGTAAATTCTATTATTTGGCATTGATGTCTAAGCAAATTTGTGGTGGAAAGTGCAGCAGTAGGTAAAAATAAATAAAAATATACCACCAATTATTTGAAAAAAATGTTTAAAAATTTTTGAAAATATATCTCAGTTAAAAAAAGAATCACAGTAAATGAAATATGGCTTTAATGACATTAATAATAAAAGCAAAAAAATCCTAATTCTTATATTTATATATATCTGTGAATTATATATGCTTATCAAATGTTGTTTGAACAGGTAACAGGTAAAACACTATGAAGCTTATAAACATTGATTTTTAAAACACTTGCTAAGATAGATAAAACACAAAACTTACGAATATACAATTTGGGGGGGAAAAGTGCAATTCATGAACAAATGCATAGAAAAAAACAAAAACTAATTTTGTTTTAATTTTCAAATTACTGTTTTTGGTCTTTTTTTTTTTTTCAGTTATAATACCCAGTACTGATAAGGATACAGTGGAGTGGATAATCTCTTGTACTTTTGTTGGAAATACTCTTTAAGTACTCTATAGCCACCAACATTTGCAAAGCAATATTGCAAAATATATCTTTATAACATTTCTCTCCACGATTCATGTCATGAGAAAGGACTTTTCCTAGAAATTCTTCGGGTGGAGAAGCTTGTCACTTGACATGAAACTCATTCGGCTCAATGCAGTTCTAACACAGGTCATGCCCCACTTACAATTTTTTTTTTTTTTTTTTTTTTTTTTTACTTTCCAATGATGCAGACGCAATACGTGTTCAGTAGAAATCACACTTCAATTTTTGAATTTTGATCTTTCCCCCAGCTAGCAATGTGCTGCAGGATCCTCCTCAGCTCCCAGCCAGGCAGTGCAGAGCCAGGGTAAACCACCCACACTCTACAGGGTGCTGTGTGGCTTGCTAAGCTATGTAGTTCGCAGGGTAAGAGGCACAGATGCACTTTTAGGGAAGAGCATTTTCAGTTGACAATGTATTTATCAGGACATAACCTCATTGTAAGTCCAGAAGCATCCGTAGCTCTTTACCCACCACACATTAACCTTGTTTCCTCTTCTAAAAATTTATAAACAAAATGTTGGTGCATTCCAAGGATAAGAATTCTCCTATCTCAATTGTCACTAAATGTACTTGAATAGGGATAAATTACATGTTTTTAATACATCCTTCTCACAGATTTTAATATTTTAGATTCCTATATCAATGAGTGTGAATGTGAGTGTGTGTGTGTGTGTGTGTGTGTGTGTGTGTCTGCATCTTTGCAGACAAACTGCAGAACCGCCCCCAACCCCCAACCCCTTATCTCTGTTCCCCAAAAGAGAATAGACAAAGGCTGCTACCACAGGTGGGTCTTCTCTTCCTTTTTCTCAAGATAAATCAGCCTCCTTGCTTAGAAATCTCAATTAAAAATGTCTTTCTGGCTTCCCTCACTTGGTTCCCATGAAGATGAGGATGAGCCACTCTATGAGATCAGCTCCAAGGAATAGAAACAAAAAGCAATGGACATCAGTGTGACACGGGCAAATCTCTGTATCCACTCATAGCTTTGGTTCTTTTCTAGAAAACAGGCATAATAAACTGTATCTCATACAACTATTTTGAGAATAAATGAGATAAATTATATGAAAATTTAGGTATTCTTTGAAGTCCTGTGGTCAAGTCTGTTATTACTGGTGACAGTGAGGCATGTATGATGTGCACAATATAGACAGTTCCTGTAAAGCCCCAGGATGGTGCTGGAATGTGCATTTTATCTCATAACACCAGCTTTTACCTTCTCCTTTAATCTCTCATTGTGTCACCACTGAAAGGACAGTCAAAGACTGCCCTGCCGCCCCCCTTGTTTCTAGTTGGGAAGATTGTTTTACAGGAAGCAAATATTAAACCAGATAGCACTGTATCTAATCTCAGATGTTAAGGAGGGTGATTCATACTGTCAATGCTGAAAGAATTTAGAAGAAAAGGAAACAAGTTGGTGGAAACAATGGGGATAGATTAGGTGGGGGAGGGTGTAATTCAGGTGGGCCATGAAACACCAGAAAAAAATGTAAAGAAACAAGCCTTCCAAACCAGGAGTTGAGTATAAAAATAGGTATAGAAAACTCCTTTTAAAGGTGATTGCCAGTTAGGCAGGGTGGTGCACACCTGTCATCCCAGCAACTCACGGGGCTGAGGCAGGAGGATTATAAATCTGAGGCCGGCCTCAGCAATTTAGCAAGACCTTGTCTCAAAATAAAATAAAAAGGGTTAGGGATGTGAATCAGTTGTAGAGTTTTTATCTACCATGTGTGAGCTCCTTGTTTCAAACCCCAGTACTGAAAAAAAGTGCTTGCCTGGTATGTGTGAGGCACTGGGTTTGATCCTTAGCACCACATAAAAATAAACAAAATAAATAAATAAACAAACAAACAAACACACACATAAATAGCTGTCAGTATTCGGGGGAAGAATGAAATCAAATTATGACACTAGATCTTGGCACAAAACAGTGGACAAGATAACCAGCACTGCACTGAAGAGGCAATTCTTGGAACAAGTTGAAACTTATGGTTGCCAGGTCCTTAATGTCTAAATCCACTTGGGCTTTTCCAGTTTTGTTCTCCCATCTCTTGTAGACAGCAATGGGATGAGAAATTGCTGCCTTCCTTTACAGATAATCTTTTTTAAAAAATTTTTTAGTCATCAATGGATTGTCTATTTATTTATTCATTTATATGTGGTGCTGAGGATCGAACCCAGGGCCTCACACATGCCAGTCAAGTGCTCTACCACTGAGCTACAACACCAGCCCCTACATGTGATCTTCATGATCTAATCCCTTGCTTTCTAACAGAGTGTTAAAGATCACAATGATCTCAGTGTTTTCATAATCCTCACATTTCTATAACTAAAACTAATTGCCAACGAGATGCTATAATTTTAAAGTATAATTTCTAACTGCATAATTTTAATTTTTAATGTGTATCCATTGGGATTACGTAAAATATAAAATTAAATTTTTAAGGAAAAACATATATATTAATAGCATGCCAGAATCATTAACAACATCTAATACAGTAGCCCCTATTATCTATAATTTCAGTCATCTAGGGTCAAGGGTGGTCCAAAAATATTAAATGGAAAATTCCAGAAATAAATAATTCACAGGTTTTTTTTTTTTTAAAGAGAGAATGAGAGAGGAGAGAGTGAGAGAGGAGAGAGAGAGAGAGAGAATTTTTAATATTTATTTTTTAGTTCTCGGCAGACACAACATCTTTGTTGGTATGTGGTGCTGAGGATCGAACCCGGGCCGCACGCATGCCAGGCAAGCGCGCTACCACTTGAGCCACATCCCCAGCCCCAATTCACAGGTTTTAAAGTCTGACCAATAGCATGATTTCATCTCACACTGTCCTGTTCCATATTGCATGGGATGTGACTCATCTTTCTGCCCAGAGTACCTAGACTGTATTCACTACCTGCCCATTGACACAGTAGCAGCCTCTGTTATCAGATCTACTGTCATGGTAGCTCAGTGCTTGTGTTCAAGTAACCACTTGTAGTAGCCAAAGCTCTGTCCGGATGTCTACATCATTTACCTCACTTCCTCTTCTCAAGTAGGCACTCGATCATTTCACTTCAACATCAGAAGAAGGTACACAGTACAATAAGATATTTAGAGAGCAAGAGATCACATTCACAAATTGCTATGACTGATCCATTTTAATAATAGATTTATTGTTAAACATTTATTTGCCTAACTTATAAATTAAATTTTGCCATAGAAATACATATATGGGAAAAATTGCACACACAGGATTCTGTCCAATCTGTGGTTTCAAGCATCCATCAAGGGTCTTAGACTGCATCCCCCAGAGATAAGAGGAGACTACTTACATACCTATGATAAGAATCTAAATTAACTATCACATTTATTCTTCCAATTACCTTTTGGGTTGATAGTATTATTATTACTATTACTATTATACTTTCACTTTGTAATAGAAGAAACTGATACTTATAAGGACTGTTACTTGCCTAAAGTCACAGAGTCATGGAGCTTATAAATGAATGGAACTGAAAGCCAATACTCTACATACACAATCAAGTGAGATTCTTTTTTTCCTTTTGTTGTACTAGGGGTTCAACTCAGTGGTGGTGAAGCATTGAGCCATATCCTCAGCACTCCCCATATATATATATATATATATATATATATATATATATATATATGGAGAGAGAGAGAGAGAGAGATATATGAATATATATACAGATATATAGGTTAAATGGATTAAATGATTTACTATAATCCCATATATATATATATATATATATATGTACTTAATTTTGAAACAGGGTCTCAGTAAGTTGCTTACGGCCTCGCTAAATTGCTAAGGCTGGCCTTTAACTTATAATCCTCCTGCCTCAGCCTCCAGAGCTTCTGAGATTATAGGCATGCACCGTCGCACATTATGACAAACAAATGAGTTATAAGGATGGATGAGATAAGTAGCTTCTTGGATTTCCAAGATATAGGAGCACTAACATAACTCCAACCCTAATTCACAAAGTCTATGCTGTTCATGTGAAATGTAGGAAGTCAGGGAAGGGGAGGAGCATGGCTATCTTTCTACTATGTACCTTTACAAGTGTGTGTATAATTTCAGACAATTAAAAGTAAGCAGTCCCAATCTATTCAAATTGCTCTGCTTACTGGACAGAAGAGTATATTTTTCTTACCTAAATCACAAATCTCAAAAAATCCATGAAATAAAATCTAAATGAGATGAAAATTATTCAGAAAAGAAGAATTTGAAATTTTTTTCAGGATGCTGATTCTACTGCTTCAGTGCAAATAGATTAAATATGGGCACTTGCTCTGATGAGTAATTTTTAATAGAAACTGTTAATTCCATCATTAAATTAATGTTCTTAAAATACTTAAAACTTTTTAGTGTGTAAATATGCTAACTAATTTCCCACTGCAGGGCTCTTGGCTACCAGTCTGTCCGGTGCTCAGTCTATCATTTGTGTACATAAACATTAATGATATTTTGTAAACAATATATCAGAAATAAGAACCAATGGCCAAAGATATAACCATGACACTGGCAAGACAAATCATATTTGCAATATAAGACAGGAAGGAAAGGACTCCATAGGAAGGTTGTGATCAGTATATACTTGGAGAATTTTCAATATATATATGGGACCCTAGAAAGCACAAGTAAATCAGACAAGAAGAAAAGAGATCTTTACAAGGTGTCCAAGTAATAAATAATTTACAAAGCAATTTAGCAACCTCAGCAGGCACCACTTACAAGACTGTGGTAGGGAACGGAGTCTATATTTGTAGAGAAGAGTAGAATCAATACAAGGAGCAAGCTGTCAGTTTTTTCTATAGTGTCAATATCTCAGACTGGCTGCTTTCACTGGTGTTCCTGTGGAAACAATTTCCAAAAGTATACTATTGAGTGACATGCTGCATGGATTAAATGATTTACTTTAATCCCCTAACTGCATGTTGAAAGACCAATAGCCCAAAAGGAAAACTAGAGAGCCTGCGGACAAAGCAACCTATAATAACAGTGTGATTTGGGAATGGTTTATACTTAAGAAAGCCCTAGTGTCACAGCAAGATCCATCCAGAACAAGTTTAAATGAGAAGTGGCCATGATGGACTTATAATATCTGACTACCAAGAGGATCGTTCACAATATTGAGAGATCTGATTAAATAGAGTTATTGGTCAACTCCTCTCTTTGTAAGTTATCAGATAAAAAGGTGATTTGATCTTGGAACAGCAATGAACAGGCCCAACTCCCTCTTATTGAACTTAAGTGTATGTACCTTAAGAAAAAAAAATTGAAATATCTTGTAAAACTCAGACATGACCCTACCACTACATAATTAGGCATAATGAACATCAATCTTATTAAATCCAAAGCTATAGAAATATACCTTAAGAATAGGGCAGTGGGCAGATTCAGAAACAAATGTAAGAGGAAAGCACTGCCTATAGCTATGGAGGTAGGTTTAAAAAGTTACCTCACCAACCCCATTTATATGTGACCTTGACCTTCAAATGAGAAGATGAGGTGCAACTGAGCTTTAATCCCTTCCAGCACAAACAGTTCTACTATTAACATCCACTCGTGGTTAGTGTTATAGTAGAGAGATCATTTGTCAACTACTGAGGTACATGGGAACCGTTGCCTTTAAATTGAAGGGCACCAAATAAATAATGAACTGAGATGCAACTATGAGGATTCCCTTCCCAGTTCAGATTGTACCATTCAGGAGCCCTCACATGTTTAGAAAGTGAGAGAAATTCCGGTGATTTATTGTTCCTCTAGGAACTTCAGGCAAATAAATGCTTGGACTCTACCAAATGTGAGATTCCACAGTAGCCTTGGGATATTTTCCTGGCAATTGGCCACGTAGATGCAGGCTGTTTGGTTAGCCCTGTTGGGCTCCCTGATTCACCAGTTAGTGGTGAACCTGAAAGCAAGCAGCAATCTGGCTTTTTTGCTTCTCTAAGGTCTGCTAATGGTATCATGAGCACTTTGTTCCTTGAATTATATCCTTTCTCCTTCAATCTTCTAAAGCGTTTTCTGCTTTTCTGACAGAATGGTAGATGAGACATTGCCTTGTGATATTTTTTAATAGACAGAAACATCATACCACATGCATTGCATGTAAGGTTTGAGGTGACAAAATAAGAAAAGATGTTGAAGATACTGAGATAAAAGCTATTAAGATCAGCTAATCCAGGGCTGCAGGTTTAGCTCAATGGCAGAGAGTTTTGCTAGAATGCACAAAGCCTTGAGTTCGGTCCACAACAGCACACTCATGAACATACATACATACACACAAGAATAGCTGATCCACACTGCTCCGATTAAATCTATTAAATGAAGAATTGACTCTATTAATCTGTAAGGTCTGAACCCAGGATTTCACACATTATACCACTGAGCTACTTCAAGCTGGCTTTAAAAAGTCTTAAGACTGCATGACTTGGGCTGGGGTTGTATCTCAGTGGTAGAGTGCTTGCCTTGTATGTTTGAGGCCCTGGGTTCAATCCTCAGCACCACATAAGGATAAATAAATAAAAATAAAGATAGTGTGTCCATCTACAACTAAAAAATATATTTAAAAAAAAGATTGCATGACTTTATTGTCCAAATTGTTTACTATACAATTCTGTCACATTGCATGTAACACTGACTCGCTCGCTTTCTTCCTTCCTTTTCTATTTTTTTTTTCTTTAACAGGAATCGAACCCAGGAACACTCAACCACTGAGCCATATACCTAGCCCTTTTATTAATTTTTATTTTGAGAAATGGTCTCTCTAAGTTGCTTAGGGCCTTGCTAAATTGCTGAGACCAGCTTTGAACTTGCAATCCTCCTGCCTCAGCCTTCCAAGCTGCTGGGATTACAGCAGCAATTTCAAAATTAATATTAAGTAGCCATCAGTGCTAGGGTGCAAGTACATAAAGAAAAATATAAAACATGGTTTCTACTCCTCATGTTTGTGGAGAGAGATATAGATAAGATTAATAAGCATAAATACATGGGGAAAATATTCTAACTCTAGATACTCCTAAAATTCAGAGGAAAATTCATAATTAAGGACTGAAAAGATCAGAATATTAGGTTTAAGCTAGGGTTTACAGAAAGGGTAAATTTTGAGTGGTTTACAAGAGGAAAAAAAAACGTTTTGGTAGAAGAAAAGCAAATAATGAGTTCTTGCAAGAATGTGTGACAAGTGTGATTGGATAAAAAGACTGGGACTATTTTACTGAAGGTTTAGAGAGAGGAAATTTCCGGTTTGTTTGCATGAAGAACTGGAAGCCATTAAAGGTTTTCTGAGCATGTAAATGATATAATGTGTACAAACCTAATGACAATTAAATATTTTTTTAATTTTTAAAAATTTCTATCCTGAAAGTCTTAGATGTGATAGGTTCCAAAGTCAAGGGAACTTTTAAATATATAATAAATATTATAATAAAATAAAGAGAAAAAAAAGAATTTCCTGATTCATACGTGTGATTACATGTAAAAGAACAATCTGCTTGGAACTTGGCAAAAAGAGTCTGTCCCAAGGTAGACTTTATCGAAAGAAATTAAAGTTAGTGAAAATTAGTTCTAAAGTATTAATAGCATCTAAAAAAAATAATAAAACAACCAGGTTTCTAAGCTTTGCCGTATTTTAAATTGTTTAGTTGTGAAATGGGAGCTTAAAAGCACTCAGTTTTAAAGTTCGCTTTGGGAAGGTAAATTTTCAAAATCAACATTAAAATTTTAAACCTAAAAAATTTTTGCAAAACATTTTCATTGTTTTTTTGAGTTTGATCACTTTCCATTAACAGTACAGATAACCTGGAATTGATTTCTGCAAATGAACAACAGTGGATTATTATTAATTTAACTAACATTTGAAGAGCTGTTAGACAAGGACAGTCATCTACACATATTATGTCTTCTCTCTAAGCACTTAGCTCACTGCTTTGCATGTAACACAGGTTCCACATGCCTGTGGTCAATAATAGAAGAAAGATAACCAAGTCAGGTTATTCTAATGTGATTATTAAAATATAATAAAAGGTACTGTCTATAACCAAGCAGAAAGCACTTTGCCCTATCTACATGAATAATGAAAAGTTATACCTTAAGACCTGTGGAGGATTTGAAGGAAAGTAATTTGGCAAAGGCTTGTCCTAGTGACAACATTCAAAGGAAAGATAACAGGTCCATTTGTGAGTGAAGGCCAAGAAGTCTAATGTGGTGGTCAAGAAAGAATCACTGAGAGTCTCGTAAAGGCAGGAACTGTCATTCATTCACTCGTGAGTCTGTCATGGAGCTATGAATTAAAATTGGCCCCACATAATCACTCAGGGTTCATCTCTGATGCTTTGGATCAAGCAGGGTGGGCAGCTGGGGCAGACCCATGTGGAGTCTAGTAGCTGTGGAGATGGTAGAATGTGTGTCAGCAGCATGACTTAGCTCCAAGGACCATCAAATGCTAAACCTCAAGATACATTCCCTGTCCTACCAAAATGGTCTAACAAACTAGAACAACCCCAGCCCAGAGGTTATCAGGGCCCTTGCTCATTTGCACCTACTTCAAGAGCAGAGACAATCAAGGTACCAATTACAGGACAGAAAACTAAAAGAAAGGTATGATGAAAACTACAGTGATAAAATTATGTTATCTTGATGAGTTTCAGGAACAATATTAAATTTTGAAAGAAAAGTTCATCTTTCTGATACAATAAATGAGACAAGCATCTTTAAAACTGGATGATTTAAATTTTATTGCTAGCCAGAGTCTTGGAGAAAATATTAGAAAAACTAAAAGATGATACAGAAATATATTCAACCAGTTCAAAATGTTAAGAAAGAGTTTCTATGGTATAGATCTAAAAATTCAGTTTCCTATTAGGTAGTCCTTTAATTAGATTTTACATAAAATTTCCCACTGAATATTTTTAAAATACAAAGATTGACTTTGGATTAAATCATCAAGAAAAATTAATTAATTGAAAATTGTATGTCAAGTCACAAGGTGATTTCCAACTTTTCAATGCATAGAACTTTCAGTTTTCTCTTCCTATAGGACCGATTACTCAATAAAACACTTTGGAATTTAGTATCAAAAGATTTGGACTGGAGCTTGGTACAGTGGCTTACTTCTATAATCCCCGAAAACTTGGAAGTCTAAAGTAGAATAACCACAAGTTCAAGGCCAGTCTCAGCAATTTAGCGAGACCCTATCTCAAAATAAAAAGGGTAGCTCAGTAGTAGAAGGCCCCTGGGTTCAATCCCCTGCAACAAGCTAATAATAATAATAATAATAATAATAATAATAATAATAATAATATAAAATGATATTTGGATTGGATAAAAAGCTCCACTGAGTTGAAGTGAATACATTTGGATAATATTCTTCCTTTTTATAGAAAATTATGTATATTTGGTATTGAAATTTTGAGGAATATAAAACTTCATACAAAAAAATAACAAATAGTATAATTCTACAATTATTTTTATTTACTCTTTTCAGAATTCAATGTTTAAAATTCATTATTATTTTAAGTATATTCTGAAGCTTATGATATTCACCATATTTGACCTACAAACATGACCATTTACTATAGCTCAACAAGATATAATTTTGTCTCATTAGTTTCATTCAGTACAACCACTCATATATCCGTGTCTAAGAGTTTGGAAACTACACTAAAAAGACATCAGGTTTACAAGTGAGTTCTCCACTTACTCACTAAATAACTTCAAACCATTTCCTCTCTTTAAAATTGAATTTCTTTGTCCATAAAAGCTGATAGGAGTTGTTCCTACTCTATAAGACTTTTTCAGAGTCTCAATGAGGTTTTATCAAAAGTGTTTAGGTTATACCTTGCATCTATCTATTAATTTATTCTTTAACAAATGTTTACTGGCTTCATTCCATGTGCCAGTCAATGTGACAGGCACCAAGCAAACAAGGATAAATATAATAATTCATTGATGTTTGTAGTCTACTGGGGAATGCAGACATAAAAAAAGGAGGGGGGGGGCACAAGTTAATTAGTTATAATCATATAGTATGAAAGAAAATTAGTGTGTTATAAAAACGTATAACTGGAGGACATAATCTGGTCTGAAAAGAACTGAAGATGAACAAACACTTCCTGAGAAAGCATCCTTTAAGCTAAAACCTGGAGAAGTAGCCAGGCAAATATGTGAACCTGCAGGGGACACAACTATAATCCCAGGAATTCAGGAGACTGAGGCAGGAGAATCACAAGTTCAAGAGTAGGAATGCATCTCAATGATAGAAGGCCCTGAATTCAATTCCCAGCATTCAAAAAAAAAAAAAAAAAAAAAATAGGAGGGGGTTGGGGTAGGAGTGGACCAAGAGAAATCCTACTGGAAAATTCCTAGAAAGGTCCCTGAGATGGGTAGAAGCTCTGTGCATTGAAGTATCTCGGGACTCAGAGGTACTTCCACGATTTCAATCATCAGGCAGTATAAATCTGTATATTCTGCTTTTTTCCCAAGTAGATCTAAATGGCAAAATATTGTCAATTTTGCCAATTTTATTTCATTAAAAAAGTAAAAGTTTACATTTGAAAAGGCAGTCAGCCACTTGATTTCCCTAACTTGAATATTCCTGAACTTTATTTTTGAAACTGCAGACATAATAATATGATAATAACATGATACTCCAATGAGCCACTCATACAAAAGTGCCCATATGTATGGAAAATTGTATTAAAAGGTTATTCTTACCAATGCTGTTATTAATAACCAAGACACATTAACACAGACAGAATAGTTCTAAGCAACCATAGCTAATGATATTAAGAAATAAACCTGTTTAATCCTGTAGTGGGTGTTATTTTAATAAATTTTTAAGAGAATATCTGATACATATTTAGTTTTTTAAATATTGCCTACATTCCAGTTAAATTTGATCATTTTTTTATTTTTTAAAGTCAGAAATTATATCATTACATAAGCCTTAGATAAATGAGAAGGAACTTCAGTGAAAAGTTGCACAAAAGTATACTTTTTAGGTAGAAAAAAAAACAAAAACAAAACAACACACACTGAGCAGAATAAAGGATTTAGGCTGCGAGGCCCCTGGGTGAAATGCAGGGGGCAGTGTAACAAAGGAGGAGATTGGCTGCACCCCAGGAGGCTGTGCACAGTTGCCCAGGACCAGCGGGAACTTCCCTTTGTAGAATAGGTGGATTATTCTTTTTTAACAAGAGAACACCTCTCTTCACTTTATGTTAATAGACCTGTTAAAGGGGAAAAGTACTGACTGAATAGTGCAGACCAGAGCTTCAAAACCACTTCTGGAAAGAGACAGAGGCCATCCCCCGATGGACTTAACAAGCTACATGGAAAAATTTTATCTTACCCATTTGAAATAAATGAATAAACATCTTAGCAAATCAACACTCAATAGTTTTAGAAATATAATCAATTTTATATTTATTTTAGTAAAATGTAGCATGATAAACTATTAGATATTTCCCCACAACTGGAAAATTATTATTTGATCACAAATCATTTGAAACTTTATTTTACCCATGCCTGTGCACATTCAGTCCACATATTATTAATTTTAAAAGTGTTCAGTCATTTCTGCTGAATGTCCAGGCACTACCAAATATTGTTACTTAAAAATAAGCAGAATAAAGGATTCGAGTTTTAACAGGAACCTGAAAATTTGTTAGGAAATACTTCAAAAAGCAAACAATTATAAAATGATAGTGTAAATATGTTACAAACACTACCACTTACATACAGAATTAAGACACAAGTACTTTAGCTGTTGTTTGTACAGTTTAAAATTCAAACATGTTCTTAGTGGGAAAAGAGATATGACTTATAGAGCAATATTTAAAGTATGAACTTGTGAATGTTCTAGCAAATGATGACAAACAGCTAACATTGTTCAGGAAAAGCACCTAAAAGAAAAAGAGACTAACACACATCCTATCTTTCAAGATCTGCACCAGGAGGTCTCATTAAAACCCTCCCAGATAAACAGATAACAGTTTTAATTTCTTCAAGGTGACTAGCTAATCTGCCACTTTCATAACTATAATAGAAACGTGTGCTGTTACTTAATCACATTTTTGTTCGGGCAGGTTTTTTATTTTTTATTATACTGCATAGAATCAGGTAGGAGACACTCTGAAATCAACAACAAAAGATTTCACCTTTGAAGATGATCCACTTATACTTTGATCATCTTGAAGGACATTATCAGGTAGCTCTTAGCAGTTAAGTTTGCATTAGGGTTTTAAATCAATATCATTATTTCATTCAAGCTTACATAAAAGTGCAACCTCAACATTTCCACAAAGATTCACTAAATTTTGCTGAACAAAGATGCAATTGCCAGAATATGTTCATGTCAGAAGATGAAGACATGCATTGTTCCTGCACTCCAGGGATGCGTACACATTTTGTTGTTGTTGTTCTGGTACTTTGTGATTTTATTTTTAAATGGCTTAAAATTTTCTTTCATAATTTGCATGTACAACTTTTATGGAAATAAAATTTGGCAATGTTGATCTTAAATTTCCCTGTGGACAGATTCCGGGAACCCCAAAAGTGCTATTCCATTCTTGATGGAACATGTGTTCCAGGGAATGCCAAACTTCCCATCATTATCTTCTATTCATTGCCTACCTTTGCTGTGTGATCTGCATAGCCCTGGTGGGGGTGAGAGAGAGCAACTCTTCCAATATAATGACCACCAAGGTAGAATGAAGAACTGGTAAGAGCTTCTTAAATAATACCAACATACTGTTATCAAAAATCTTAGAGGAGAGGGCTTTTCTAGTTTGTTTGTTTGTTTTTTTCTGGCTGACAATATCTGTTCATCTCAGAGATGACCAGAGAGCTGAAACATGAAAAACAAGTTCAATTTTGATTAGTGAAAATGGATATTATGGGTAGTCTATGACAAATCTAAGATATAAGGCACTTCCAGAAATTGAAAACACACAATTTGTTATGGTAATCCCTATGTCTGACCCAAATATAAAAATTAGTAAAGAAATGGATGATACATATTCTGGTTGCAAACAGTTCAGATGCAATCACCAAGAGGCTTTTCACACCTTTATCCCATGCAAGTATCTTCTAAACAAATTTCAAGCATGTGACTAGAAGATAAAATATAAAGCCAGAATTATGTGGAAGATTAAAATACTCTCAATGCGTAGGACCCAACAAAAGCATTGTTTAAAAACCAATGATTTAATTCCATCCTCTGGTGAGAAAAATGAGACCCAGGGAAATAAGTTATCCATTCAAGATCATTACTAGGATTGGAAACAAGAGGTCCTTTACTTACTTTGCAGCAATATGTATAATGCTGTTAATTCCAGCTGTATTTTCTGGCAAGGTTCAGGGAAAATAAGAAAATAATGTCAAATATCATACTTTGATAGGAAGAAATTAAGAATGCTGGATTGTTTTTCAATGTTCACTTAAATATTATTTTATTTTAATTATTGTCTTTATCTTGGATTTGTGATTTTTTTAAAATTTAAGTCTAAAATTCAACTAGAATACCTGTAGTCACTTACTGTAGTAGAGTCATGCTGCAGGATTTAGCCCAAGCTGAGAGCTTTGCTTTCTTTAACAGTTTCAGCATTCAATAGATGGGATTCCATCATGGCCACAAAGGTGTCAGTCAAAATGTGTCCTTCTCAAATGAGAAAAATGAATTTCCCCAAATTTGGACTTAAAGTTTGTTATTAAAAATTGACAAATATTTTTATTATTTTGATTAGAAAAACAAAATTTACCTTCTATATCATGTAAATGAGCAATAGAGTACCTATTTAATAATTAGACAAACATTCAATAAGAATTACATTGTTCTGATACTGTACTGGATTTTTCCCACAACAAAACTGTTATTTAAATACAAAAAGGCTTGGCCCAGGTGACTCACACCTGTAATGCTAGCTGCTCCTGGGAGGCTGAGACAGGAGGATCACAAGTTTAAGTTCAGCCTGGAAAATTTAGTGAGACCTTATCTCAAAATAAAAAGCAAAAAAAATAAAAGGACTGGGAATGTGGCTCAGTGATACAGTGCCCCTGGGTTCAATTGCCAGTACCAATAAATAAATAAATAAATACACAAACAAATTAACAAAAAAATAGTTTGATCATTAGGAATTTTTTATTATATTAATCATTAACTTTTGTAATATGCTTTTCCTTTTTCAGGTAATTTGGTACATCTTAATCAACTAAAATTGTCACAAAAGACTATTTTCCCCAAACTGATGCAAATTTTAAAAATATCTTAAAAATATTGATGAATAATCTTGTAGAAACACATTATTGACCAAAGATACAGAAATTTAAAAGGATATATTTTTTTATTTTTTTATTTTTCAGATCTTGGCATATTATATAATCCTTCTTCATTTCCATAGTAGCTAAACAAATCAAACAATTGTTTTATCTCCTCTTCATAAACAAACTGTCCAACAAATAAACACAGCTATTTCTTTATAAAAGACACACACACAAACACACACCAAAAACATCACTCAGATCAAGTGGTAGAATCTTTTCATTTTTTTATTAGTTGCTCAAAACATAACAATGATCTTGACATATCATACATTTGATTCAAATGGGGTACGTAATTTTATTTTTGCACTCGTATAGATTGCAGGATCACATTGATTATATAGTCACGTTTATACATAGGGCCAAGTGGTAGAATCTTATTGACAATGTAGTCCTGATAATTTATAGACAGGCTTTATCTCTGAGGTGTCATTAACAAGTGTATGACTCTAAAGACAGTCTCCCCTATGTCAAATCCTGGCCCCACAGAGACTATGGGGCAGGGTGAGGGGGAACATCTCCTAAATAAAGCACTTGATTCCATTCATATTATTAGCAAAATATACAAGAAATAAAAATTTTGATTTGCACCAAATGCAGATATGTGGATCCTCTGATGGTTCAGGGTCAATCACTTCTATTCCTTTAGGTAAAACAATCATTTTCTTCCATTCATTAAAAAGAAAAATTAAAGATATAATCAAAGATGGCAATCTGTCTCGTGATAGGGTTGTATCTTGGTCAGGGACACTTGAGAGAGTCCCATTTGAAAGGAGAACATTGTGCTTAACAAATATCAAGGGCAAATTCTGAGCCAAGCACTTTGTGAGGTCCTCCATCTCCCTTTTCTCATTTAGTCTAGGCTTTTGAGGTATACATTACTACTTCCAGTTTTATAATTGAGTACATTGAGACATAAAAGATATAGTAACAAGCAAGGGCACATACTACTGGCAATTCCAAGATTCTAACCTAAATTTGTCTAATTCCACGGTGTATTCCCATGATACCACATCACACATTGGGACTCCAGAATCTAAGGAGCCATCCTATTTAAAATACTTACATGTTAAGAAAGTAAGTGTTTCTGTCTTGTTTGTATATCAATTGCTCTTCTGTTCCCTATGGATTTGTTTCCAAATTTGGTCAACTACAAATTAACTATTCTTCACCTTCTATGCATAAAAAAAGACCTAAAGGGTTTGATTTTAGATATAGAGTGCAATAAATAATAGTACTGATAAAGACTAATAATTTTCATTTTCTGTAGTGTGATTATAATATATATTTTAATACTAAAAGTCCATAGCTCAAAATTAACTTAAGTGTCTTTCTGAAATATAATGCTAGGCTCTGGCCTCAGCAAACACATATACACATCAAGTCAAATTATTTTCTTTTCAATTTAAGAATAATCCTTAGAAATATATAAAATTGCTGGGTGTGGGGATTTACAACTTTATTCCCTGCTACTTGAGAAGCTAAGGCAGGAAGATAACAAGTTCAAGGCCAGCCTCATCAAGTTAGCAAGAACTTTTCTCAAAATAAAATAAAAAGTTCTAGGGATATAGCTCACTGGTACAGCACTTGCCTAGCAAGTACCAAGTCCTGAGTTCAATCCCTGAAAACACAAATACACACACACACACACATACACACACACGCACAATTAAATTTCTTGAAGCGTAACTGGCAAATGCTTTTATTTCACTCCTACAAACTCAACTAAAGGTGCTATCAACCAAAATTTCCAAGATATTGATAAGATCAGGGGATTGAAGGGATCTAATTAATTCTGAAGTAAAATAGTCTTCAGACATAGACAAGTCAGCCAAATCAGCAACGCTACATCAAACAGAAACTTCTCTTTATGTGCTTTTTTTTAAACTGTTTTTCTTGTTTGCTTTGAGGTGGGGTCTTGCTGTGTTGCCCAGACTCAAACACATGCTCCTCCCACCTCAGCCTCCCAAGTAGCTAAAATACAGACACCTGCCACCATACCCTGCTTAACAAAGATTTTATATTTAGGTTTCAAAAGGAATCTACTCATGGATATAGAAATAGGAATACTTGGTCAGGAGACAGTTACTTTCTACTCTGACACTTCTGTTCATGAAACTGCAACTCTTTCTTCACCTCTCTCCACTCACTTATTCACCTGACCTGAAGGAGGTGAAAGGACTTATAGTTTGGCAAACGTGGGAAGATTAAATTGAGATTCCTAGCTCCACCCAGTCCTCTTTCTTTGGGGCACAATCAGCACACAATTTCCACAGACAGTTACAGAGAAAGGAATTCCTGCCATGTGAACTCTGAATAAAATATGACATGAATAACCTACTGTATATGCAAAAACAAAACAAAGACAAATTTTAGGAACTACACCTGAATTATATTGTCTCCTCACAGATGCTAAGTGACACAACCAGTTAATTTTTCAGTATGTTCAGCTCAAAAATTGTAAAAAGAAATATAAATCTACTATTGAATATGCTGGTAGTTAAACATAAACTCAAACTAAGAAGTTCAATAATCTGCATTCAAAATTGAAAGTAAATTAAAAAGTGATATAGAAATTGCCAGATAGATACACTCAACACGTATTTTATTTCCTTCTCTCTAATAAAAATTGTATTTCTATGGTTTGTTGTAAATGAAGAGTAAGACTGGAAACTGGGCATTTTCTTCTTGGCACTTTAAAATAAAAACAATAAATGAATAAATAAAAAACCTCATAGAAGCTGTAGGTTTTCAGCACTCATCAATATAACTGATCCATGAGCCATTAGTGGGTCATAAAATAAGAAAGCTCAATAAAATAATCATAACCTTGCATGTTTATTTAGTTCTGAGTCTTAAATGATGGACCTTTGTACCTGACCATGCCTAGAGACAGAGTTTTGTCACACACATACACACCAACACACTTAGGTTGTGTTTCCTCTTTCTCTTCATTATTATATAGGTTCACATACACATGTCCTCACGGGACAACATCTATAATGCTTGCCACTATAGAGTTTCTCCAATCAGCAACAAAGGAATGAGTATAATTTGGTTTCCATTTAAAAATAAATAACTTAAGCTATGGATTTTTTAAAAAAGTATAATCACTTATCATTCTTGACTCCTGAATACCAAGCATACTCAAAAAAGAAAGGCTCAGTTTATGTGGACATATTCCAACCCTTTGTAATTACATTTCCAGTTTTCTGAACATGATTCATCATTATACAATTCATATTAAGTACATTGAGGACTGGAAATTCAACACTTTCATATAATATTCACTCTTCTAACTTCCTAGTTTACATATAATATGGAGACTACTCAAAGTTATGTGATTTCTCAAGTGACAGTATTCAACAGATGTGTAAATAAAGAATATGCTTCTTGAAACAAAGTAACTGTTTTTACACACTTAAACATGTCAAAAAACACACACAAAAAATGTAGGCTAAAACCACATCACTCATTAAAACTGCTGTTTTGGTCAATCTCCTACTTAAATAAAGATGTTTATTAACTCTTTTTTTTTTTTTTAATTTCTGATACTTACATCCAATATCCCTACCATCTCCTTTGGTCTTAATCACTGGGTTTTAAGGGAATAGGAATCTCTTTCAAAGTAATTCCTTTAACTAGGATTCTGATACCTTCCCCAGATGTTTTTCTAGTCTGTGTTCAGAGTCCTCTATGGACTAACTATTCTTGACTGGCCATGGAAATTCTCACCTCTTCCCTATCTTAGCAAAAACTCTTCCTAAGTTTAAGTCTTTTTATCTTTTTCTCCCTGAGACAGAACTTGCAGGAAATTGTTTACAGTTCTGTCTCCATTCCATCACCCCCAACTCATTGTTTAGCCTTATTCTGAACCATGACCAAGAAACTAGTTTCCCCTACCAGTTGTCACCAGGGAAGACCATAGCTGCATTATCCTGAGCTGCCTCTTTGCTTGCTTCTGTATCTGATCTCCCCAGTTCAAATCTACTCCTGACAGACAATTTTTTAAATCTTATTAACATGTAGTTTCCCAATTTTCTTTTGTATGGAGCGGTGGGGGCAAAAAATGCTCCTCCCACTTTTTCAAATGAATCTGCTTCTCCTGAATAGACTTCACCTTGATTTCACTCCTTTTCACCTCTGATTTAACAAAATTGGTAAACTGGCTGCTTTTCTACAAAGTATTCCCTTGCTATTGCTACCTCAAACTTTAGTATCCACTTTGTCTACAGCAGTATTTTTTAAAGATTTTAAACCATGACTTACAGTGAGACATATAATTTAAATTATAACCAAGAATACACATAAGCACGTTTATTGATGTTTTATCTGTATCATGTCTCAACCATTTATGACAAAATATCACTGTAACTTTTTATATGTAAATCATGACCCACTTTATTATTTTCATTGCCCAATAATGAAAAGCAATGAACAGTTTAAACACTCATCTAGATTTTCTGAATCCTTACCCTTTTGCCAAGACTAGCCCAATTATATATTTCATTTAGCCATTCCTTCATTCATTTAATTTAAAAACATTCTGTAGCCTTCATGGAGCTTACAAGGTTCCATTCCCTAAAACAATGATCGCTCATGCTCCTCTGGAGGTGTCACCTATTCTACTCATCGCAAAGCTATATCATGCCACTTTAGCTCTCTTCATCTTTTATATATAAATTCTATCTACACAAACAGACCATAATATTCTTTAAGAAAGGATAATAATTATTCATATTTGCTACCTGGGCCTTCACTTAGGAAAGGAATCAATAGAATAAAGACAAACAGCAAATGTGTTCCAGTCTTAGCTTTCCACTTACCAGCTTTGCAAACTCAGGCAGGCAAGTCACTCAACTGCTCTCAAGCTCAGTCTCTTCATCTATAAAAATGAGAAGATTGGGCTACATCAGCAATTTTGAAAATCTACTGCACAAAGTTTTCAAGATTCAATGGAGGTTCCAAAATGTACTAAGAAGGGGTCTTCCCTCAAAGGGACCAGCAGGGTACTTAAATTCCCATCTCTTGCCTCCCTGAAATCTACAATTTGCTTGAAGAAAAAAAAAATATCAATGCTATGTACTCTCTAAATTGCTGAATCCCAAATTTGTACAATCATGCCATCGGGCGCCCCCCCCCCCACCTTCTCTTTCCAACACAAATTTGAGATGGGAAGAAGAGAGTGGAAAGAAAGGAGGCATGGCAGGAGGAAGAGAAAATACTTTTTAAAGCACACATTCGTGTATCAGAACAGGGCTGAGATATGCATACAGTTATCCTATTTTCAACAGCTTCACAAGATAGATTTCAATATGCCCTCTTTACCTATAGGAAAATGAAGCTCAGGAAGATTACGTAACTTGCTCGAGTGCTGTCCTTAAGAAGTAACTAGACAAAGGTTGGCTCTCTCTCCATTATCCTGAATTGTCCTTGAAAGGCAACATGGACCTTATATCTGCTCTTTCCATCATTCCCTTGTCTTGCCTGACAGTCCTCACCACTTGGAGAGTATACTTCAGCACTATTCCCATTTTGCCAATTAGGAAAACAAGGATTGGAGAAGTAAAAGTGATCTCTCCAACATCAAAGCAATTCATTGAAGCAAGTACCTGTATTCATATCCTGTGCTCTTTCCACCACAACAAACTGCCTCCTTTAAAAGAAAGAAAGAGAAATAGGGAAATGGTAAGAGGGAAGGAGGCAGAAGGTACATGGTACATGTTGGAGAATTATAAGAATTCCACTGATTGCTTTTTTTTAGATGGCTATTGAGCCAAATGAGATAATTTAATGGAAAGCACCTTGAAAAATCTGAAACACTACCAATATAAGGCATTATTATTAACTATTCAAACAGTGAGCAATGAAGATGACATTTTATGCTTTTGTGAAGTTCTATGTGGTAATTGCAGATATAAAAGAGCTACGACATAATACATTAATTGCATAGACATCCTACAGAAACTAATAGAAAAGAAGGACAACCTGACATTCCTGAGATTATGATACAGCATTTGGTTATATATGCCTGCTTTCTGTTCATGATATACAGTCCCTACTGGCAGTAGAATAATTCAAATTTTCAATTTTTCTTGAATTTCATCACAAACTCAATCAAAAGCACGAAAGTCAGTATTTTAATATCCCTGCACTGTGTGAAAAATAACAGTATGCCCCACTACCTGAACTGTGAAGACATTTTTTATTTTGATTGTCTTCCCATTATACTGAGAGATTGTCAGGATTTTATCAGGAAGATCATCCAAACAAACTAGAACATTATTAAGGTTCCAGCAGTGCTGTAAGTCACAGAATGTATGAGTGATTAAAAGCCATATGCTTGTGACAAGGACCATAAGGAGATCAGACAAAGAAGTTACTTGTCTTTAAAAGAAAGAGGGAGGAAAATAAGTTCAGAATGATTTAACCCCTTATATCTTTTTCCAGTGTAAAAGCTGCAGCATTTGATTTGACTATGTGATTGGGTTACTTGTAACAAATAAATTCCAAAGGTCAAAGCTGTAGAAAACAAGAAGGATTCAGGAGAATAGCATAACTACTGCAATGACACAGTGCCATGATTAAGAAAATGATGCTTAATCTAACAAGTTGCCCTGGATATGTAAAACATTACCTATTCTGTAATTTGTCATTTACTATAGTTATACTTTTTCAGTTCGTTGAATCATTTGGATTTAGTGAGAAAGTCTAAAGAGAAAGTCTTGAAATCAGCATCCTATGTAGATTGAGTGGTGGATGTAGGAAGAAAGTTAGAGGTTCCCAGGAAAGAAAGCAATTCGGCCACCCTATGAAGGGTTTTAGATGCCAAAAGACATTTGAATTTTATCCTGCATCAGTGGGTAGCTGAGGACCCTAAACTTTGGACACACTCAGATTTTTAAAATGCTTCTGGCTTTCATATGTATTTCCCAATTGCTAAAGATATGAAACATTTCTTCTTGCTTGCTTTTCTTTTTTCTGGAACTGGGGATTGAACTCTGGGCAATTGTACCACCACTGAACTACATCCCAAGCCCTGATGTTGAATATTTTCAAACATGTGTTAACTATTTGTATTTATTCTTTTGAGAAATGTCAGTTTAGTTTATTTGCCCATTTATTGATTGGGTTATATATTTTGTATGTGTGTGTGTGTGTTTAATTTTCTGAGTTCCCTGTTTATTCTGAATATTCTCTGACAGAATGAATATCACAATAAATTCCAGTACCATGTGTAATTATAATGTACTAATAATTTTTTTTTTTTTTTTAAAAAGCTACCACTGTCTCCAAAGGTTTGTAAAATAGAAGTCCTGGTTAAAAGTAAAAACTCTGTAGTGGAACACAAATTGAGTGAGGGGATTTGAAAGGTGTGTTGTGTTGGAATGGACAGAATCTGCTAACTGGAGAAAGAAGAAAAGTTTGAAGATAACTCAGGAAAGGGAGACTCGATGATGGGAAGTTAAGGGACAGCAGGTTTGGGGTAAACAAAGGTAAAATGTTTGATGCATCTTGAAAATCTGGTGCTTGAGCAGTATTCAATGTACAGTTTAAAACACAGGTCTGATACTAGAAGAGAGGATGGGGCCTTTCCCCTGTATTCCACCACTACTACAGGAAGTCAACCAACTTTAAAACATGAGCAAGTGAATGAGTAACATTTTGATAAGTGAAATTCTTTAAAAAAAAATTTAAGGTTGTTTCTAATTATAGCAAAACAAACAAAAAATCATGTATAACAAGAAGACTCACACCTGTATTCATATATTTTCCTTCTGAGAGATTATATTATTGTCCCAAGTATTCAGTTCCATATACTTGAATTATATACCCACACCCTGTGCTATGTAATTTTACAGTGTGTCCTACTATGGGTGGAGTCTACTTCCCCATCCTGTTACTGGTAGGCTTGGAAAGACTGCTTTGACTGATAGAAGTCAGTGAACATACTGTAATTACTTGCATGGTTTGGTGTGCCTCTGTGATCTACCACAAAAAGAATTTACCAGTGTCTCAACTGCTCATTCAGCCTGCACATCAGGCCTGAAAACCAATCAGAAGCCTGTAGTATAACTTTGATTCAGAAGAGTGTATACTGGATCAACCAGATTAGAGACCTGCAAAATTAAAAGTAAATAAACACAGTATACATTGAGAGTCTCACATTTGTTTTGGTATGTGGCCTTATTTTTACAATAGCTGCCTAATAGATCTTTTCTTAGAATAAAGAAAACAAAGGTGCTGTTTTTGTTTCTCAAGACTCTGGTTTTCCAAAAAATCAAAATCTACTCAACTTGCTTTCTAGATCCCAGGGAGATGATAACAGGAAGGAATTGTTAATGAATTAGTTACACAGGAAAAGGAAAAAACAGTGACTATTCAAATAGTTTTACCACTGGAATGCAATAAATACATGTTGTGTTGATCTTAATTCATAAAATTTATGTAAAGTGGGAGATGCTTTTAGCAGTTTCTTGAAAAATTCCTAAGTCACCTCTGCAGAACTTTCAATGTTGAAGAAAAAAAAAAAAAGAACAAAACAGGAGCCCTCCCTGGAGAAAAACAGCATTTAACTTTTAACTGACTGATAGGAAAGTAACCAAGGAGAAAGACTGGGGAGCGGGGAGTGGTCACAGAGAGGTAAATATGCAAACAGGAAGATGATTGTGTATTATGGAATTATATGTAGGGAAGAATGCAAGATGAGGAAATGGGTGAAGTACTAAAAGGTATTTATTTCCTTATTTTTTATTTATCTTCTTTTTGTACTGGGGATTGAACCCAGGGGTATTTTGCCCCTGAGCTACATCCCCATACCTTTTTATTTTATCTTATTTTTCTTAATTTTGAGATATGGTTTCATTAAGTGTAATTGGGGCTCACTAAGTTGCTGAGGTTAACTTTGAACTTCCAATTCTCCTGATTTTGCCTCCCAAATTGCTGGGATTACAGACATGTACCATGAGCCTGGCTTTTGCTATTTCCTTTTAAGTATCATTTTTCTCTCAGGCAAATAACCCAAAGACTATTAATAAGAAATTAATAAGATTATTAATAAGAAAAAGATATAATCATTATATATATACACATATGTGTACACACATCTACATACATATATATTTACATATATTTATTATATTTAAATTGTTTATTATTAATATATATTATATTTACATATGTATATAAAACATTTATAATACCAAGAAAAGGAACCAACCTATAGCAGTAGTTCTTAAAATTCACTGTGAATACAAATCATCTAGAACATTTGCTACAAATTCAGATTCCACAATTCAAGCCAGGCACAATGACTCAGACATATAATTCTAGTTACTTGAGAGGCTGAGGCAAAAGGATCACAAGTTAAGAGACCAGCCTTCTCAATTTGGCAAGATCCTGCCTCAAAAAAGTAAAATAAAATAAAAATAAAAAGGCTAGGGATTTAACTAGCCCCCTAGGTTCAATTCCCAGTAACAGAATTTTTTTTTCCCCACAAGTCCACCCCAGTAACATAGATTTGGTGACCTGGATTAGAACTCAGGAGTCTCGATTTTAATAGTCCACAAGGGTAGATCTGATAAAAGTGATTTGGGAATGAAGTTTCAAATATACTGATTTTTTTTATCTGAAAAAAAGGAGCATATCGATAGATAAAAATTTCTGATCTCAATGTGCTATTTCCTTTTATAAGACTTCACAGAAGACCCATTTCATACCAGATAACAGGCTCATTGCGTATTGAATGATAACAGGTGTGGTGATCCCAATGAATTGGAGTGCAGGTGAAAATCAGTCATAGATAAAATGTTTGGTAAAATGCTTAGCACATAATAAGCACCTCATATATTGCTCGAATAAATAAATAAATGCTTTGACAGAGAAATATTCTCAGGAAGATCTGTGAATTGGTCATGGAAACAGGAGTCATCTTAAGCCAAGAAAAAGAATAAGAATGTACCTGGAGATTATTATGAAAAGCTAAAAATACTATAAGGCGCTTTTTAATGGAAATATAGGGCCAGCCTGGTTTGTTAAACTGTTATGTGTGGGATTTGAGGTGTACATGCCTGAAGCAAAAGGCATTAGAAAATCCTGAAGACAAGATTTGTGGGATATTTGAAGATACCTCCTGGGCCTTTAAAACCAAACGGAGCTATGAATCATCACCTCATCCATGATAGCTGTGCAAGATAAATATTTATAAATATAAACATAAAATAGAAATATAGAGGTAAGAATATGGAACATGATTAAATATGTATATGAATATGTTAATGTACATATATATAAAACACAAACCTTTATTCATATAAATATGTCACTATAAATACCAAATGAAATGTTTCACAACACAGGGTAGAAGAAAAGATTTAATTATACTGAAATAGAATATATATTTATATACATGTACAGTTGTATGTATAAAAAAAAGATAACAAAATACACAGAGGTAAAAATAAAGAATATAGATACATAAATACATATATGCATAAAATAATTAAAACTTTAGAAAAACAAACACAATCTCAAATACATATACACAAACTAACATTCAGGTCAGGAATACTGAAGACAAAAGACTATATTCCTCCCTCCAACCCTGGGAGGTAAGGGAGAAAAAGTAAAAATGGTCAACAAAGTCAAGCAGAATTAAGGAAGTAGATTTTTTTTTTTTACAGAAAGAATGTCATTCAAGGTAAATTTCTGCAGAGCAGTCTAGAAAAATAAGAAAATCCATAAAAATGGCTTTGACTACTAGCAGAACATAAGTAATTTGAAAAAGGCTGTTTCAGAAAAAAAAAGTTGGAGATTAAACAGGTACTCATCACTTGACAAACACGAGGAAAGAAGACGATATATTAATGGAATAATTCTTGAAAAAAGGAAATTTGGGTATGAGTTAGGAAACATTAAGTCTCAAATGAAGAAGCTAGACAATTTGGTATTCAAAGTCTTACAAACATCTAGATATCAGAACATAATGAACCTCTTTTAAAATTCCTTCCAACTAACCAAATAACAAATATTAAAACTGATAGTAAAAGAAGATAAATACTGTCCAGTTCCTAATTTTCATACATGTTACTTTGTACACATTATTCCATCAAATGCAAGTGCGCACAAACACACACACACACATACACACACACACACACACACACACACACACACACACACATCTGATTACAAAGGAACAAGAGCCTGGAGTGAGCTGATTCTGTTCTCTCAGGCTGCCTTCCTTGTTTTCAGTAAAGCAAGGATTCCAGAAACAGAAGCAGAAAGAGTGAATGAAATATTGAGTTGTTAGGAAGGAAATTAGTCCACTTTGAAATGGAGGTCCTGATTTAGTTTGGATGTATTTCTTGCTTTTTTCATTGATGATTTGTTTTCACTTCCTGGTTCTCATTCCTACTAGTTGAGTTTACCCAATTAGTTTGCTCTGTCTTTTGTCTTTCCTTTCTTTCTTTTTAAAGAACTCTTCTCCCTCCCTTCCTTCCCACCCCTCCTCCCTTTCCTCCCTAGTTTTTTGTATAAAAAGTGTTTTGAATACTAACTCTTTGGATTTCTAGTACATTTCTTTTATCTCACTACTGGGGATTGAATCTAGGAATCCATTACCATTGAGCTGCATTCCTAGCTCTTTCTTAACTTTGAGCCTGGGTTTTGCTAAGTTTCAGAGGCAGGCTTCAAACTTTTGTTTGGGTTATTATATATTTAATCTATACTTATTTTACTTTATAAAAACTATGCAATATACCATACCTCCATAAAATCAGATACAATATTATCTTCAAGATTATCTTGGTTATATGTATTCATTTGAGTAGCATACAGATATTTATTTGAACTTACTAATATTAACTAAAAAATACAGTTTTGACTTTCACTGGAAATGCTACTAATATATGGATAAATTTGCAAAACTGGCAGTCTTGATATATTGAGACATTTAATTCAAGACCATGATAGATATAGGTATAGATAAAAGATTACATCCCACTATAGACATTATCTTCAATTTTAAAATTTTCTTCATATGCGCACACACACGCACATGCACCTGTATGAGGTTAAATGTATTCTTCTATGATTTCCCATTACCCTCTTGTTGCCCCACTATAAGTCAACCAAAAAGTCATGCTAGGTTAATTCCAATTAGGACAAACAGAGTGACCATCCAAATTTTCTCAGATGTCTTGAGAAATTCAGGAAGACTCTGTTGTGCCACTGTTTCACCTTAATCCAGCCAGGGGTTAGAAGATAAGTTTTGTTTCCTCTGCACAATACTTCTTTCCATTTCTTCTCTCAACATGTCCTATTCTTCCTGTTTGCATCTCATTAATGAACTTCCTTCACACTCTGATGCTGGCTCTTACATCTAGAAGTGATTATTCAAACACTTTCTGTCTGATGTTTTCCTGCGACTCCTTCAGGAATAATGGCAGCCTCAGAACCCAGCTCTACTCTGGAAGAGTTGGTGGGCCATATGGGTAGACAATAATAACGGCTACTATATGAAATGACTAACCTATAACTTGATGGGCTCTAGAAAATTTGATAATTATAAGTGCACAAAATTATATGAACTTGAGAAAAACAGAGGATCTCATCCAAAAAATAAAACAAAGTGATCTACAGAATCCCAGCCCCGTAGCATGACTGGAGAGGCAACCAACCAATTCTGAATGTAGCAGGAAAAATATAGAGAGCCCTACAAGGAAGTGTGTGGGACACAGGAATCTGACACAACGTTAAGACTCTCCGAGGATAAATAAAGGAGAAGAAGGTAAAGGCAAATTTAGTTCAGGAAACAAAAAAGACATCAAAATTTCAGGATAGAAACGAGTCTATATGAACACATCGAGACCAAATAAACCAAAGAAAACATCCTTGAAATGATTATAAAGCAAATATAAATTTAAAGGAAATGTAAACTTGGAATGATTTCAAGCAGCTGAATTTAAAAAAGAAAGGAGGAGGTGGAGGAGGAGGAAAGAAAGGGGGAACAAAAGGAGTGAAAAACATTCTGTGACTCAGCATTGAGTGGCACATTGTTCACACATTTCCAATTTCTGAATTAACATATATATTAAAAAAAAGAAAAAGAAGAGTTGGTGGTGATGGTGGTTATGGGAAAATTACAAATATAAACAAGCTGTTAGCTAACTAAAACCAGAAGAAATAAGTATAGGCAGCGAAGAGCATAGACCCTAACCTTCTTGATTAAATGAAATGAACTTTTAACTATATCAAGTTGTAAAAGTAATCAACAGAAGAACAAAAATAAAAATACGAATGTCAGATGTTGAAAGAAGAGGCAGGGAAAGATGCAGTAGGTTAGAACGACATATCTTTAACTTTCACACCAGAGTCAACCGTCCTACTACATAGTAGTCAAGCACGTAATCAAAAATTATAGCCCTAGTAGAGGGGTGCATGCCTGCAATCCCAGTGACTCAGGAAGCTGAAGAAGGAGGATCTCAAGTTTAAGACCAGCCTCAGAAATTTTGTGAGGCCCTATTTTAAAATAAAAATTAAAAGAAATGTTAAAGGACCCCTGAGCTAAATCTCAAGTACAAAAAGGAAATTTTTAAAAGGTTGGAGGAGGGGAGCCCTGTGGTTGTAACTCAGTGGCAGAGTGCTTGCCTAGCATGTGTGAGACACTGGGATCGATCCTCAGGACTACATAAAAATAAATAAATACAAAGGAATTGTGTCCATCTACAACTAAAAAAGAAAAATTACAAAGAAAAAAAAAGAATCATAGAGTAATATTCCAGGAAAATATTTAAAAAGTTGCCTCTGAGAATGAGATCAGAGTCAATGAAGGATGAAAAAGAGATGATGTTTTATTTCATAACTCCATAAAGTAAGTTTGTGATTTATTTTTAAAAATGACTTTTAGAAGGCTGACAGGATGCATTTTTGATAAAATGACTAAATTAAATTTAAGAAATAGTATAAGGGGGGAAATGAGCAAAGCAGATACTGAATATTAGAGAAAAAGAACAAGAACATGGAGCAGCAAATATCCATCGTTTAAGAAAAGTAAAACCTACAAAATGTTCCACATATTTAGAAAATGAACAATTTTGCAAGTTTAATTGTAAGACATTATTTATAACATCTGTGTGCAGTATATACTATTTTGTTGGTTTTCTCTAACTTTGTTATTTTCTGAAAATGGGGGTAACAGCACAAGCATTTTTTTTTAACATATACCAGATAAGTATTTAAATATGTTGCCATTTGTATTGAAGAATAACATTTGATCTATAAAGACACTACACCCAGAGTTTCATCTAAGGTCTTACAGTAAAGTAGTGAGGCTAGAATGTTTCTGGATTCAAGGCTACTTCTATTATTTTATGTTACTATAATCATTATAGTAATTTTTATTTTAGTGATTATATTTTTGGTCCACAAAGTTATAATACAAATATCAACATTAAAATATACATACAACTGCACTATACTCTCACCCAGGTCTTTAACTTCTGAGTAGGCAGAACAATGGCCTCCCAAAGATGTCCTAATGCCTGGAAGCTGGGAATAAGTTACCTTATATGCCAAAAGTGACTGTAGATGTGATTAAAGATCTTAAAATAGAGAGATTGTCCTAGATTGCCTGGGTGTGCCCCCATATATCACAGAGTCCTTAAAACATGGAAGAGAGGTAGAATGGGAGATGAGAGGACCACAAATGAGGCTGGACGGATGAAATTTGTTGTCCTAGAAGATGGAAGGGGCCAAAGAATAGAGGAAGCCTGTGAAGGCTAGAAGAAGATTCTGTCTCCAGAGGATGGAACCCTGCTCACATCCTGATCTTGACCCAAGGACACTCCTTTCAGACTTCTGACCTCCAAAGCTAGAAAATTTTAAAAAATAATAAAATAAAGTGTGTGTGACTTCAAGACACAAGTTTGCGGTAGTTTGTTACAGCAGCTACCGGAAACTAGTACAAATCTATTGTAGAATCAAAATGCTGTGTGATGTTGAGCAAGATTCTAAACCACTATGAGTGTCTGTTTCTTTATCTTCAAAGTTGAGGTCATAAAAACATCTATTCACACAAGTGTGGTAATCATCAATCTACAGTCAGAATACATTAAAAGACATTATTATTATTATTATTATTATTATTATTATTATTATTAAGTGCTAATTATGGAAGAAAATATAAAATTTGTTAGGAAAAAACGGAAAAATTATTATCTGCTTCCAAACCCCCAAAGTTAGCTAGCCAGTGATTCCTCATAACATATTGGCCACAAGTTGAAATATGAAGGAGGAAAACTGTTCCAATATTGAAACCACTTCATGATTTGAGCTCATTCACTCCACTCCTTTAATATCTAGCCTCTTTGGGGAAGAGGCAATATCCTTGACTGGCTATAAATCTATGAGTGTAGTTGCTTTTATGGCTCTGAATGTAATAGAGTCTAAGTAAATACTGATAAGTTCTCTATTCTTCTGAGAAGTTTCCACCCACATAATATTGTCCTATCATTGGAAATCCCCACAGTTTTGATAAGAACAAAGGCAAGAACTCTTTTATATATAACACTTGTCAATTAGAATCAGAACAGCATTCATCATTTCAGTTGGAAAGGCTATGGGTTTTTGTAAAATCCCACTTGAAGTATGTATAATGAAATTTTACCCTTATTGTCTTCTGAGTGCCTTCAGTTGGTTTGGGAGGTTAATGTTGGTTTTCATGTTTATTTTTTTTCAAGCCTCCTTTAACATGGTTTGCATTTAATAATGGTAAAGTGAATTAAAAGAAATAAGTATTTCTATCACCACAGTGTCCCCACGTAAATAGGCCTGAAATAGAACTGAAAGCCACGTCCATGTTCTCAGTGCAGGGACAGCTACCATCTGCATTAATGAGGCCTGAAGGGAATTATGTTAACTGTTTAAAACTATTTAGTTACTAGTCATTTTCAGGAACTCTGTGTACAAGGTATTTAAATCGTTTTTTTTTTCTTCTGAAGCTATTTATTGATTTAAATTTTCTGTATACAGGATCATCGTGTAGCATAAGTTAATGAGTATATACAAGGCCTTGCAACTAGGCAAATTCTCCTGGAAAGCCATGATTACTGTAAAAGCTATAAAATATGACTAAGGAGAAATGTTGAAGGTATGTAGATTGCTTATAGAAACAACCTACATTATTTGACAAACAACTGTTTGGGACCCTGTGTGCAGCCTAGAAATGAAAGCATTTCTAAATGGCTCCCACTGTGAAAACAAGTGCCTGTCCCTGTCACCAGTGTTCCAGTCACACCAGTGACAGAGGTACAGATAAACGTGTGTCTCACTAAAGAAGTGAACAAACATTTTCAAATGAGTATATATACTTACAGGTAAACACACACACACACACACACACACACACAGTGTATTAATTAGTTCCTGGATTTCACACAGGAATGTAGCAAAGTCTACTCCTTTTTTGCTAATATGAAGCCAAAGTACACAGGTGACTTATAAACACCACTATTACAAGCAGCAATATAAAGTCAAAAGTAGGATAAATCTTTTCTTTTCCATAATCCTACCATCTAACATATCATTGCTTTATTTTTTTCTGTTTCAGCTGGATTTCTAATTTTATATACTTTATTTGTTTAGCATATAGAAATCAAAGGGTTTTTTTTTTCTACATAGTAAGAAAAATCCAAATAGAAGTTTAAAATCTGACACATATTCTTGACAAGTTGCAGTGACTCTTCTTCTAAGAACTTATATTTCATGACTACAGAAGTAGTCACATACCATATTGAGACATGCTCGGTATTATTATTTAGTCTGCATTCAATTTTATATGCTATTTACTTAGCTAGTAGGGAGCTCTCTCTTACTAGAGCACAGGAATCACATCTCTATATAATCCTGTCTTTCCTAGAAGAGGGAGATGGATGACAGATATAGAAACATTTGTTCAACAATATAGAATGAATGTAGACACTGTAGGTGAAGAAAAAGTAAATGGGAAAATATCTTTAATAATTAAGATTTTATAATATTTATCTTGAATATAGGTTTATTTTATAATTTTTATTACTTGAGGTGAAGACCACTGTTATCCCTTAAAATATACATACTTAAGGGTAACCAACCTGTTTCCTTAATATCATAACCACTAAACAGTATTTCAAATATCAAAAAGTCGTTAGAAAAATATAGAGCTGAAGAGATTATTATTATTCTCTTTAGTTCTCACTTTCTATTTAGGAAGCATCTATGAGATGGAAGCTGTGTTTCTAACTTTGACCCAGTTACAGTGGTGAGGCAACATGAACTCTGCCCCGGAATGCCAACCTGTAAGTGGAGATTATTGCTTCTTCCCACCAGGGTGTCAGTTCAATTCAATAAATGCACCACGTGTACCAGGCATTTAGGAAGTGAAGAAATTAAGAAAGCAGAGTTCCCATCTCCCCAAAGCTTGCAATATAGCGGGAACATTTTTACATTTTTTATTTTTATTTTTTGGATGGTCAAAGTCAGCACAGGGTTTTCTCTGTTTGTTTGAATGGAAATCATGAAAATTCTATCCCTGCTTCATTTGGAAAAAGAAAGTCTTTTAAAAATCAGTCTTTTTTGCTCTCAGAGTTTTTCTCATTTTGACAACTATCCCTCCATGATAAGTAGATAAAATTTAGATCTTTAACTATAAATGAACAGCTGTCTCTTCTTTCTTGATTATTTTCTTCCTTACACATATCCTTGCCTCTATAGAATTCTATTGTTTTCCTGGCATCCTTAATCTAAGACTTGGTGTTTATTTCTATCTTACAGGCATACTAACTTGATCTATGTATAACAGAAGCAGCTACAATTTTTCCCACCTCAGGATGGAACCCAGTAGCACTTTACCACTGAATTCCATCCCCAGTTTTTTATTTTTATTTTGAAACAGGGCCTTGCTAAATTGCTGGGGCTGGCCTTGAACTTGAGATTCTCTTGCCTCAGCCTCCCAAATCACTGGGATGACAGGCTTGCAACACCACATCTGGCCTAAAAGGTGCTAAATTTATATTTCTAATACAACCACCTACCAGTGAGCAGGTTAGTCTTAAAACACACATGTGTGTGTATACACATATGACATACAATTCCTATATTTATGTGTGTGTATATATATGTGTTGTGTGTGTGTATATATGTGTGTGCATATATAATAAATATAGGTGTGTATGTCATATGTGTGTATATACACACATTTATTTATATATACATACATATATATTACATACATATATACATAGAGATTTATAAGTATATATATGCATGCACATTCATATTTATACATGTGTGTGCATTTTAAAATATAACCACTCCTTTCATTCTGTATGCTGCATCTATTATGACCTCATTTTTATAATTCCTCCACAATAGTCAGTTTTTACTTTATTCAAAATTCCAGCTAATAAATAATGCTACCTTACTTACAGCCCATTTGCCTTTTCAGAGGTTTATCTCTATAACATATTAAGCCCCATGGAAGTGACTAAATCACTCTTCAAATAATTCATAGTACAATCCAGGGGCATGCCATTAGAGTTACAAAGAGTCATGTTTTAATTCTACTTCTGCTATTCCCTGTCTCATTCTAGGCAACTTCTGTTTCTTCATTTAAATAATAGTGTTTAATGATTTTACCTCAGGACTGTAGAAATGGATAGGCATAAAGCAATGTAACCCATAATAGGTACCAACATCCCTTCTATCTTGTTCACACCAACTTATGCCATTATACATGTACTCTTTTTTTTGCATTAAAATGCTTAATACACATATATACCACAATTTTTCATATCTCTGTATATAAAGTATGTTGGCCCCAAATTCAAATTCCCTTCTATCTTTAGGCCATGACAGGGGACCACAGAGCTACCTGACAAGACACAGCACTACGTCATTGTGCCAAATATGGTACAAGGTGCTGGGCATTAATGCACATCCTTATCTTCTCACTTTCTCTTAGATTAATGGTGTAATGGTTAATTTGAATTGTCAACTTGATTGGATTAAGAGATGCCAATGATTAAGAGGCTTCTGGGTATGTCAATAAGGATGTGTCTAGGAATGATTGGCATGTGGGTAGCCAACTGAAATGGACACACTTTCGAAGCATGGGCAGCACCATCCAATAGAATGATGGCTTCTATAGAATAAAAGTTGGAAGAACAAGGAAGAAGCAGCAGATACAAGTTCAATTCTTCTTGAATGTGTTCTTGATTGCTGCTGCCATCATCTGAGGATACCAGACTCTCAATTCTTCACTCCAAAGTGGACTCTGCCAGTGATTCTCCAGGGAGTTTTTCATAAGCCTTTGGTCAGACTAGAGTATAACCATTGATCCTGCTTGTTCTGAGGCTTCAGCCTCTTGCACCGCAAAACTACTAGTTCCTCTAGCTGTCTAGCCTACAGACAGCCATTGTGGTCTGTCCAGCTTCTGGTCACATAAGCCAACCTAATAAATTCCCTTATTATAATTATACTTCCTCTCGTTTTTGTTCCTCTAGAGAACCCTGACTAATACAAATGGCATATAAGAGTTATCATCTTTCATCATGAAAACTGACATACATGGGTTCTCTTTATGATAGGCCTGCAGATCCATCCATGGCTATAATAGAGTCTTAGAATATGCTCTGAATATTAAGTTGATTGGTAAACTGCTGAATTAATTAGTCAATGGATCTATTCTGGGTATATTAAAGGCTTTGAATAAGTTTTTAAATAAATTAGCTAATTAAAATATAATTTATTCAATGTGGCTTTTATAAAGAGTTTAATTTTATCATTTTCTGAAGTCCAGAAATATATGTGCTATCATCCTGGAAAGAACTATCATTCTTATATTTCCTAAGGACATATTTCTGAGTCAATTCCTTCTATTTAATTTTTTTTAAATCTATTCCTTTAAAAATGGTCTAGGCATGATGCAACACTAAATATAAAATTGAAATGAAAACTAAATGAACCAACAAAACACGAAAAGGGCCACATTTTTCAGAGAACTGTGCTTTCAGGGAAAATGGAAAGGAAATTTGTAAAGCATTACCTCAGGCATCAATTCTGCAAATGCTTGTGATATTCCCATAATTATCTTGCTGAACCATGCTATATCTGTGGCCTATTATCACCTTCAAATATTTTTTAAAATATTTTTTCAGTTGTCAATGGACCTTTATTTTGCTTATTTATATGTGGTGCTGAGAATAGAACAGAGCCTTACACATGCTAGGCAAGCACTCTACCACTGAGCCACAACCCCAAGCCCTCCTTCAAATATTTTTGTATTTTTGTTCATGGGAGGTACTTAATGCATCTAGGATTAATCCTTTATTTTTTGGTTTACTTCTTCATACTAAAAATATCTTAAATTTTAAGTGAATCCATTAAGATTTTATAAAGACAATAAAATGTCAGATGTGCAGAAAATGAAACGTTTAGATACATGAGGCTCTGGACAGCTTAATAAAATTTGGGGTATTTCTGAACAAAGAAGTCCCCAGCCTTGCTTAAATAAGCAGTATATTTTACAACTCCCAAAATGACTAAGTAATTATTTATAAGATGATGAAGTTCATATAACTTGTTCCAACCCAATTTTGAAAACTAGTTCCATAGAATCATTACCTTATTCAATGAATACATTTTGCTTTGCTGGCTTGTGTTTTTTGAGTTTGTTTTGCCTTTTTAGAGATGAGATCAAATTGGTCTCAGAACATAAGCAAATATTGCAACTACTAGTATTTTAAAAGAAACAAAATAATATAGAATAAATTAAGTTTGCCGTACATCATGATTTTTAGAAAATGTTTTTACATCCTACTGAAAAATGTAAAGTATTACTTCTGAGTTATTTTAGAACTATTTCACTTCTTCAATATATGAATATGTCTGCAATGTTAACAGAAGATATTTTTTCTGTATATTAAGTTTTATTGTATGCTCAACAGACACATAATCTTGCCATTAACAACAGATATTTTTAAGTTATTTTCCTTTACTTCAGATTGAATTATCCAGAAAACCATATTTTTCCATGTTCAGGGGTAGCAGAAAACACTAGGTTGTAGAAATTGATTTAATTATTCTCTAGAATACATGTTACCTATATCTTACTCTGCCTACTCATTGTCTTTGTTGTATATGTGTGTAACTAAAGATATTAATACTTTATGATAATTTTTAATTATTAGCCACTTTCTACCTTCTAAAAACAATATACTTTTAAAAAAATCTTTCTAGATACTACAACAAATTTTTTTAAAAAGCTTCCTAAGGTTTACTTTTCAAGACTATATTTTATGTTCTGAAAAGAATATGGTGCTAGGCACAGTGACGCATGCCTATAATCCCAGCGTCTCAGGAGGCTGAGGCAAAAGGACTACAGGTTCAAAGCCAGCTTTCGCCATTTTGGAAAACCATAAACAATCTAGTGAAACCCTGGGGATGTGGTTCAGTGGTTAAGTGCCCCTAGCTTCAAACCCTGTTACCAAAACACACACACACACACACACACACACACACACACACACGAATTGGTATTCATTTCCTAAGAAGTCAGTCCCACCAAATTTTACAACCAGTGTTTTGTCACTTTGACAGCTGATGCACTTAATATGGAGGATAAATTATTATTCGGTTTTTGGTGGGATTTATACGTTTAAGGAATATGTTTTTTACAAAAAGGCATGATAGAAGGAGGGATGCAAGATCTGTATCTCATTATTCATGTATAAATGACAACTGTCCCTACAAAACATTTATAGTGTAGTACATATAAACAAATGTTTCCAAGAAATTTGATTCTTACTAGCAACATTTTCTTATACAATTCCTTTCATTCAGTTAGTTGAAAAATAGATTTGATAATGCTATAGACCAGGTACACTGAAGATTGTCTTTGCCCTCAGGGACCTTTTTTTTTTTTTTTTTTTTTTTTTTTTTTGGTACGAGGGATTGAACCCAAGAACCCAGGGACTTTCAACCACTGAGCTGCATCCCCAAGCCCCCCCCCCTTTTTAATTTGTTCTTTTTAGATATACATGACAGTAAAGTATATTTTGACATATTATACATACATGGACTATAAGTCTAAGTAGGATCCCATTCTTGCAATTATACATGATGTGAAGTTTCACTGGTCATGTATTTATATATGAACATAGGAAAGTTATGTCCAATTTTATATTTTATTTTGAGAAAAGGTCTCAGAAGTTACTTAAGGCCTCACTAAGTTGCTGAGGCTGGCTTTGAACTTTCAATCTTCCTGCCTCAGCCTCCCAAGCCACTGGGATTACAGGCATGCACCTGGCTCATGGACCTCATTCTTGACAGCAAAAATAACTAAACTTACATATCCAAATGCCAGTGACTGCTAATAAAATGAGGAGAAATGAAGCAAAATGGAGCAATAGCATGATTGAGGCTAGTTTGATAGGCTGACTAGAGAAGACCTCCTTAAGACTGTGGCATTGAAAAAGAGACCTCAGTGAATGACTGGGGAGAAGAGGGCCTCTGGAGAGATCACAGGCAGCAAGATACCCTCACAACAACACCTTCTGTGACATCTGGAAATTTGAGGAAGGATAAGGTGAGTGGACAGAGATAGTGCAAGCTGCTGGAGAGGAGACAGGACAGTACTAAGTGGCCTACTGTGTGCCTTTTATTAGTGGTTATGCAAACATATGCCAGTCAATCTATTGAAAGCTAAGGATAATAAGAACATCATGTATGCAGTCCTTAGGATGTATTAGGAAATGTCCTAAGTACTTTACATTTACTTAATGACCTTACTTAGTAATCTTGAGCCACTATAACAAAACACCAATTGGCTGGGTGGCTTAAACATTAATTTCTTTATTTTGATTCTGGAGGCTAGAAGTCTGTGGTATCAATCTGGTGAGGGCTCTCTTTCTGGTCTTTGGAGATCGGTTTTCTTACTATATGTTCAAATGGTGTGTGTGTGTGTGTGTGTGTGTGTGTGTGTAAAGAGTGAGAGACTGAGAGAGAGAAAGAGATATCAGATTTTCCTCTTATTATTATTATTACTTTTTAGATGGACAGCATGCCTTTATTTGTTTAGTTTTTGTTTTTTGTTTTTTTATGTGGTGCTAAGGATCGAACCCAGTGCCTCACACATGCTAGGCAAGCACTCTGCCACTGAGCTACAGCCCCGGCCCATTTCCTCTTATTATAAACCCACTATTCCATCATTAGGGTAGAGGCCCACCTCCAAACGCCATCACTTTGGGGATTACAACTTCCACATATGTATCTGAGAGAGGGACAAACATTCAGTTCATAACACCAACCCTATTTGATACATATAATCTTTTTATTTTATAATACAAAGCAAAAAAAAAAAAAAAAGTTCAGAGATATGAAGTAATTTGCCTACCAGGGAGGCAAACTAAGAACCTAATCCATGAAGACCAACTCATTGTTTTGTTGCTTCCAATGAGAAACTACCCTGACATCATGACATAACACTATACTCCTGAAAGGAGTCTGTCTGCAGATATTAGAACTGCCTGGTCTAGGAAACAAATCTGATGTTGAGAAAGGCTAACAGGGCTACCTCCTCTGTTGGGTGATCCTGAGCAACCAGTTAATCTCTTAAAATTAGATTTATGTAATAACTCATTTTCTCACTAATTCATTCTGAACATAGATATCAAAAGCTTAATATAGACTAGGCTATGAGTTCAAGAACCCAAGTGAATGATGATAATAGGATGCAGCTCCAAGAACCCCTCACTGAAATGGAAAAGCAAAACATATCCACTCTGCACAGCAGTGTTCTTACCTTCATCCTCCACTAGTGAGGAGTAGAGGCTTTGAAACAGGAGTCCCTAGATTGGAATGCTGGCTCAAACATTGACTAATTGCATACTTAGGTCTTTAAACTCTTTAGAACTAAGATACTCATTTGGAAAGTAGTGACAATAATTGTACTCAACTCTTGGATTATGTTAGGACTAAAGGAAATAAAATGTATAAATTGTTTACCATGATGCTGAGTACGTACTAATATTACAATGATTACTTGTGATTCTTGAAAGTGTTCTATGGCCATCGATAATAGGATAGTCCTCAAACTTTTTATTATATATTTTGCTTTTTGGTAATATTTATTTATATCACTTAACATAAAATTTAAAAAGCTATTTTTGAACTGATTTAATAGTTAAGTAGAAACAACCACTAGTGCCTTAACATGTTCTCCCTCCCTTTATAACAAGGGATTGGTAAGTGAGCACTTTGGAACTGGGGACGACATTTTCTAGCCAACCCTGCGACTGACTGCAGACATGTATGTAAGTTTCCAGGAGCGGACTGTGATCAGAAATGATGTTGGCTACTTATGTGCCTGGATCTTCAGACATTGCGTAAACAATCCTGTATGCTCTGTCCTTCCTGAAAGCTGTAATTCAGATGTGCCTGTGAACAGGCTTCAAACACCAATGTCCTATGGCAAAAGTCATTCACTTACAGAGCTGCCTGTTTTTGCAAATAAAGTTGTGTTGGGGAAAAAGAAACAAAAAGCAAAAACAAAGCTGAAGCACCATAGTATCTTATTTCAAATATTGATACAAAGCTATAGTATTCAAAACAGAAAGATACCTGCATAAAAATAGATACCTACAACGAAAAATAATTGGAGAACTCAGAAATAAATCCATATGTTTATGGTCAACTGATTTTTTTTTTAATAAAGATTCAAGAATGCATAGGAAGAACAGGAGAGTCTCTTCAGTAAGTGCTCCACGGAAAATTGGATATTCACTTGCAGAGGAATAAAATTAGACCCTTTTCTCACACTTTAGGCAAAATGGACTCAACATCAGATAAACACTTAAACAAAAGGCCTGGAACTTTGAAACTACTATAAGAAAATGAAAAGGCCCCATGGCATTGTTTCTGGTTAATGTTTTTGTTTGTTTGTTTGTTTGTTTAGATATGATCCAAAAGCACAGGCAACAAAAACAAAAAATGGACAAATGGGATTGCAGCTAATTAAAAATCTCTGTACAGTAAACAATCATGACAGTGAAGAGACAGCCTCAAGACTGAGAGAACACATTTACAAACCATCATATGAGAAGAAATAATGCACAAAACATATGAGAAACTCAAACATCTCAATCATAAGAAAACAAATAACCTGATTTTAAAATGGACAAAAGACCAAAATAAACATTTTTCAAAAGAAGACCTACAAATGGTTAACAGATATATGGAAAAAGAAATGTTCAACGTCACTAATCATCTAAGATATACAAATTAAAACCACAGTAAGATATCTCCTAACACCTGTTAGACTGGCTATTATCAGAAAGAAGAAAGGTAAGTATTGACCAGGACGTGGAGAAAAGGGAACCCTTGTGTACTGTTGGTGGGAATGGAAATTAGTACAGCCACTATGGAAAACAGTGTGGCAATTCCTCCAAAGCGAAGAATAGAACTATCATATGAACCAACCACCCCACTTCTGGGTATGTATTCAAAGGATCTGAAATCATTACATTGAGAAGAAGAGGGCATTTCCATGATCACTACAGAATCATATATAAAGGTGAAGTATGGAATCAACCTAAGTGTTCACCAACAGATGAATGGATAAAGAATAGGTGTTGCACATACACAATGATATACTACTCAGCCTTAAAAAGGAAGGAAATCCTGTCATTTGGAACAATGTAGATGAACCCAGGGACATTATGTTAAATGAAATAAGCCAGACACAGAAAGACAGATACCACATAATATCACTTTTATATGTCATCTAAAAAAGTCAAACTCATAGAAACACAGATGTAACGATGGTTACTAGAGACTGGGGTTGGAAGGACTGGAGAGATGTTAGTCAAAGAAAGCAGAATTTAAGGTAGACAAGAGGAATAAGTTCAATAGATTGATAATATATCATGGTGACTACAATAAATACAATATATTTTAACTATCACTACTACTAATTATTATAATAATAATGATACTAACAGACAAGGCAAATATTAAATAACTTAGGTCATAGACACCACTAACAATAATAATAATAAATAATGTATATATTAAATAGCTTGATTTAGTTATCAATTATATGTAGACATGTATCAAAATATCATGCACACCACAGAGATATACAGTTTTAAACTTATCAATTAAAAATAAATTTTAAAAAAAGTTTTATTGGAACATAGCTATACTTGTTTGTTCAAAGCCACTTTTATTTTACAATTGAAAAGTTGAGTAATTGCAACAGAAACCATATGAACCCTAAATCCTTTAGTATTTACTAGCTGGTCCTATACAGAAGTTTAAAAAAAAATCTAACTGGTATCCTACAAAATGACAAAGAAAAAATGACAGAAGGAATCTGGCTCCCTGAATAACCATGTGAAACAATATATCATCCAACTGAGACCTGAGATTTGGGGGTTTATGTGAGAATAAAAAAATAAACTATTTCATTTAAACAACTCTTTTGAAACTTTAGTTACAGCAGCATAATCTTTATTCAAACGAATACACCAAGAAAACTCAGTGTTTTCCAAATTATGCTATTTGAGTCTGTTTGTCACTTTTAGTGAGATCATTTCTTCTTAAAATATGAAATCTTTACTGTGTTCGGGATTTATAGCTACATCACATAAAAATAATGACTATAGGTTGTTGCTTAATGTGTATGCTTGTGATATATTTCCAAAAAGCTTTTAAAATATTTTCTTTCAAATCTATTATTACTACTTCTTATAAAATTGGCTTTGCTTTTATATTTAGAAAGTTTTCCTCATCCAAACTCAGATAGTTTTCTTTTTTTAACTTCCTTTTTATTTTACTCACATTTACTCCAAATGCATATTCCAAATAGTATACAACAGTATTTGTTGAACAGTTTCTCACTATGTGTATTATAACTGATATTAAAACCATATTCACATTTATATTACATAATCATATAGTACAAATTCATAAGCATTAATATCTGTCTCAGAGCTTTCATATTTTTTCCATTTCTCTATTCTTTGTTTCTTACCAAGTATCATAGAGCATTATTATTAGTTTAGAAATCAATTAATATCCAGTATAGCAAGTCACCCTATTCATGCATACTTACAGTTGCTGTTTAGGGGGAATGAAGTAAAGCGTATTTAAATATATATATATATATATATATATATATATATATATATATATATATATATATATATAGCAAAATGATAAATATAAAATGAATGCTAATTTATTTAATTCATTAATTACAACTACAGGAAAAATTGACATCTTTTATGTTACACCAGTGAAAAAAAATCAGATGAGAAACGTTACAACCACACATTCTCAAACTTCAAAGCAAACCTGTAAATACGCTAATTTCATAGAACTCTTCATTAGAGTGAAACTAAGATAAACAATTTTCTTCTAGTAATATATAACATGTTTTCAATATATATTTTCTCATATAATTACTGCCATAATTCAGAAGTTATTAATGCTATTGTTATTTATGCTTGTTATGGTTTGGGTCTGAAATGTCTCTAAAAGCTCATATATTGAAAGTTTTGTCCCCAAGGCATTAGTGTTCAGAGATGGAGCCTTTGGAAGTTGATTGGATAATGAGTGCTCTATTCCCATCCATTGATAGATTCATAATTTAATGGATTACTGGAGATGAGGGGAATTTAGGAGTTGGGGCCAAGTTGGGAGTAGGTCCTTAAGGGCAAACCCTTGAAGGCTATAACTTGTCCCCTGCCCTTACCCATTTCTCTCTTTTTCCTCCCCAAACCCCTCATTGCTTCCTGTCTGACATTAGGTGAGGAGCTCTGGTCTAGAACATGCTCCCTATCATAATGTTCTGCCACACCACAGGCCCAGAAACAATGGAAAAATGTTTCCATGATCAGAAACCTCTGAAATTGAGCATAATCAATTTTTTCCTCCTTTGAGGTGATTTTCTCAGGTAATTTGTCATAGTGACAGAAAAATGACTAACACTATGCAGTCAAATGATTTGATTAAAATTATGAAGTCAATATCGTAGTCTATTTGGACCACTATCACAAAATACCATTAACTGGGGCACAGCAAAAAAAAAAAAGTATATTTATATCCCACAGTTCTGGAGGTTAGAAAGCCAAAGATCAAAGCACTGGCAAATCTGGTGCCCAGTGAAGGGTAGCACTAGATTCCCAATGGTGCCTTTTCTGGTGTCCTTGAATGCTGCAAGGGACCAGCTAGCTCTCTGGTGTCTGTTACAAAGTAGCTAATCCCATGCATGAGGGTGCTGCCTTCACAACTTAATTATCATCCAAGACTCCTAACACCATTTGCTGTGAATTTCAATATATAAATTTGGAGAGCACACACATATTCAGATCAAGCAGCAAAAAAGAAATAGGAACTGAGGCTCAGTACACCTGCTCTTTGTCATGATTCCCGTCACCGTCATTTGATCATTAGTTCTAATGGTTCTACCACTTCACTGAATGTGGACATTTTATTATGCAATTTGATCCTAGAACACCTTAAAAAACATATTTT